>NC_133649.1:131528561-131882679 GCF_009905375.1 Apium graveolens | reverse complement strand
CCTGAATTTCACTCGTGTTTGGTTCACTCATCTCACGTGCATGTGTTTCTCTCAATATGATTGCTCGTGAGGAGTCTTCCAGTTGCTGTTCTTGTGTACCTGCATTAAAAATCACCCTAGCCTCTTCAAGAGAGGTCAGTGGTGGTGCAATGGGAATTCGCGAGTCCCGATCCTCAGTCAAACCTATCAAATCTTTTGGAATAGATGTCTGAATTGCTTCAGGGATAGATTGACCGAGTTGCCCTCCACTTTCTCCAGATAAATCTGCGAGTGGAGAATCCCATAAGGGAGCCAGAGGTGTTGGATCTGGGAGGGGAGAAAATGACTCTATTAAAGATGGCGGAGAGTCAGATTTTCCCTCTGAAGCATGTGACTGCTCTTCTGCCGTAACTATGGCAGGCACTGTAACTGACTCTACGTGCACTCCTCGCTGTGTGTCCTGAGTATGAGCTGGGGAAGTGTATGGTTCCATTGTGAGTAATGGAATTGTGCTTGACTCAGTACAAGATGCCATGGCCCTATGGCGAATTTCAATAGATGCATCCTGTTGAGAGAATGCCTCTAGTAACTGTTCATTGGCCATTTCAAAGTCCATGTCCTGTTGGGAGGACAAGGATGGGCTTTCAGATGCCTCAGAATATGTTCTTCTTTTCTTAGGAGGAGGCAGAGCTGAGGGTTCACTCATATTTAACAATGTACTACTTCCTAGTAATCTTCTGGGTAACATTTTAGACAGTGGGGGAGAGGTTGAGATAGAATGAGACTCTGTGTTTGGCTCTATGACCTGGGATTGAAGCTGTGGTTCTACAACTTCATGGTCAGCCCTATCAACCACTAGAGGTCTTTCAACAGAAGTAGGAAGAGAGTGAGAGTGAGGAATTACTACCTGTAATGGAAGAGCCTGGGTGGCTTGAACCACTGGAGGTTGAGGTTGCTGTTCATGGCCAGGAAGATTGAAAATAGGTAAAGGAATATAAGTGGCCATGAAAGCAGATACAAGTACTGGAACTTGCATGAATTTGAAGGTTGTGTCTTGGCGAGTGTAAATCTTTTTGCTAACTGGAGGGGGTTCAGTTACTGCAGAGTTAGCAAAAAGGGCTTTGTGTTCAGGGGTGAGTAGATGATCTGCTATAAGCATGAGAAAACGAGCATAGTAACATGATACCCTACGATTTGTAGAATGATCACGTAAAGCAGAAGTTAGACGTCTCAAGAGAATGGGAAAAAGTAGTTTGCCAAAATTGATCCTTTGATTGAAAACAACCGCAAGACCAATATACTGCAGAGTGGAAGTGATGTTATGAAAATTGGATTTTGTGCAGTTGGCAAACACTTTGGAAAGTGTATCGAAGAAAATATCCCATTCAGACACCAAATTTGATTTAGAAAGTTTGGTTAAATTGATCACCCCCTGATAGTGAATAGCATTGAAAAAATTTGTGATATCATTTTCAGAGGGTAAATTACAGAAATTGTCTAGTGGAAAATTTAACGCACGATTGACGACTGTTTCATCAACTACATACTGTGTGTTTGCGACGGTGAATGAAAAAGATTTTGAATCATCGGCCACAGTAGAAGTTGTGCAAATCAGTCTAAGTAGATCGACGTTTAAAATCACATTTGATTTAATAGCAGAGCTAACAATCGAATGGTCATTTAAAAATCTAATCCATGGCTTAAATTTTTCAACATCACATTTTTCCGGATTAAAATAACCAACCTGATTATGCGCGATAATTTGGAAATTGAGAGTCATTTAAAATAATAATAAGACACACGCTTTTCAGAATTTTAAGAATAATATTAAGAAAATTCGAATTAATTAAATTAATTTAATAATTCGAATTAAATTAATTATAATCGAAAAATTTAGACAGAAATGTATCTCGTTAAAATTCCTAACTCACAAACACAGTTTTGACAAACCAAAAGACACAAATCAGAAATTGAAAATAAAAATAAAAAGTTCAAAATCAACAAACACAAATTGAATTTGAAGGGGCAAACTGATTTTTTATTTGTTTTTGTTTTTATTTAAGAAAAATCCAACAGCACCTCTGTATATATATACTTGTATGTATATATCACAAAGTGATGAATTAGTTTGCTGAGTAAAAACTCGAGCAAGGAAGGAATCAGATTGATGGTTTAAGTTCGAAGAGAGAGAAGAGAGAAAACGAGGAAGAAACTGTTCGAAATTTTTTAGAAGTGATTAACTGTTGAAATGGTTTAAAACAATACACACACGCTTTTATATTACAGCTGGTATGACAATCCGGGATTGTCATACCGATTGTCATACCAGGCAAAAGAAGGAAAATAAAAACAATAGAATAAATATTAAAATTATAACTGGTATGACAATCTGATAGTCATACCGATTGTCATACCAGTAATAATAAAATGAAACTAATTATATATATGGTTTAAAACTGGCAAGACAATTGATAGTCATACCGATTGTCTTGCCAGTATAAACTATACCGACAGATACAAACATATGCAAACATATACTGAAATGACTTTCAGCAAGACAATTCAATTGTCTTGCCGATTGTCATTGCAGTAGAAAACAAAATAAAATAAAAGGAACAGACTTCTATATATGTACTGAAACTATATTACAAAAATAGTAAAACTGAAATAAAAACTTATAATTTTTACAGAAACAAAGACAATATATCAGAATTTATTATTTTTATTCCAAAAATAGATTTCTATTGAATTTTAGCAAATAAAATTCATAGAAAAATATTTTTAGAGGAAATAAAATATTCTGAGGTATTTTAAATTAACAAGTAGGGAAAATAAAAATAGATAAGATAATATATATTACATAGAAATAAGCAAGAAATATGATAAAATGATAAAATAAATTTGCAAATGAATTTTTCATTTATGAAAAATTCATTTGTAAATTCATTCAAGAACAGATCCCAGATATTAACTAAATTAATCACTAAAACTATTCAACATGCCCAATTTACCAACTAATCCGGTAAATGTGGATTCGTCAAGTGGTTTAGTGAAAATATCTGCTATTTGTTCTTCTGTTGGAACAAAAAATAGTTCAACAGTACCATTCATGACGTGCTCTCTAATAAAATGATACCTGATGTCAATGTGCTTTGTCCTCGAATGCTGCACAGGGTTGTTGGTGATGGCTATTGCACTTGTGTTGTCACATAAAATAGGAATCTTGTTCAATACAGAGCCATAGTCTCGTAGTTGGTTCCTAATCCACAAGATCTGAGCACAGCAGCTTCCAACAGCAATATATTCAGCCTCGGCCGTTGAGTTGGAAACTGTTTGCTGTTTCTTGCTGTACCATGAGACTAGCCTGCTTCCTAGGAATTGACAACTTCCTGAGGTGCTTTTCCTATCAACAACACTTCCTGCATAATCTGAATCTGTATATCCGACAAGGTTAAAACCAGATTCTTTAGGGTACCAAATACCTAGATTTGGTGTTCCCTTAAGATATCTTAAGATTCATTTAACAGCAACGAGATGAATATCTCTAGGATCCGCTTGGAACCTTGCACATAAACATGTAGCATACATAATATCTGGTCTACTTGCAGTAAGATAGAGTAACGAGCCAATCATACCTCTGTAGCTTGTGACATCTACCTTAATGGAGTTTTCACATGGTCCAAGCTTGACAGCTGTAGTTGATGGAGTCCTTGCTGATGCAGAATCCTCTAGATTGTACTTTTTGAGGAGTTCCTTGAGATACTTGGATTGACAAATAAATGTTCCATCTAACCTTTGATTTACTTGTAATCCAAGAAAGAACTTCAGCTCTCCCATCATGCTCATTTCAAACTTGCTGTGCATTAACTTAGCAAATCTCTTACAGAGATTATCATTAGTAGACCCAAATATTATATCATCCACATAGACTTGGACTAATATAGTATCATTCTTATGTTTTTTAGAAAAGAGAGTTTTGTCTATGACACCTCTAATAAAGCTATTTTCAATAAGAAATTCAGAGAGAGTGTCATACCATTTTCTTGGAGACTGTTTTAGCCCATAGATAGCCTTGAAAAGAAAGAAGACAAAATCCAAATGATCTGGATCTTCAAAACCAGGAGGTTGCTCTACATATACCTCTTCATCCAGCTTTCCATTCAGAAAGGCGCTCTTGACATCCATTTGATAAACTTTAAAGTTAGAAAATGCTGCGAATGCCAGAAATATTCTGATGGCCTCAAGTCTAGCCACTGGAGCATAGGTTTCATCATAATCAATGCCTTCAGCTTGAGAATACCCTTTAGCTACCAGTCTTGCCTTGTTTCTTGTAACCACACCATCTTCATCTAGTTTATTCCTGAATACCCACCTAGTACCAACAGCTTTCTTGTGTACAGGCCTAGGTACCAGTTTCCAGACTTGTTGACTTTCAAACCGATTGAGTTCATCTTGCATAGCAATCACCCAATCTGGATCAGACAGTGCTTCTTCAATTTTCTTAGGTTCCATCTCAGAAAGAAATCCTGAGAACAGACACTCATTTTGAGTAGCACGTCTAGTTCTGACTCCAACATCTGGATCACCAATAATCAACTCAAAAGGGTGAGCTTTATTCCAGACTGTCTGTCTTGGAAGATGTGATCTTGATGATTCGCCTTGAAATTCATTGTGATGTTGTGTCCTACTAGATGATCCTTCAGCATCTCCCCCTGAGTTGTTGCCATGTTGACTTGAAGATTCTCCGTCAGTAGTAGTGGTATCTCCATTGTTGCCAAAGTTTCCATCACTATTACCTTGAGTATCATCAGGATTAACAGGTTCTTCACCAGCAACAACCTCAGGTTCTTGACCATGTTCTGATTCTGAATCTGACGTATCATCAAACTTCAGTTTCTCAGAAGGATCTTCAGTTTGGATACTAGGGAGTTTAGTGTCATCAAATGTAACATTGACACTTTCAGTTACTTTGTGTTGATCAATGATATACACTCTATATGATCTTCTTCCATATCCAACAAAAATACCCTCATATGCCTTTGCCTCGAACTTACCACGACGATCATCTCCATCCTTGAGCACGAAGCATCTGGCACCAAATACATGAAAGTATTTGATAGAAGGTTTCTGTTCATTCAAAATCTCATAAGGAGTTTTCATGAAGTCTTTGTTGATTAGAGTTCGATTCTGAGTATAACATGCAGTATTGACAGCTTCAGCCCAAAAGTACATTGGAAGACCTGATTCATTTAACATCGTTCTTGCAGCTTCAATCAATGTACGATTCTTCCTTTCTACCACTCCATTTTGCTGAGGGGTTCTAGGAGCTGAAAATTATCTGGTAATCCCTTTGTCTGTACAGAATCCATTGAGAAGTGTATTCTTGAATTCTGTCCCATTATCTGACCTTATTGCTCTAACAGGGACGTTAGAATCTAACTCAATCATCTTGATATGATCAATCACAACTTGTGGTGTTTCATCCTTAGAGTGAAGAAATAAAACCCACGTATACTTGGAATAGTCATCAACTATCACAAGACAGTAACACTTCTTTGACATAGAAAGGATATTAACTGGACCAAATAAATCCATGTGCAATAATTGCAGAACACCAGTTATGGAAGATGTGTCAGTGCCTTTGTGACTTGCTTTCTTTGACTTTCCTTTCTGGCAAGCCTCACATAGTCCTTCTGGAGAGAATTCCAGCTGAGGCAGACCTCTTACCAATTCTCTTTTGACAAGAGAATTCATTGTTTTGAAATTGAGATGGGAAAGTCTCTTGTGCCATAGCCAACTCTCATCTGACGATGCCTTTGCATAGAAACAATTGACTTCAAGATTGCTTCCAGAGTTCATGTCAGCTACGAATAGATTTCCTTTCCGGATTCCCATTAAGGAGGGTTTTTCACTTTTCTTGTGCAGAATCTGACACTTCAGCTTGTCGAATAAAACATTGTAGCCGTTGTCACAGAACTGACTAATGCTAAGCAGATTGTGTTCAAGTCCTTGCACAACATATACATTTTCAATGATAACATTTCCAGCTTGCAAACAGCCATATCCCTCCGTTAAACCTTTGATGTTATCTCCAAAGGTAACCACTGGGCCAGCTTTCTCAACCATATTTGATAGCAGGGCTCTATCTCCGGTCATATGTCTTGACGATCCGCTGTCAAGAATCCACACTACCGGTTGTACCTGTTTAATGCCCTGCAATACAAATGGATTAGAACTTCTTCGGAACCCAAGCTTGGCTGGGTCCGGCATACTTGTAAAATTGGCCTTTATCAGGCAAAACAACATTCTTAATTTCACTATTCTCAACATTCTCAATGACTGAACATTTGACCTTTAAAACAGCCTTATCAAATTTCTGTTTAGGCTTAGGCACAAATGTCTCCTTTCTAGCTTTAGGAGGACTAGCAGTCTTAGACCTATCATGCTTTCTATTATTCACATGCTGACGAGGAGTAGTCTTATCATTAGAAACATGCTTACCATTAAAATAAGCAAACAACAGATTAAAAGCACAAGACATACAATCAGGAACACCACATGCTTTATGAGAAGGATTAACAATAGGCAACTTATGCATGGTAGACATGGCATTTGTGTTATCCAACTCATATATGTCTGAGTTAGTCTCAGTTGCTTTCACAACCTTGACTGGAACTTTTAACACACTTGACTTGGAGACAGCTTTCCCATTAGCATTATCTTCAGCACGGATTTCTTCTTGAATAATAAAAGAGGTCTCATCAAATGGTTCAGCAATTGATTCTTTATAGAGGGGTTCATCAACACCCTTAAGCACATGTGGTACTTCCCTGCCTTTAGCACATACATGAGGAGGGGAGTTTATGCCTAATTTTCCAATAGCAGCATTGTAATCATAACCTATTCCATGTGTTTGATTAACAGCTTGCTTATTGTAAAACTCTTTGGACTTCGAACAAGAATTAAAGTAAGCTTTAACCTTAGCCTCAAGACCGGTGATCTTGTCTTTGAGAATAGTTTCGAGTTGTCTATAACAGTCAACTCTATTCTCTAGAAAAGATACTTGTTCTTTTAGTTTATCTTGATTAATGTGCACAAGTCTTAATTCATTGACCTCTTTCTCAAGGTCTTTGAGTTGTTGATTTAACAATTCATTATCACGACGAGCACAATCTAAGTTACCTCTTAGATGATAAACCATTTCAGCATCAGAAAGTTTTACCTCTTTTCTTGACGATGAGGTGCTTGCATTACTAGCCATGAGAGCAAGATTCCCAACTTCTTCATCTTCACTGTCAGTATCATCCCAGCTTCTTCCCTTTGCCAGGTACGCCCTTTCAGATTTACTCTTCTGATTAGAATCGTAAGAGTTCTTCCTAGCTTGTTTTGGCTTCCTGCATTCTGTGGCAAAGTGTCCCAACTCATTACAGTTGAAGCATCGAATGGTGCTTCGATCAACCATCCCTGTTTTATACCCACCACTGCTGGTGTTAGAGGATGAAGATCCACCTTTCTGGAATCTGTTATAGTTGGACTTGTACTTGAACTTAGGATTCCTTTTGAATCTGACATTTGAGAATCTCTTGACAATCAGGGCCATTGACTCATCCTCCAATTGCTCCAGTTCTTCCAAGGAATAATAATCATCTCCTGATTGATTTGTAGTAGGAGAATCAAATTCTGCTACTATCACATTATCTTCAACCTTGGAAGACTGTACCATTCTTTCTGACTGTTGAGATTGATGTTGATATTGTGGTTGTTGTTGTTGTTCATCAGCTACTAGAGCAGTAGACGTGCTGACCACTCTTCCTTTCCCGTAAACTTCCTTCTGCTGAATCTGCTCCAACTCATAAGTCTTCAACACACCATAGAGCCTTTCCAAAGAAATCTCACTCAGATCTCTTGCTTCTCTTATGGCAGTGATTCTATGTTCGAGATGAGTTGGCAGTGTTAAAAGGAACTTTTTGTTGACCTCCCTGATGGAATAGTATTTACCATTAATGTTCAGGTTGTTGATCAATGCATTGTACCTCTCAAACACTTCAGTGATTCCTTCTCCTGGATTTGATTTGAAATATTCATATTCAGAGGTTAGGATTTCTAGTTTGTTCTCCCTAACTTCCTCTGTGCCTTCATTAATAATCTCAATAGTTTCCCAGATATGTTTGGAATCTTTACAATTCATCACATGTCTATTCATCAGGGGATTAAGGGAATCTACTAAGATTAATTGAAGGCTAGCATCCAGGGAAGCTTCTTCTATTTCAGCAGGAGAGAAGTCCTCAGGATCCTTCACATAAGTTCTCGCTTTGGTGATCACCACATCATTTTCTATTACCTCTGGTTCCATAACCATAGGAATTTTTGGACCCTTCTTCAACACTTGCAAATATTTGGGATTAGCAACCTGTAAAAACAGTAGCATCTTCTTCTTCCACATAACATAATTTTCTTTATCGAAAAGTGGAATTTTAACGGTTCCAACTTTTTGTGTAGTCATTATGAATTTTTGAGTGAATAAAAAATTCAAGAAGTGAAAGAAACACAAAAGTCTAAGATCTAGATTTGTACGTTAATCAGAAGGCTCTGATACCAATTGTTAGGTCCCAATTTGTTTGTAGAAGGGGGGGTTGAATGCAAACAATACTGTTTAGTCGAATAAAATGCGGAATAAAATTGTGAAACAAAATTCAAGTTAAATAAAACTTTTATTAAACTTGAAAGGTGTTACAACTACGGTATCGGTTACAAGGGATTAATCTCAAATCAATTATTACAAATCTAGAATAAATTCGACATGAACTTTTTCTATTTTTGTAATTAAAAGATCAAATGCTAAATGCGATTTGAGATTAAGTTCTAGGGATTTTAATCCGCTAGATTGATACACAAGAACAAGAGAGTGATTTCTAGTTGATTGGATTTAACTTTACAAGCTAGAAATTGTAATCTTGAATTAGCAGATAAGATGAAATATTTGGCTGCTTGTTCTCTTTTTGTTCTTGGCTTGTTTGATTGCTCTCTGTATGTGTGTTAGTAAATTGGATGCTTCTGCTTCTTTTTAATCAACACAGCCGAGATCAAATGAACTGGTATGACAATCCTTTGTCCAATAATACTTTCGGTGTGACAATCTTTTAGAGCTAGCAAGACAATTAAAATGAACTAGCAAGACTTTCGGTATGACTATTGATTGTCATACCGATTGTCATATTAGTTCAAATGAAATTGTCTTACTGAATTAATAAGTGATTTTAATCTAAATAATAATTCTATCAAGACAATCAACTGAATTAGCATGACTTTCGGTATGACTATCAATTGTCATACCGATTGTCATACTAGTACAATCAGTTGTCTTTTTAGAATTAAAACAGATTTTAACCAATTAAAATTCTGTAAATCCTTAATATTAATTCTAAATTAATTAATCAATTTAATTCAATTAATCAATAAATTAATCCTTGCAGATATAATTTATTTTCTTAATTAAATTATATGACTTAATTAATTAATAGAGAATTAATACTAACCCTGAGCAGCATCCATTCTTCTGACAATCTTCTGAAAGTCACTGAGACTTATGAATCAATTCCGCAACTTCAATGCTGACACTCGATGTACTGTCTGGTTCATGAGTGACTAACTTTCGTGACGTTTCTTCATGTCTTGACTTTGTTGTTCTGATTGAATCCTTGTAATAAATGATACCTTGACGAGATCTCTGTCATTTGATTAAATCCACGATCTTGATTTATATCACTGAGGCATGATCAAATTCTTGAACTTCTTCCAGTGAATCTTCAAGTCTGCAGATGAACAATGTTTCTTTATTCTTTGACAGATGTTACTTTGTGAGATCTCTCTGATGATTGATCCACTATTTACTTATTACATTCTTATTTGAGTTGAGTTAAATACTCGAATAAACGAGTAGGCTATGACATATGCCTTTCAGTTGCTCTAGACATAGGTGTAGATGCAGGTGAACAATCAACCATGCCAAACTTTTTCAATAAATCTTTAACATACTTAGTTTGGCTGATAAAGATTCCATCACTTCTTTGACTGACTTCCAAGAAAGTAACTTAATTCCTCCATAATACACATTTCATATTAACTCTGCATAAGCTTAGAGAATCTTTGACAAAGCTTCTGTTAGGCACAAAGAATGCGCTAAATAATTCACGCAAGTATACGCGTTCGCAAGTAATATAGAATGATTTCTAGTTCGTTCCCACAGAGACTCTGATTAATTATATCTAATTAACACTTACTCACCAATGTATGATTATTCTTCAATGTCAAGACAATAACAATTAAGGTTGGTTAACTAATAATTACTATGAGAATTAAACACTTAAATTAACAATATTAACCCACACATGAGATCCTAACTTCATTACTACTTCATTCAATAGTTATTGTCATTAACCTTAGCATGTAATGGTGATGATATTAATCAAACAACACAAAACTGATAAACGCCAACTTTCATTGTATGAATACCATTCTACCAAGTATCCATAATTAAGATAGAAGTTGAATAGGCATCAATTATGTTGAGACCCTATATGTCTACAGAATTTGACAACATAACAATTTAAGCGCAAGTTATTCATGATGATTACACAGGGCAAGTAAAACAGTTAGAGTTACCCACTAATCATGCATACAATACATGAACCTATGCTAGCATGGCAAGTTCTAAATCTCAAGATTCATTATCGCTTCACAAGAGATTAACATGTTATCTTACATGTTCGCGACGCACATAACACGAATAAGCACAACCTATGCTAGATATCATACAATCACCACATACCAAGGTATTAAACAATTAACTAATGAAATCCATAGTAAATCCGCTAGAATCCCATGATCACGATTAGCCCATAATAGAACTCATCATCACCACGGGTTCATATGAAAGCATGATAATAACACAACGATATAAACTAATAAATTACTTAATAAATAATGAAGTATGTCACAAGAGTATTAAGGTTCAAAGCATAAAGAAAACTAGCATCCACAGTTATAATGAATTAAAATAATCACAAGATAAACGTATGCTTCCTCTTCTTCGTTGTTGCGTGCTAAAATGGTCTTCTCAATCTTCTTGCCTTCGCTCTTGATTATCTCCTCTCTTCTATGAAGAAAACGTCTTCCCATAAGGTTTATATAATAACTCAAGAGAACCAGTGCTAACAGAATCCCAATTGGAATAGAATTAATAAAATCCAGAATCTGAATTTCCGCACACAGGCGGCCGCCTGCATCCTCCACGCGGGCGCCTGATATCAGGCGGTCGCCTGCTCCTTCCAGGCGGGCGCCTGCAACCTTTCTGGAAAATAATCTATTTTGCTTTTGTTTTTGCTGATTTCTTCGCTCATCACCCCTAGACTGATTCCGAGCACTTTCTTAAGCTTTATTTGATGAAAACCACCTATCTAAGCAAGTTATACCCTGAAATACAAAAACATTAAAAATGCGTCAAACACACAAAATACTTGAGTTCAAGACACCAATTCAAGCCGTTATGAGACGCTCTAAGTGGTATAAAATACCACTTATTACACCCCCAAACTTGAATCGATGCTTTTCCTCAAGCATCACAGACTCAAAAATAGAATAAAAACTTGCATGAATGCAACTTATATGAATGCAGCGATCCCCATCGCGATGACTAAACCAACTAACACATGACATATCAACAAATGCAATTAAGCGACTAAAGATCAATCAAATCACGCAAGCTAATCATACAACTAGAAACGTGGTGTGTGCAAATGCTTAACAAATATGCTTCGAAACTAGATCAATCACCATAACTTAATTATCCTGAAAGCAATCACAAGCTTATACGAAGAATATATTCTAGACACAAAATGACTTATAACACTTCAAGATTATTGGAGTGTATTACGGAATCATGCTTTTATTCCACACATAAAACAAATGCTTATTTGATCGTGCAATGAGTGAGGTCTACAAAAGACTTATGCAATGAAACCCATTTAGCGAGCCTTAGGTTAGCAGATCCCAGACTATAAAAGCCTTAGGTCACTAGGCACAAAGTCTCCTAAGAACTTAATAACTCGAATACCAAAGAGCTCACTCGTGATCAATTGTGCATTAAACTATATTTTTTTCTTTCTTTTCCTTTTTTTCTTTTTTTTCCTGTTTTTTAAATTTCTGAGCAAGTGCATTTCGCTCCATCTTACTCAACCCTAGACTACTCGTATACAATATGAGCCGGCTACTAGCCATTTGACGCCTAGCCACAACTAGCAATGAATTCCAATTTTTATCTTTTCATATCTTTTATCATTAAGAGCCTATCATGCATTCTAAGTATAAGCAATAGATTAACCTCAAAAACCATCAAATCATGACAACAATACAGTCCTTAAGCATACTCTAAGACTTAGTGCAATTACAAGTATTTCTAGCATGCATATCAAACTAACAAGATTCAACATCACTCTAACGCTATCACTACACTCGCATTAATATCACATATTAATCAGTAAAGCAACACAAAGGGATCATGTTATATGCATGAGCTATATGACATGATAAATAAAGCTATAAAAATAAAAAAAAACTAAAAAAAACTATATGGAAAAAATATGCAATTATATGAACTAAACTATCATGAATATGCAACTACATGACACACACCCAAATATGTTCCTTAACCACCACCCCCAGACTTAAATTCTTCACTGTCCCCAGTGAAAGTAATAGAAAGGAACACAGGGTATACTTACTCAGACGAATCATCATCATCATCACCCTCAGATGGTGGAGTGTCAGGAGGTGGATAAGCAGAATCCTCACCATAAACAGGCCACTGGATGTTATCTCCAAGGCCTCTAAATGCAGTCCCAAGTGCTTGGGTGAGCTCCTGCGCAAACCGACTCTGTGACTCATACATCGCATCCATCCTCCTGGAAAGCCTCCTGTACAGGACATCAGCCAATCCTGAACCATCTCCTCCCTGGGCTCTGGAAGAACCTGCCTCTCCCCGAGCCTGACTGGGCCTAGCCATGGCAGCACCAACTACTGGAACTCCTCCCGAAAGGTGATATCCCAAACCATGTGACTCGGGCTCTCCACCCGTCCACTCCTACATCGCATTCAATGTTGATGAATCAATAGGAGCGGCCGGCATCTGCAGCTGCTCATAAAAAGGCCACTAAACTCCACATACCATGCAAAGCTTTGTGACAATAGAGGTATACGTGATAGAGTATTGCGATTTCCCCCTCAAAAACTTCAAAATCCCTTGGTAGATGTACTCACCAAGGTCCACATAATATTCATCATTCGAAATTCCCCATAATAACCTCGACCTCTCCACTGTAACCTCATGTGAATGCACAGAAGGAAGAATATTAGCACACATAAATGCATTCCAAGCACGAGCATACATGTTCATCGCGACAGCATGGAAATTACGATACTTGTTGGTTCCCCTTTTGAACTTCCACATTGTGCCTGGCCGACAGAGAGTAGTAATAATCAAGTCCATATCAAAGTCCTCAGGGGTCTTTTCATTCCAATGCTCCTCTTGTGGTTTCCTTTGTCGCTCTCCAATTACCCGAAGAATCACCTCGGGCTGATAATCAACAGTAAGCCCACGAACAACAGAAAACCCATTCTTGTCGGCCTTGGCGTTCGCATAGAACTCGCGAACTATACTCATCAGAACCGCCTCAGGTGACTCGCAGAATGTAATCCATCCCTTCTCAGCAATCATCGGTAGCAAATCACCATCCCTCCCTGATGGCAAGAACCCCCTCTCCCTCATAATAGGCTTAGTCAGAAGCTTGGTGTACTCTTCTTCAGCAGCCCCATCCAACAATGGGGGCCTCGCAGCAGTATTCCTTGAAGAATCAGTAGCAGTCGGGTTGGGGCTGCTGCTACCCACAGTTCGTGATCTCTTTGGGGCCATGAAAACTGAGAATAAGAGTTGGAGAGTTTGTGTTTGGTGTGTAGGAGAGATTTTGTAGAGTTGAAAGTGTGTGGGATGTATATGTAGAGGTTGTATGTATTTATAGGGCAAAATTAGGGTTAGAATTTGATTAGGAGTGGGGATTGTGGCTAAGTATAGGGAGAAGTCGTGGGTTAATGGGCTATATGGTTTTTGTAAATTTTGTTTTTGTTTTGTTTGTTTTTTTTATAAGCTGAAAACGATTTTTCAAAAATCAGGGGCACAGGCAGTCGCCTGGCACCTGCAGGCGGCCGCCTGGCACCAGCAGGCGGTCGCCTGGCACCAGCAGGCGGGCGCCTGCTACCAGCAGGCGGGCGCCTGCTAGTGCGCGACCGCCTGATTAGCAGGCGGGCGCCTGCAAGGCTTCTGGAAAAAAAATCTGCCAACTTTTTTCGGAATTTTTTTTTTGGTGTTTGGATAAAGTACTAAATTTTAAGGTGTCCTATGGTCTCATATCTTGGGTTGCCTCCCAAGAAGCACTTCTTTTACGTCATTAGCTTGACGTAGAGTAATGTGATCAAATTGACAATAAAACGGCACTAACCACTTCACGGTTTGCCATATCCCCATAATAGTGCTTCAATCTCTAACCATTTACCTTGAATGCTTGGCCTGGATCTTTCTCAAAAATCTCCACTGCTCCATGTGGAAACACAGTTTTGACGATAAATTGTCCCGACCACCTTGATTTCAACTTTCCAGGAAAAAGTCGGAGACGAGAGTTGAATAGAAGAACTTGTTGCCCCAACACGAATGACTTAGGCGATTGCTTCCTGACATGCCACATTTTTACCTTTTCCTTGTATATTTTATTATTTTCATACGCTTGAAGTCGAAGTTCATCAAGTTTATTTAACTAAAGCATTCGCTTCTTCCCAGCTGCATCTAGAACAAGGTTTAACTTCTTCAATGCCCAATAAGCCTTATGCTCAAGCTCCGCGGGTAAATGACATCCCTTACCATAGACAAGTTGAAATGGGGACATCCCAAGTGGAGTCTTGTATGTTGTTCCATAAGCCCAAACAGCTTCATCGAGCTTCAAAGACTAATCTTTCCTTGACGGACAAATGACCTTCTCTAGAATGCGCTTGATCTCTCTATTAGACGCTTCAGCTTGACCATTAGTTTGCGGATGATAGGCAGTAGCAATGCGATGATTCACATTGTAGCGTTGTATCATAGAAGTGAACTTACGATTGCAGAAATGCGACCCTTCATCACTTATGATAACTCATGGCATTCTAAACCTTGTGAATATCTACTTATGAAAAAACTCAACACTACCTTTGCATCATTAGTCGGTAGAGCCTTGACTTCTACCCATTTCGAGACATAATCAACTGCCAGCAAGATGTACTAATTATTGCAGGATGAGATAAATGGTCCCATGAAATCGATTCTCCAAACATCGAAGACCTCAACTTCAAGCATCACATTAAAAGGCATCTCATCCTTTCTGGTAAGATTCCCAACTCTTTGGAAACGATTACACCTTAAAATGAACTGATGTGCATCCTTAAATAATGTAGGCCAGAAAAAACCTGCCTAAAGAATACGAGCTGTTGTCTTTTCACCACCATAATATCCATCATAAACTGTGGAATGACTATCTCGTAATATCCCCTCCGTCTCACAGAATGGGATACATCTCCTAATGATCTGGTCAGCTCCTTGTCTAAACAAATATGGTTCATCCCACATGTACCACTTCACCTCATGCAGAAACTTCTCCTTTTGAGCCGCATTCATATTAGGAGGCATTATATTGCTAACCAAATAGTTCACAATATCTGCGAACCATGGTTCTTCCTCTTGAATTGCGAACAACTGCTCATCTGGAAAAGATTTGTTGATCAATGTCTTATCATGTGAAGTAGACTCGGAATTCTCCAATCTAGAGAGATGGTCAGCTACTTGATTTTCAGTACCTTTTCGATCCTTGATCTCTAACTCGAATTTCTGTAGCAAGAGAACCCAACGAATAAGTCTAGGCTTCGAATCCTTCTTTGAGACCAGATAGCGGATGACAGCGTGATCAGTGAACACTGTCACCTTTGTCCCAAGTAGATAAGATCAAAAAATTTCGTAACCAAAAACTATAGCCAAGAGCTCCTTCTCAGTAGTGGTGTAGTTCAGTTGGGCTCCATTTAGCATCTTGCTAGATTAGTAGACCACATGAAAGATATTAGTCTTTCGTTGCCCAAGAACTTCTCCCACTGCATAATCACTTGCATCACACATCATCTGAAAAGGTTCTCTCCAATCTGGTACCGTAATAACTGGTGCGGTGATTAAACTCTTCTTAAGAGTCTCAAATGCTTCCAAGCATTCATCATCAAATTTGAAAGGCACATCTTTCTCGAGCAAGTTGCACAACGGCTTAGATATCTTAGAGAAGTCCTTGATGAAACGCCGATAAAAACCCCCATGACCAAGAAAGCCATAAAACCCTCATATTATGAAATCAGTATCCTTTCTTCATTTGATCTAACTTCCTCTGTTCCTTCACAAAGTATTTCAATCTTCTCCTAGATCTGTTTAGCTGTGTCACAGTTGACAATGTTATTGTATATTACATTGTCAAGTGACTCTATTAAGATCAACTGCAAGCCACTGTCTAGGAAGACTTTTTCTTTCTCAGGCTCAGTGTACTCTGAAGGATCTTTGGGAGCATAATGAGCTGGAATGACCATATCTCCATCTGTAGATTCCTCAACTCTTACCATAGGAGTAAAGGGCCCATTCTTGAGAATCAGAATGTATAGTGGATTGGCCATCCTGATAAACAGCAACATTTTCTTCTTCCAAAGAGTGTAGTTAGTTTTACAAAAGTAGGGATTTTAATGCTACTGATTTTCTGTGTGTTTATTCTTCCAAGATCTTGAATTTGTTTACTTTCAGATTTTGCTCTGATACCACTTGTTAAATAATGAATCGCACACAGAGGGGGATGAATGTATTTTAGTGTTTTTCTACTTTTCTTGAATAGTTTAAGGTGGTGAACAAAGTAAATTAAATCTTGTAGTGAAATGTGTTAATACTGAAATTAAGCAAGCAAGAACAGTGGACACGGATCTTTCAAAACTCACTTAATTTTATATTAAAAATTAAGAATGTTTTGCTACAAAATTTATAGGCTCTTTATTGATAAAGAGCCTAGCTTCTTTCTTGATAGAATATAAGATTTTTCTTATCTAAATTGTTACAGCTAACAAAGCATCCAGTGTTTTCTTTATAGAACAGTAAACACTGGTTATTACACAGCATGCAACAGCATGTACTAAGTCCGATTTTTGGATAATCAAATCTTTCTATTTGTGGCTTAGTGTATCTTTGCTAATCTTGCACGCCTGTGACTTTACTTTGCCAGTTAATCTTGGCCTTTGATCTTGTACTCTTCAAGCTACTTTTTGTGGACTTGTCAATCCAACTGATTGGATTTTTTGTTGATTGTTAATCTTGGATATTGAACTGATCAGCACTTTGTACTTTGAATTTACCTCGAGATCTCCAGTTTGGTATACAGAAAACTTGACATTTCGATAAGTATATTGGCTTATCGAAATCTCTAATCACTCTATAGTTGTTTTGACTTATCGTAGTCTCTGAGTTCTATATAAGAGAATTTGTCTTGTCGAGATCTCTTGTCTTCATGTCTTCACTTTGGATTATCGATATCTCTGAGTTCTCTAGTGGCAAATAGACTTATCGATATCTCAGAGATCTATAGTGATAATTTAATTTGTTGATATCTCAGAGATCTCTAGTGATATTTTGACTTATCGGTATCTCAGAGATCTCTATTAATATTTTGACTTATCAATATCTCTAGAGTTCTATAGTGAAGAAATGACTTGTCGATATCTCCAATCTTCATGTCTTCAATTTCGCTTGTTGATATCTTTGAGTTCTCTAGTAGCTTTCCTGACTTCTTTATAAGTCATTCTGGAGTTCTCGAATGACTTCTCTATAACATTTAATTAGTGACTTGTAGAGATCTTGACTTAGAACATTTTTCTCAAAACAGATTTATTCAACTTCAAGCTTCTTCATAATTCTTCTGAGGCATGATCTTCTTGATCTTCTTCCAGATAGAATTCTTAGGCTTGATATTATTTACAGAAAAATACTCCAGTCTGCTCTTAAAAAATTTTACAGACGTAAGTGATATAATAAAAAATAAAAACTTAGATTACAATACAACTTACTTAGGGTTGTCAATTTGACTTAGTCTTGTTATAGTGCAGGCATGTCTTGCACAACACAGGCACATAAGATCGAACTCTTGACAGGCCAACTTTTGAGGAACATCCTACACAACCCTAAATCCAGTGGAAGGCTTATCAAATGAGCAATTGAGTTGGGTGAATTTGACATCAAGTGCAAACCTCGAACAACCATCAAGGCTCAGTAATTAGAAGAATTCATGGTCGAATGCTTCATTAACGACCAAGAAGTCAGGGGCAAGAGGAAGTAACCCCAAAATAAAAATAAAAAAGAGAAGAATGGCAAAGGCTTGACTCTGAAGGAGTACTGATTTCACTTTATTATTGGAGCATCCAAAATGAAGTCAAGTGGTGCAAGCTTTGTCTTGCAAAGCCCCAAAGGGTTCATCGTCGAGTTCTCTTTAAAGTTGAACTTCCAAACAACAAACAACAAAGCGGAATATGAAGTTTTGATAGCCGACTTATGCTTAACTAGAGCCGTAAAGGGCAGTAATCTTAAAATCCATGGAGACTCGAGACTTGTGATTACTCAAATTAATGGAGAGTTTGAGGCCAAAGATGATACAATGGAGAAGTACCCGAGAATCATGAAGGGAGTACCGACTCAATTTGATGAATGGTACGCAGAACATAATCTGAGAGAGGAGAACACTATAGCGGATGCCCTATCTAAGTTTTCCTCATCGGAGGTCGAGAACTATCCGAGAAGTATCTACCTTAGAGTCCTGAGGACCTATATTATATACGTCATAAACTTGATAACACCATTTGGCAAAGAAAGATGTTGGATTAAATCTATCAAGGATCACCTTGAAACCGAATGGCTTCTCGATGATGCCCAGGAGGCATGCGGGTTATCGATGAGAGCGCTGAGATACTCTTTGATCGAAGGCCTTCTGTATAAAAGGTCATTTATCATTCCTTACTTGAAGTGTTTGAAACCTCTTGGGGCAGAGAAGGCACTTAACGAAGCCTATAGAGGGATTTTTAGACAAGCACTTGGGGGGGCAGGGCCCTTGCTAACAAGATAATCCGATTGGGATTATACTGGCCAACAATGATGGCTGATGCAAAAGCCTATGTGAAGAAGTGTGAGATGCCAGAGGCACGGTCCTATAATTCTACAGCCCCTAGAGAGGCTTACGTCTATCAAGCGTGATATAACCACCAAGAAAATCTACTAATTATTCTGGGAAAACATGATATGCCGATTTAGAATCCCAAACATCCGTATCATGGATAATGGGTGACAGTTTGACAATGCAGAGTTCAAGAAAAAGGTCAAACCCTCGAGAAACACGTTAGTAGACGGATTTCTGCCTATCTTATGGGCTTACTGAACTACCTACAAAGCCACAACCAAAACAACCTCGTTCATGCTGGCTTATGGAGCTGAGGTAGTGGTGTTGTTGGAAATTTCACATGCATAACCGAGAGTTAGAGCTTACGAGCCAGAGACTAATAATTAAGGCATGAGGCTAGCCCTCGACCTAATTGATGAGGTCATGGATGAAGCTGAAGCCCGTAATGCAGAGTGTCAATGAAGAGCCTCCCTCCACTATAATAGAATGGTTAGAAAGAGTATCTTTCATGAAGGAGACTTAATCTTGAGGAAGGTTGATGCATCCGAAGTTGGACATAAAGTAAAGCCAGCCCCTAATCGGAAATGGCCATTTTGAGTCAAGAGCGTTCTAGGACAAAAATCCAATAAGTTGGAAACCATAAATGGTAAGAAAATGCCAAAGCCTTGCTATATCATAAACTTGAAGGTTTATTGTGAATGATAAAAAAGCAAATATATGGCAAGCACGGAAAATGTGCCAAGTACTGAAATAGTACGCAAAAAAAAGCAAATAAAAGTTGCTGAAGGCCCGAAGAGCCCAAGTTTTGTCCAATTAGAGGCACATAGGTGTCGTAATCATTCAATTACAGTTAATTAAACTTGAGTAACGATCATGTACCGGAATATCTTGTACCTGAAGAGTTCAAGTGACATAAGTAAATGATACGTGCAAAAAGAAGGCTTGTAGCCCCAATGCCTTGACATTTTTTGGGCTTGCAAAATACAAACCCCCATGGCGTGAATATATCTAACAAGTAGAAATAAGGTCGATGAAACCAATTTCTATTCTATGTAAGGGTTGAAACCATATTTTAGGATATTATCTATTTATTCAAGTTTATTCCTATCATCTTATCTATCAATTTATTTATGAGTGAGCATCTAATGAATGCAAGTCCTGAATGATCAACCGCCGAAAATAAAAGATAACTGCATAAAGATAGAAGATCCTGAAGGATCATAAGTCGAGTATTGAAGGATATTTAGGAGCACACTGAAAATGTTTAAAGTCCATAAAGGACCGAAAGCAGATAAGAGCAAAATAAAGAGTCACAGCAGGCAGATGAAGCCATGCAAGGCCGCGGTGGTCACTCATCAGAAGACCTTATAGCCACGATATGGCCTTGTGCAAAAAAAAAACTACGTACAAACTCAAATTATGAGTTGATAACATGGATATGGGTAAAATACAAGGATTTTAAGGTGTGAAGCCCAACACGCCCATGAAGCACCATTCCTAATTGTCGTTACAATACTGTCTCCTAGGCGGGCGTAACTCACGCTTAGGATTTATGATCGAATGAAGGTACCATTTTCTTATTAAAAGAAAAAAGGAAAAATAAAATAAACTAAGTTTGAAGCTCTACCAATACCCGAGAGGTGGAATTTCTCCGCATGTTCAGCAATATGCCTCCTAGGCGGGGGTAACCCACGCCTAGGAAGGCTTCAGCCATAAAAGCATTCAATTAACGTTCAAGAAACATTATTTTTTCGCGTGTTTTCCAATATACCTCCTCGGCGGGGGTAGCCCACGCCTAGGAAGGATTCAGCCACAAAGGCCATCTATCAACGCCGAGGAGACAAAGATTTTAGGCGTGTTTGCCAACTTGCCTCATAGGAGGGAATAACCCAAATCCAAGATTGATGAATCTGGGCTCCAACCACGCCTATGAGACATTATTTATAGGCATGGAAAGGAAGTTATTTCCTAGGAAGGGGTCAACCGTGCCTAGGATGGAGGTGCACAATCAAACTATTTTCTGAATAATTTATTCAGGAAATAGAAAAAAAAGGAAATAATTATTAAATTATTAGAAAAAAGGAAGACAAAATTCTCAAAATAGAGAATATTATTTAATGCACGATTGCATAAATTATGATGACAACAAAAATTGCGATTGAACTCGTAATTTGATATATAAATTTCTTTAAAATAAAGAAATTTAAATATATAATTAATTGGAAAAAATAGAAAATATTTTTTAATATTATTTTCTACCCAATTATTTATATTATGCACGATTACACAAAATTATTTATGTCCGCTGAGACAATAAATTATGATAAGAGTACATAATTTTAAAAAAGGTGATGAAGAAAAAAGAAAAAAAAGTTATGAAAAAAAGAAAAAAGGAAAAAAAAGAAAGAGAAAGGAAAGGTATGCCATGATGAAGAAAAGACGGAAAAAGTGATGAAAAAAAGACAAAAAATATGGTGAGCAAACAAAACAGAAAAATAAAAAAAATTAAGACAGGTTTTCAACGCCATGGAGGCAAAACTCCTAGTTGGGTGTTGAGAGAGGAGAATAATAAAGGGCGGGTCCCATGATAATTTTAATATTTAAAAATATGATTTAAAATAATCAATTGATTATTCTTGGAAATCAAAAAATTCCAAAAATATTAGGAAAAGATATTTGTAGTTATGAAAAAATTCCTAAAATATTAGGAAAAAATACCCGTTGGCACGGAAAAATTCCTAAAATATTAGGAAAAATCACAAAAAGTACCTGTTGATACGAAAAAAATTCTAACGTCTTAGGAATTGTTTTTAAAAATACCCGTTTGAATAGAAAAAATCCTAAAATATTAGAAAAAAATACCCATTGGTACGAAAAAATTCATAAAATATTAGAAGAAAATACCCGTAAGTACGGAAAAATTCCTAAAATATTAGGAAAATCACGAACTATACCTGTGAGTAGAGAAAAATTCCTAAAATATTAGGAAAAAATATACGTTGGTACTAGAGATGCACAAAAAGTCCGGGCCTGAAAATCTGGCCCGACCCGATCCGATCAAAACCCGGCCAAGCCCGGCCCGGTCCCGGTCCGGGCTTAGGTCCTCGACGGGCCCTATATTTTTAAGCAAAGCCCGGCCCCGCCCCGCCCGGTTAAAAGCCCCGGCTTCGGCCCGACCCGATTATTTTGATTATTCTAATATATTTTCCTATATATTTATGAATTCACATTTACTATAAATATATATAATATTTTAAACACATATATATATACATATTTATGATTAATAATATTATTTATATACTTCATTGCATAAATAATGAAAGAAGATATAGTAAGTACACTATACATATTTGGATAACAATGATAAACATATTATTCTATAAACATGTTTATATTTTGCCGAACTTAAATGTTTTCTACGAAGTAATATTTTCATAAAATATTTCATGTAAACTAATATATTTTTACGATAATCTAGTTGCTAACATATGTATCCTTCAGAATCTCTAATAAAACTCGATCCAATTTAAATTAGAAAGAAGCACGGCCCGATCCGATCCCGCCCGGAAAAAAGCCCGGCTAGGCCCGCCTCGAGGGCCCAAACTGGCTCTGATATTTTCGAAAAGCCCGGCCCGGTCAAAGTCAATGCCCAAAAAGCCCAGCCCGGTCAAAGTACGGGATTTTTAAGGCCCAGTAAAAACCCGGTCCGGTGGGCCTTTTGTGCAACTCTAATTGGTACGAAAAAATTCCTAAAATATTAGGAAAAATCACAAAAAATACTTGTGATTAGAGAAAAATACCTAAAAATTTAGGAAAAAACACTTGTGAGTACAAAAAAATTCCTAAAATTTAGAAAAAATACATGTGATTACAAAAAATTCCTAAAAATTTAAGAAAAATATCTGTGAGTATAGAAAAATATCTAAATTATTAGGAAACATACATGTTGGTACGAAAATAATTCCTAAAATATTAGGAAAAAATATCTGTTGGTACGGAAAATTTTCTAAATTATTAGAAAAAATACATGTTGGTACGAAAATAATTCCTAAAATATTAGGAAAAATACCCGTTATACGCAAAAATTTCTAAATTATAAGGAAACATACATGTTGGATGTTGGTACAAAAATAATTACTAAAATATTAAGAAAAAATATTCGTTGGTACGGAAAAATTTCTAAATTATTAGGAAAATACTTGTTGGTATGAAAATTATTTCTAAAATATTAGTAAAAAATACCCGTTGATACGAAGAAATTCCTAAAATATTAAAAAATATTATGAAAAATACCCGGAGATACTTAAAAATTCCTAAAATGTTAGGAAAAATCAAGAAAATATCTAGAGGTTTGAAAAATTCCTAATGTATTAGGAAAAATTGCAAAAAAAAATATTTGGAGACCCGAAAAAGTTGCGGAAAAATAAGTGAAAATACCAGAAAATTCTTAAAAATTGGAGTAGGTACGAAAACATATATAAAAATTGTAAAAAAAATCCTAAAAATATATATTGAATCCTCGAGTAAGGCAAATTCGTGTAACAGTCGTTCCACATTTTACGATAAAAACGATAACCAGAAAAGGTATAAACTTAACTTCTGCGAAATCTTTACCCTATTTCGCAGAAGTTGGGGGCAAATAATATAGGCCTGAAATTAGGCCAGATATATAATAAATGTTGAATTTATTAGACCTAATATGGTCCTATAAGAAAGCCTAATTAATGAGTACCAAAACCATAATTGTTTATTAATTTCGTAATTAATAAATAGAGTAAATTAACAACTCATTAAATGTGTCCAATAAAGGATACAATTCTGTGAAGGGTAGCCTCCAAGGCACCTAAACCAATAAGGAATCTGCTTCCCAAATTTTAGGACTTCAATGTCCATTCAAAGACGAATACTTGCTCCCCAAGTCTTCTAACTCTAGTCCAATACATGGACATCCAACATCTATATAAGTGTTTCGGCTTCACTATCTAAATATACAGAGATACATAGGCATCTTGTAAGGGCAGATTTTAGCCACGAAACACCCATTCAAAGATGAATACTTACTCACCAAATCTTCTAACCCTAGTCCAATACATGCACATCCAACATCTATATAAGCGTTTTGGCTTGATTCTCTAAATATACAGAGATACGTAGGTATATTGTAAGGGCAGTTTTTAGCCACGAAATACAAGCGCAGTCATTAAAGGTCTTGAACTCACGAACCCAAAAATTGAATATGCGTAATAAATATAACTTAGTTTTTAATCCATATCAAAAATATACAGCAAATTAAATATAGCTAATTGGATTTATATGGTATAATGTGCCTCAGGATAACACAAATTCAATAATAAATATTATTGACCCGACAAATTATACTATTAAATTGAGTTAAGACAAAATAGTAAATACTATTGACCCAACTAAACAAATCATATATTGAACCGACTTAAAACAAAATAATATATATACCATCGTTCAGATTAAAAAAATATTATATAATCTATCTAAACTAAAATAAAATCAAAATTAAAATATAATTCGATAAATTAAAACGAAATCATATATATTATCTGCCCATATTAAAACAAAATTATTTGATTAATACGGGCTTAAAAAAATAATATTAAATTAAAAATAATCTGTTAAATTTGGTCGGTATAACTGGCCTCACTTTAAAATACATTAATTAAAATTATTGATGCGTGATAAAATAAAATTAATCTAACATTAAGCATAATTCGTATATTATTGATTTGAAATAGAACTTAAATTTTAATTAATTTTTATAAACTCACATATAAATGTCATTAAAAATATATTTTTTAATAAAAAATATTATCATTTTTCGAATGACTTTTATTAAAAAATTATACAAGAAAATTAATACATTTATCATGAAATCATATTATTAAAATTTAAAAAAATTAAAAGAATTTACTTGAAAACCATTAAATGAACAAATTTAATAATTGAAATAAAGTTTTTATTTTATACATATTATTAAAAAAATTGTGTATCATACGGATTTTAAGATAATAATATGTAAAAAATAATTCAGATTAAAATTTAGATTATTAAATTTTATCAAAAAATTTAATTATTTGGATGTGATATAAATTTACAATTTTGGATGAAAATTGTTAGAACAAAACATAAGGAAGAAGTTTTAGTTCACTATTGAGCTATTCAATCCCACCAAAAAATAGAAGCATTTAATGTTAGGATACCCATAGTAAGCCACTTTCCCCCGGCTATTATAGCATTACGTGTACTACAACAAGTAAAGCTCGTTATTATTCCCCCCCTTTCTTCACAAGAACACTGAATTCGTCGTCTTCTTCCAGGTTTTGGATTCTGTCTACTCACCGGCGTTAAGAAGCATACACTCGTCCTCACTCCGTATTCTTTTATTGTAGGATTTTATTTTTGTGCAGTCAAGTGACTAAATTTTAATTGAAATTTATTAATATTTAATAAATTAATAAAATAATTTTATTAAAAAAGAATATTTATTTTATTTTAATATATAATTTTTGACTTTTTTAAATAATATGATGATAGGGTATAAGACACCCGGCTAGGATTCAACCTGGATCTAAAGGATATCAGGCTCGATCGATAGACCAAGACCCCCCTCTCCCAAAACAATCAAGTACGGAGACCAGGCCCAGGGTCATCCCATGACCCAGATCCTACCCAGGACCTGGACCATATGCCTACCTAGATCCGGATCAGGGCCAAGACCACCATGAGGGGGGTCCCAGCAAACACTTGCACATCCCACAACCCGCCAAGGAAGGGTACGTGGGCACGTGACGGCGACAGCTATCAACAACCAACGCACCAGACAAGCACGGCACGTGTCAGAAGGCCGTTAGAACACCCTAGAGGTGGTCCTCCCCTGGACACGTGTAAGCAATCCACCCAAGCCAGACGTCCTCTGCTCCCAAGATCCAACGTTCTGATTTAGAGGTAACAACCCCTAAACCCTACCTTTGGGCTATATATACCCTCAAGGCTGAAGGGTTTAGGGATTGGAAAATATTCACATTCTTGCACACTCACTCTCTCTCTCATATCCATACACACATAGCAACCTTTCTATTACATACATACATCTTCATCTTCTCCAAAACCCTGTTCTTATTCTTACACCGGAGGCGCCGTGGGAGCCAAACCCCCCTTCCGGTGTCGTTTTGCAGGCGCCCAACCAGCAGCTACACCTCATTCATACCCAGAAGGTCCAGGAACGGCGTCGGACGGAGCCGCCCGCTCACCGGAGTTATTATTTGGCGTTAGAAGGAGGGGCTCTCCACCCTTGGGTCTCGGTCCCCCTGGATTCACCTTCATCAGCAAACTCTTAAGAGAGTCCACATCTTAAACATGTAAGAACAAAAGCAACCATACCCTTCCTTGAATATGAATGTTCATCTTAGCCGTGTTTGTGTGAGCTCATTGCATAACGCCACATTTGTATGAGCCCGCTCTTGTTTGTTAATTTTGGTTGTTTAGGGTTTGATAATCGTGATAATCTTGGAGCCTGGGGTTTGGTAATCTTGATAGTTTTAAAACCCAGAACTGCTTTAGCTTGCATATTTTCTTTATGTTCTAGAGCCTATTGTTCTTGTTTAGTATTATTGTTAGCAAAGCCCAGAAAGTTTGTTTGCTGTTATTCTGGAAATTTTTTGTAATCTTCAAAAAAGTAACCTTAGATCCACATTTGTAGCCTCAAATCTTGGTCAGTTGTTTGTACAATTGTGGTAATGGCAAGACCAGAAAAGAGTACGGCTGGTAGGCCCTCCGCCAGTACCCAGGTCCAGGATCAGGACCACTCTCAGGCTCATGAACCTGGGGGAGATCGAGAGACCCTCCAGGAGCAACCATTGACACAACACACCCCGGTCTTGGAAAGGCTAGTAACACCCCGGGATGCTAGAAATGTCATAGAGCTCAATCAATATAAGTACACCAATGTTCCAGTTGCAGAGGAGCATATGGCGAACTTAACAAGCAATGAACTTGTTGAAGCAATCAGACTATACAGAGACGAACAAGCCCGGGCTCAGATAGAATATGAATAAGATGATGAACAAGAAGAGTCGGGGGATTCTCAGCAATCCAGGAGATCTGTCTTCGACCGAATCGGAACTAAGGTAAAAAAGAATCAAAAAGAGACCAGCAAGAAGGAGACAGAAGCAACCAGAAAGAAAAAATTGGAAGAAATGAGAGAACAGATAAGACGAGAAGAAGAGGCAAAGCTTGAGCAAAAAATTCAGAAAAGAATGCAGTTGGAGGAGGAGAGGCTCTTGGCTAAAACCAAAGGCAAAAGAACTCGGAGGGACCCTACCCCCAAGCTCATTTCTGACGACGAAGAAGAGGGGCAGAAGGATCTTAAAGACATGATTTATGAGCTCCAGAGAAAAATGGAAAAAGATTCCGGGTTGGAAGTTGGGGAGACCCTCAAGCCATTCAGCCACTCCCTAGAAGCCATCCCTCGATAGAAGAATCTCAAGCATTACAACTTTAACTCTTTCGATGGATTGGGGGACCCAGAAGAGCACCTCAACTACTTCGAACAGATAGCTCAGATATATTATTACAACGACTTAACCAAATCCAGATTCTTCGCCTCGACCCTCAAAGGGGGGGCTCAAAGATGGTTCAGCAGAATCCCATCAAGAAGCATTCACTCCTGGAAAGAATTCAGAGGAGCCTTCCTTAGAAGATTCAGAGCCAATAAGACACATGAAATGCACATGTGTCACCTGGAAACAATCCGCCAGTATGATAATGAAGCACTTTCAACTTATATGCGGAGATTCCAGGAAGACATCAACAAAGTCTCGAATATTGATGAGAGGGAAGCTCTAAGCATATTTTGAAGGAACCTGGATCCAGAACATAATGAGAGGTACATTGTAGAGTTGATAAACAAAGAGCCACAAAGCCTGGCCACTACCTACTCTACGGCAGCCCGGTTCATAAAAGAAATAGACGTTCTCCAGGCGATGAGAATGACTCGGAATGGAGGATCCAGGAACAAATCTTCTGATGACCGATCGAAAGGGGGTTACCATCAGGAGAAAAAGTTCAAACAAAGCAACCAAACCCAGCAGACAAATGTTGTTCAAAACACTCCAATATTTCAAAGATTGGGTCCTAAGACAGAATCCAAAAGCGATCCCGGTCCACCTAGACAAGCAAGAGAGCCTAGGCAAGAGCCAGAATGGACACCACTAAACTGGACCCGGGAAGAAATACTGAAGGAGATCAAGGGAAAGCCATTTTATTATCCTCCAAAGCCCATGCAAACTCCCCCGGAGAGCAGGCCTTATAACAGGCAGTGCGACTATCATGAAACCCATGGGCACAAAACTGAAAATTGTCTCTCTCTCAAATACTTCATTGAAGATCAAGTTAAGAAGGGCAACCTGAATCAGTACATCTCCCGGGAAGTAAACCAGAGAGAGGAAAGGCAAAGGAAAGGAAAGAATGTAGTAAATGTGATCCTAGGAGGGTCAAACTCTCCCCCTAGGAGCCCGGGCTCAGGAGACGATGATCTCGTTCAGCAGCAAGGATTATGAAGGGGTCAACCCGAATCACAACGAAGCCTTGGTGGTAACACTTGATATTTTTGACAACAAAGTAAAAAGGATGCTGATAGATAATGGATCTTCAGTAAACATACTTTTCAAGCACACTGTGGACCGGATGAAGCTTGGGAGCGTACGCTCTAGTAAATGCCAAGAGGACCCTCTGTATAGGTTCGGGAACAACTTGGTCCCGATCTAGGGAACCTTATACTTGCAAGTTATATTTGGATCGGCCCCAAACCAAATTACCCATGTGATAAAGTTCTACGTGATTAATACTCCCTCATCCTATAATGGCATAATCGGGCGCTCCGCCCTGACCAGGATCCAAGCGATTACCTTCATATCCCACCTGAAAATCAAATTCCCAACACCAACCGGGGTAGGAGAAATCAAGGGAGACTATGAGGTAGCTGAAAGATGTTATAGCTAGGCCCTAATAATGGCTGAAACTCATCAAGACAACAAGAGAAAGGCCATGGTACTTCGAAAACAGGAAAGTATTAAGAAATATCGCCCCCACTCAAGGGATGATGTGAGAAAAGAAGTTCAGATCATGGAGTCCCTCTCAGATCCAAAAGCAACCAAACCATGCTCAGAAGAGCAAAAAAGCAACCAAGTCATAGCAGAGATTGAACAAAGCCTATGCTTTGCCCAGACCAATCCTATTGTGCAAGCAACCAACCTTAAAACAATTGAAGTAGGGGAAAGCAACAAAAAAGAGATGACAACCCAGGCTCAGATCTATACGAAGAAGAATACAGAGGCCCGGATCCAGCAGTTGGTATCAAACATGGACCAATCCAAGATAGAGGCCGCTGTAGAAACGGAAACAATTCTGATCAATGCAAACGATCCTTCCAAGAGGATAAAGATAGGGTCCGGGCTCGAGGCCAATTTTAGAAAAGACCTGGTATCACTACTCCAAGGGTACTCTGATATATTTGCTTGGACCCCAAGAGACATGCCCGGGTTGGATGAATCCACAGTAATGCACAGCTTGGACGTCAACCCAGAGAGGAAACCAGTCAAGCAAAAGAGAAGAAATTTTACCCTAGAAAGGCAGAAATTAATAGATGAGGAAATTGAGAAACTACTCAAAGTCGGGATATTATGTGAAGTCAAATATCCAGAATGGTTGGCAAATGATGTGATGGTGAAAAAAGCAAACGGGAAATGGAGAATGTGTATCGACTACACAGACTTGAACAGTGCATGCCCCAAAGACCCCTATCCCTTGCCAAATATTGATCAATTGATCGACGCAACATCCGGCCACGTAATGCTAAGTTTCATGGACGCCTACTCGGGGTACAACCAGATAAAGATGAATCCTAAGGATATCCTAAAGACATCCTTCATCACCCATAGGGCGGTCTATGCCAATGTGATGCTGCCTTTCGGATTGACTAATACATGAACAACATATCAATGAGCAATGAATAAAATCTTCAAAGACCAGATTGGAAGGAACCTGGAATCATATGTCGACGACATGATTGCAAAGTCTACAAGCATCCCCGGGCACATAGGAGACCTGAGAGAATGCTTCGACAACTTGAGAAAATACTCATTCAGCCTCAATCCAGAAACGTACACATTCGGAGTAGGGGCAGGATAATTCCTTGGATTCATGATAAGTAACCGGGGAATTGAAGCCAACCCATAAAAGATAAAGGCAATCCAAGAGATGAAGCCTCCCAGAACACAAAAAGATGTGCAAAAGCTAGCAGGGTCACTGGCTGCACTCAAAAGATTCATCTCAAAGTTAGCAGAGAGATGCCTACCCTTCTTTGACCTGTTAAAAGGAGCAACCAACAAGAGAGAAGTTAATTGGAGCCCAGAATGCCAAAGCGCATTTGAAGAAATCAAAAGGTACCTTTCTCAACCCCCCGTGCTCACCAAAGCCCAACCCGGGGATCCCCTATCCCTTTACCTATCAGCAGGGGCCCTGGCAGTTGGAGCAGCCTTGATCAGGGAAGAAAATGGCAAACAACAACCAGTTTATTATGTGAGCCAAGTGCTAAAAGATGCGGAGACCCGATACCCGAGGCTAGAAAAGTTTGCTTTTGCCTTGGTCACAGCATCCAGGAAGCTCAGACACTACTTCCAGGGAAGGGAGATATGGGTGGTAACTAACCAACCCTTAAGGAAGATAATACACAAGCCAGATATCTCAGGAAGATTGGTAAATTGGGCAATGGAGCTGAGTCAGTTCAACTTGAGTTTCATTCCAAGAACAACAATCAAAGCCCAGGCTCTAGTTGATTTCATCATAGAATGTAATTTCCCGGAAGAGGAGCCTGTGCCCATGAGCATCGACCCTGAGAGAAACACTGATCAAGACATATGAGCCTGGGCCCTCAAAGTTGATGGTTCTTCAACAAACGAAAGATCAGGAGCTGGGCTCATCCTAAAGAGCCCCGGAGGATTCACAATCCAAACAACCATCTCCTTTAGCTTTTCAGCAACAAATAACCAGGTAGAGTACGAGGCCTTGATTACAGGGTTGAAGCTAGCAAAAACCCTCAGGATCCAAGATCTCAAAATCTACAGCGAGTCCCAGATCGTGGTAAAATAAACAAACGGCGAGTACATAGCCAAGGATCCAGTTCTAGCCAAGTACCAGGCCCTGGTCCAAAGCTACTTCGCCTTGATACCAAAAACTCAAATAATCCAAATCTGCAGAGAGGAAAATTCAAAGGCCGATACACTATCTAAACTTGTTCAAAATTCATCAGACCTGGATTGCTCCGTCTACTTCAAAAAATTGCAGAAACGAAGCATAAAAGCTGAAGAGGTCATGGAAATTGATAACAGTCTGAATTGGATGACTCCATATATTAACTACCTGGAGAATGGAGAGCTCCCGGAAGATAAAGGGAAGGCTCAAAGGTTAAAAGCCAAAGCTGTAAAATTCTTCATCGAAGAGGGTATACTCTATCGCCGGACCTTCTCCTCCCCAATCTTGAAGTGCATAGGCCCAGGGGAGGCACAGTATTTCCTGATGGAAGTTCATGAAGGGATATGCGGAGATCATATGTCCGCAAAGGCCCTAGCTCACAAAATCATAAGACAAGGATACTACTGGCCAACTATTCACCAGGATACAATAGACATTGTGAAAAAGTCCAAGGAATGTCAGTTATTCAGCAATGTCACCCGGATGAGCCTAGTCCTACCTTCCTCAGTCTTGTCACCAATCCCATTTGCTTTGTGGGGCATTGATATCATGGGACCCTTCCCCAGGGCCAGAGGAGACCTCAGGTACTTACTAGTCTCAATTGATTACATGACAAAATGGGTAGAAGTAAAGGCTATGAGAATAATAAACCAGCAAGATTGCATCAAATTCATGGACAACATCCTAACGAGGTTTGGGATCCCGAGAGTACTGGTTTCAGATAACGGGCCACAGTTCGTCGATTCAGAATTTGAATCCTACCTTCAAGAACGGGGTATCCGGCACAAGAAATCATCTGTAGCCTACCCTCAAGGGAATGGCCAAGTTGAAGTAACCAATCGAATACTTCTTAGGGGGATAGAGAAGAGGCTCAGGGAAAGCAAAACCAAATGGCTAGAAGAATTGCCTAATATACTCTGGGCATACAGAACAAGCCCCCGAACAAGCACGGGAGAAACCCCCTTCAAACTGGCTTATGGAACTGAAGCTATGCTACCAACTGAAGTAGGATCCCCCTCCCATCGAGCAATCAATTTTGATGAGATAGCAAATAAGGAGGGGCTCAGGACAAATATTGAGCTAATTGATGAAGTCCGAGACCAGGCGGTGGCAAGAATGGAAAAGTATAAAGAGAAAACCAAAGAGCACTTCAGCAAGAAGTCCTGGGTTAAAAACTTTCAAGTTGGAGACTTGGTCCTTCGAGACACGGAAGCTTCAGATCCCACCAACACTGGGAAGCTAATGCCAAGGTGGGAAGGCCCATATGAAGTCAAGGAAGTCCTAAGGCCAGGAACATACAAGCTCATGAACATGGATGAGTCTGAGATACCAAATACATGGAATGGACTCAGGCTCAGGATATTTTACCAGTAGAAGAAGCAACTAAAAGCAGCCAAAAATTGTAGCCAATGGCAAGCAACCAATCTATAATCCCATATTTTGTATGAAGAAAATTTCAAATCAATGAAAAGAATTTCCCTTTCTTAAAAAGTCATTACTTTTAAATTACTAGTAAACAAAGCAAAAAACAATCCGGATATAGTCTAATATCCGGATTCAAAGCAAAAAACAAAAGCAACCCCTATTTGCTTAGAAAATTTCTAAGTAAATAGAGCAATCATCAACCCGGGTAGGTATCATGCCCGGATTGAGAGCAAATTCAAAAGCAAACATCAACCCGGATAAGCATTCGAATCCGGGTTAAAACAACCATTATGTACTCATATTTTCTAAGTACATAAAGCAAACAAGCAAACATCAACCCGGGTGGGTATCATGCCCGGATTGAGAGCAAATTCAAAAGCAAACATCAACCCGGATAAGCATTCGAATCCGGGTTAAAACAACCATTATGTACTCATATTTCCTAAGTACATAAAGCAAACAAGCAAACATCAACCCAGGTGGGTATCATACCCGGATTGAGAGAAAATTTGAAAGCAAAAATCAACCCGGATAAGCATTCGAATTCGGGTTGAAAACAACCAAAACATAAGGCAAATAAGCAAACATCAATCCGGATTGGAATCAAACCCGGATTAAAACGAAAATACAAAAGCAAAAATCAACCGATATAAGCATTTGAATCCGGATTGATATACTATAGAAAAAGCAAAATCAACCCGGATAAGGCTTCATACCCGGAGCAACCCGGATATAAACCAACCCGGCTTGGGGGCCTTAGACACAGCCCGGATCAAGAGCATTTGTGCAAGGATCCGGACTGCTCATAAAAACAAAAACTACAGATGGAAGAAAAGCAAATATTTTTTGTAATTGAAGAAAAGGTCAAGGCAACGATAGTAAAATTAAAAGCAAAATCCGGATTGCCATCAATCCGGAACAAGTTCAAACATTACAAATAACCCAAGTTCAAGTACGAAAATCACAAATCCTAGTAAAAGAAAAATTACAGGGCTGGGCCCGAGAAGCTTATCAAGGCTCATCCAGATCTAAAGGAAGCTGGGGGTGGGGCCGTCGTAGGGTTCCGGTTCCCCCAGATCCTGCTCGACCGCAGCCTTCGCAGTAAGGAACTCCTGGATGAAGCTCTACCAGGATGCCAAGGGGTCGGTCTTGATGTGACGTTCGGCAACGACCCAAGATCTGCGGACCTCGGGCACGCTGGCCTGGGCAACCTCGAAGGCATAAACATTACTGGACTTAAATTCGGCAATTATAGCCTCCTTGTTCAAGTTTTCCTTAGCAGCAAGTTCAGCTTTGAGCCTCTCTACTTCTTTGGCAAGCCCCTCAGCCCGGTCCTCAGACTCCTTCAGTTTCTCGTTTAATCCGGATTCCACCACCCAGAAGCTCTCCCGGACCTCCTCCAGCTCTCCCTTCAAAGTATCAGCCCTTATCTTCTCGATGTTAGTCCGGTTGTTGGCCTCCCGGATCTCAGTAAAAGCAACATCTGAGCAGATAGATATGGCGCTCCCGAGCTGATAAAAGATAAAAAATAAACTGAGTACAGAAAAAAATGGGAGGCACAACCCGGAACCAATAGCATGGAAATTTTAATACCTGCCCCCACTGGCCGGTCACCCTCTTCAAGGAAGCAGCCATGTTGTACCCTTCAACTTCCTCCCAGTCTTCCTCGGAGGGAATGCTAGACATAAACCCAGCCAGGTCAACCAGGGTCTTTGTCCCTATCTTGATAGGCCCCCAATCCGGGCCCTTCCCATCCGAATCGCAGACGACACGGTCGGTGACAACGGCTTTACCGTGGGGAGGCTTACCCGGGGCAGACTTCCTCTTCTTCGAATGAGGGCCCTCCTCAGAAATCTCCTGGACATACGGATCCTCGTTCAAATGCACGTTGCCCGAACTGGCCACGTTCCGGGGGGCAGAAGACTCGGCACCACCCTCGGCATCCGCAGATCCGGATTCGGTCCCTGGAGCCCCCTTTGTTGTCTTATAAGCCAGGCCCAGAGAGTTGAAAGCTGCTGCATAAGCTGAAGAAGACATTATCGCCCTGAATGAAGGATTGTAATGCGGCAAACCTGCAATGGAGGAAAAGAGAACTGTCAGAATGGATGGCAAATATACTGGACCAAGCAACCAAAACCGAAAATAAAATACTGAAGAAAACCCGGGTTAAGGGACAACAAAGCAAAATGGACTATGATCCGGATCATGGGAAAACATTTTTATGCACGTAGGTTACAAGTTAAAAAGCAAACTAAACATGGATCCGGATCGATAGGTCAAGCAAGAGACCCGGATCATATGGAAACATCTTAAAAGCAAATTACAAGTAAAAAAGCAAAACTAGATTTAAAGTAACAAAAGGACTTTGATCCGGATCTACAAACAGAGAAAGAGAGGATCAAAGGCAATCATTATATCTAAGAGAGATAAAGCAAATCAGAAAAGACCAGAATCCGGGACGACATGGGAGGGAAGACCCGGATCAGTGGGGAACCTACATTCAAGTTGGAAGAGAAGTTTGTGATTCATAAAAGTATCCTGGGTTGGCTGGAACCCGAGGCTACCACAGAATTTCCTCATTTGATCAACAGCCTCCCCCTCTAAGATTTCTGGATTGAACTTTGTATTAACTTCCCCAGTTGTAAAATAAGGGAGAAATTCTAAGTCGAAGCCTTTCAACATAAGGATCTCCCCGTTTCAGTGTTTCAAAGAGGTCTGGTGCATGACCGGTTTAGACCTACCCGGACCAAAGCCACATTCTGTTGCCCGGAACCTAAGCTCATACAATGGTTTCTGGCTTGATCGGGAAAGATAGAAAATCTGATGGAACAGCTTGAAAGTGGACAGGAGCCCGGCCTTGTTGCAGCAAGCTATGAACCAGGTCATAGATTTGATGATGTTTGGGGTTATTTGCATTGGGGATATCTTGAAGACGTATTTGCATAAATGCTTGATAAACATATGGCAGCGAGGACTCCACCCGGATCTTAAGTGCTCCAGCCAAATCGGAACGAAGCCATCTGAAGGGCGGTGGAAAATCCTCTCATGAGGTTCGGGCCACCTCCACGCGATATCAAGAGTTAACTGGAATGCGGCCCGGATTGCCTTGTCCATATCGTTCGGGTCAACTTCCGCATAGAAATCCTTCAACTGATAATGATCCCGGCTAATCCTAAATGAAGCAAAAGCCTCTTCCAAAGCACCTTGGTTATACACTCCCGGGTGGCCATCCCCGTGCCTCTCGTATCTAATCCGGGCATAGTAAACGCTATCTTCAAACTCGGGTGGTTTCCTGACAAAATGGTATTTAATATCGGACCAACGGCCTTCCGGTGTAAAGATAATCGAATTCTCGAGAAGCCGCTTAAACCGAAAGCTATATATTGTTCCTATAGACCCGGACCCCTTCTTCACCATCTCACCCCGGATCTGTTCTCTACCAGACGAATCCGGATCACTCTCTTCGTCAGAAAAGTTAGGGTAGCAGTTATAAACTTTCCTAGCCCGCTCCTTGGTCCGGACCATATACCTATTAAAATGAAGGTCAGTTAGCCTGGGCCCAACATATTTTATTTGTTTTGCTAAGCGGTCCGGATCAGGTACGTTATGTTAGTTTTACCATAACCCAGAAAAAAATCAACGATCCGGATCATGTTAACTATAAGCCAAAAATCATGGACCCGGATCCCGGTGGCAAGCACCTCGATCCGGATCCAAAACAACCAAAAATAGCTTTAAAAACCCAAGTCATATAATTCTACCCAAATGCTTCCCTCAGATCCGGATCCTATACCCCCTACCCGGGTCCAGATCAAAACCCTCAACCCACAAACAGTCAACTTGAAAATCAAAAAGCAAAATACACAAACACGCATATATATATACATGCATTCAAACGAAGAACACGAAGAACAGCCCCAAAAGACCCATAAAAATTGAACCCAAAACCCCAATTTTCGTGCGAAAATGAAACAAAAACACCCAAAAAACAACAGATCTAAACACAAATCAGCCAAAAACAAACACATCCACCAAAAAACAAACCGCGACACAAAGAATAAACAACAAAATCGAAGCATCTAAAAGCTCGGAGAAAAGTGCGAGAACTTGAAAGGAAAAATCGAAAAAACAAGAGACAAAGGCTTACAAATCACAAGCAAAAGAGGGGAGAGCAAGGAGAACAACGATCAAGGCAACATCAATCGAGAGCTTCAAATCGCCGGCGAGACTTCGGGAACTTTGGGAGAGAACAAGATAGAAGTGACTGTTGGGTGGTTCTTTGATGAGAAAATAAAAAATGAGAGAAGAGGGGAGACAACCTTTTATAGGCCCAAGGTAAGGAACAGCCCCTGCCACGTGGCAGGGTGTGGTTGGCTAGAAAATAGTTACGAAAAAACCCCTTGATATACATATTAAACCACATTTAAAACCCAAAATGATTATAGGCCGAGTTTTTAGGAAATAACTGCCCAAAAATTCAAATTCGTGGGAGGGAATAAACTGAAAGACGTTACAACTCCTCGACTTTTCAAATTCCACGACCCACTACCCGGACCAAGAGCACTAATCCGGGTCATTGTTAACCGGATACAGATTTGGAATCAAAACTTACCCAAGGTCAATCCGGGTATTTCTCTACTATACCAGATCCGGATTAGGGGGCAACCAGGAGCAGAAATTTTTCTAAAGCATCTACTCCACCTTAATCTTGATTGGCATCTACTACACCAGATCCGGATTGGGGGGCAACCAGGAGTAGAAATTTTTCTGAAGCTACTATTCTACCTTAATCCGAATTAGTATCCACTACACCCGATCCGGATTGGGGGGCAACCAGGAGCATAATTTTTCTAAAGCGTCGACTCTCCCTCCTTAATCTGGATTGGTATCTACTACACCCGATCCGGATTGGGGGCAACCAGGAGCAGAAATTTTTCTGAAGCACCAATTATTCTACCTTAATCCGGATTGGTATCCATTACACCAGATCCGGATTGGGGGACAACCAGGAGCAGAAATTTTTCTGAAAAGAAGCCAAAGTTTACTACCTTAATCCAGACCTACCCACTCAGAACCAGATCCGGATGGGGGGCAAACAGATTGACATAATTTTTCTCCTAAGGCAACAGCTATGTGATTCTACTCTACTCCCTAATACAGAAAATCTGCATAAGGGAGTGGGGGCAAATGATAGGGTATAAGAGACCCGGCTAGGATTCAACCTGGATCTAAAGGATATCAGGCTCGATCGATGGACCAAGACCCCCCTCTCCCAGAACAATCAAGTACAGAGACCAGGCCCGGGGTCATCCCATGACCCGGATCCGGATCCGACCCGGGACCTGGACCATCTACCTACCTGGATCCGGATCAGGGCCAAGACCACCATGAGGGGGTCCCAGCAAACACATGCACATCCCACAACCCGCCAAGGAAGGGTACGTAGGCACGTGACGGCGACAGCTATCAACAACCAAAGCACCAGACAAGCACGGTGCATGTCAGAAGGCCGTTAGGACACCCTAGAGGTGGTCTTCCCCTGGACACGTGTAAGCAATCCAACCAAGCCAGGTGTCCTTTGCTCCCAAGATCCAACGGTCCTAATTTAGAGGTAACAACCCCTAAACCCTACCTTTGGGCTATATATACCCTCAAGGCTGAAGGGTTTAGGGATTGGAAAATATTCAAATTCTTGCACACTCACTCTCTCTCATATCCATACACACACAGCAACCTTTCTATTACATACATACATCTTCATCTTCTCCAAAATCCTATTCTTATTCTTACACCGGAGGCGCCGTGGGAGCCAAACCCCCCTTCCGGTATCGTTTTGCAGGCGCCCAACTAGCAGCTACACCTCATTCATACCCAGAAGGTCCAGGAACGGCGTCGGACGGAGCCGCCCGCTCACCGGAGTTATTATATGAATGTAATTTTTAATTGTTAATAAAAAATTAATCAATTTAATTGATTAAAATAGATTTGTGACAACTGAAAAAGGACAGGGGAGTATTTTTAATGATTAACGTTTCAAAATGTAATTGAAGATTGATCCGAACTTGGAAGAAGTGATTATGCAATTGTAAAAATAAAAATACTACATGAGAACTATCCGTACAAAAATAAAAACTAATAATAATATCTTTATTTTTCGTAAAAATGCTAAATTAACCAACTTCTAGTAAAAATTCATTATGAGTTTTTCTATGATTGCATGTGACATTTTTTAATTAATATTTAATTCATTAATAATGATAGACATGTGTGTGCACACAAAATTATATTTATAAAAATATGTCAATTCATAAAAATTATATAAAATTTAGTATTTAGAGTGAGTTATGTACACATAGGAAGAATTCATAATTCAACTTATAAAAAATAATAAAATGAGAAAGTCAAGTGAAGATAAAGAGAATTTTGATAGTACTTGTCACTGTTTAGTTCGGCCACAAAAACAAGAAGAATGCGTATAAAAGATGGTGGCTGTGATGAAAAGAGAGAATAAGAAAGTAGGGAGGGGGTGACTCAGACAGTTTATTCTTAACACAAGTACATGCACCCGCTTTTGTTAAGTACTACTAGTCTACTACTAGTTTATTAGAAAGAAGGTTCGTGAATGTGAACTTGCCTTTTCAATTCTGATTGCTACAAGTTTGTTCAACGGTACCATGTCTTTCATTCTCACATTCTTCACCAAACTAACAGCAACTTCATCTTTTCCATTTGCAAAGTACTAAATGCTTAAACTAGGTTTTGCAATTGGTGTCATCTTTTTTTTTTATTTTTTTCAAGTATAATCCCAACTATATATATAGTCTTTGTTCATATTGCCTTAAAAATTTGACAAGATTTGAACTCGTAAAATAATAACATACATAACGTATCAAAATCTTAAAAATATCAAAATTAAAATATGAGGACGGGGCCGCTCCTTTGACGCTGTGCGTGAATCCTTGGCCGCTGTGGGGGTGTAGCTGTCGTGGGGTTCCTACAAAATACCGGAATGGGGTTTGGGTCCTGCGGCGCCTCCGGCGTGAGAGTAAGAACTCGTTTTTTTGGGAAGATGAACATAAATATGAATGCAAGGTGGTTGTGTGTGTATATGAATGTGAGAGAGTGATTAACCCTAAAACCTTACCCTCTTGGGCTATTTATAGCCCAAGAATAGGGTTTTGGGGTTGGTACCTTTAAATCATAACCCTTGGTTCTGGGAGCAGAGGACACCTGGTTGGAGTGGATGCTTTACACGTGTTAGCGCGAGACTGGTCGAAGAATGTTCTGAGGATCCTCTGACACGTGACTCGATTATTCACATGATTGATGTGTGACAGTTGTCCCCATCATGTGTTTGGTCCCGTGTCTCACATGCTGGGATTTCTCAAGGTTGGGCTTGCGGGACTGGGCAGCCAGGACTGGCAGTGTGCAGAAATAGACCGAGTTAGGGGTCCAGGAGATGCATGGAGCTAGGAGCCCCAGACTAGTCCTTCGAGAAACTATATGGAGTTAGGAGTTCAGGACTAGTACTTGCAGGAGCTGCATGTACTATCACAATATAATTATTATTTAACAATCTAGATATTTTTTGTGTTTGTTATACCGGCCATTAAACATTATAGTTAAATATCAGAACTTATTTATATTCAGATGATATAGGTGTAGTATTATTCATTATCCGAGATTTAAGACGATGAGATCAATTGTTTTAAGGGCAAATTCCAAATATTCAAATTTGGGGAAGATTATCCCAAATTCCATTTCAACACTGATCCAAATGGTGATCCAAATTTGGATCAGTGAACAGTAGTGATCCAACTGATCCAAATTTGGATCACTTGATTTAATATAAAATAATAATTTTGTTATTTGTAGTTTATGAGATTTTAAATTGATTTTTGATTATTTAATTATATAATTAATAACGGAATATAATTAATAGTTAACAAAATTTATTTCTAAAATAAAACTTAAAATAATGAGAAACATAATTTCATTAAAGTTTAAAAATAAGAAATAAAGAGGCACATATTGCACTTAAATATGCATTAATTGAGCATTTGTGGGAAAATATACTAATTCGGAAAATTAGTGTGTATCAATGATATTTTGTATGTTAATTATTGCAATAAATTGTTTTTCGTGAATTAAGTGCACAATTTTAATATTTTTATGTGTATTATTTTTTTTGATTTAATTGATTTATGAAATATTATATAAATTGTTAATAATGATTAAATGATAAATTTAAGATAAAATTGTTTAATATGATATTTATATATTATTATATGTAAAAAGTAATTTTGATCAAATATTTGGATCAGAGTTGGTCAGAAATTTGGATCATTATTTAAATCAATTAATGATCCAAATTTGAATTTTTAAATCACAGCTGTTGGAGATGGCCTGAGCCTCTATTTTATTTGGAATTTATTTGCATGTTCTCCTCACATTATTGGAACCTACATAGAAACGAAACATAAACTATTTATTAACTTTTGATATTAGCCTCTAATCCTTCCACTTAGATTGGATCGGGTACTTCCATTTGTTTAAATTTTGGATTATATCGAATGTGACAAGTCTATATTATTATAACTGTAGTTAAACTCTCGGTAAGGATGCATGGTACAGAGCAAACGTAACACTGAACGTGTAGTGGACTTGGAGCTATCTATAATTTGTTATTATTGATACGATCCCATAATAAAATAAATTACTTATCAAATTAATTATTCTAATTCGATTTGATATGTTGATAAACTAGATAATTGTTCAAAGCATCTATCTATCTTCTATCTTATTATTATTATTATTTTATTATTAATAGCCCAACAAGGGACAATCTATAATCTTAAAAGTCTTGAGCCATTTTAATGTCTTCTAAAATGGTGAGTAATTTTATTATTTTATTTTTTATAAGTAAATAAACAAAATTGGCCCACCGGCGGAGCCCGTTATCTTTTACATTCCCTTGTCCGGACCCTGAGGCATATGTATTCTCCCGCTTTGCTGTTGTGCCAGCCAGACCGTCGGTGGGGTTTTTCCCTTAATTTGAAGGGTCGTTTCTGGGGCAGTGCTATCGGTGTGACCTCAGTCATAAGATTCTATCAATTTTGATTGTTTAATTTGAGCCTTTGTGTTTGACCGTGTATATGCTTCTCGTATGGTGGATGGGTCGTGTTCTTGTGTATGAGTTTCGCCCCTTGCTATGGGATGCTTTAATTTGACGTTGGAATGCTTTGGATTTACAGTTTCATCGAACTTGGCAAGTTAATTGTTTGGCTGGGTAACTTTTTCAGGTACAATCCTCGGCTTCACTTTTAAGCACAATTTTAAGGGTAGAATTATATCCAATTGTGTGAACTCTCCTAACACTTTCATTAACATTTGCTTTCCAAGGTTTTTCTGCTGATGTCGGAACGTCTCCCAGTTCTTTGGATTTGAAGAAAAAACCATCTGCTTAATCCTCAAGGTTTGCTCTTTGCCTTAGTTTTCTCCTTCTACTAATATACCCAGCTTCACTTTTAAGCACAATTTTAAGGGTAGAATTATATCCAATTGAAAAGAAAGATGAGGGCATTTTGTAGTCAACCACCATTATTTGATATATTTTTGATCCAAACATTCATACTTTGGTGAAGAGGCAGATACAGAGGAACATTAAGAATAAATGTCAAAATGGGGCCACTGTGAGGTAAAAGTATATAACTTATGGTTTTTGAAACTTCAGATAGTTGAACTTGTTAATCTTCCGTAGGAAACTTTTTTGAAACAAGTCGGGAGAAAAATTCATCATCAAAAACTAAATTTGGGTACATAATCCATATATCACTCCATACTTTTGAGAGTGGCTCCTGCATAAATTTTTTCCCAAAATTTATTCAATATAATTTGTTGGGTTCCATAAAACGTTTACGCATAGTACTTGGCAGTGTGAAAAATTTTCAGGCGCTGCAAAAAAGGGCTGAAAACAAATTCAGTGATCATTTTCCTGGCAGTTCCAGTAGCTCTGTTTCCTCAAACCTCCATCATTGCACATCATAACTCCATAAACTGGCTTTTTATCTACTTACAATGAATCTTGGCTCTTTTGCAGATACGTCCATTTGGGTACCTTGTGAGGTACCGACAATTGTAGTCTGGAGTTAGATAATTAAACAGTCTTGCTCTGGAGATTGGGAGATTGGAGCGTGGCCGGATAATCTAAAGGCGGTGATGGATGACCATATCGGAGGCGACACAATCGGTAAGAGTAGAACCAAAATTATTTCTCGATCGTTAATATGTGTTTGGGTTTACGTGTGTATGCAATTGTGTTCTGGTACAAAATAATTCATTGTAATTGTTCATGTCGTTATGTTGTGTTGTATGAAGTTGCAACAATTTTTTTAATACTCAAAACATAGCTTTTGTTTATACAATTTTAGAGAAATTAAAACCCCCAATATACATATAATAACTTAATATATATAGATAATAAGTAAAAAAACCTTAGAGAAGAAGTTTGTGATGAAATGACTGTCTAAAAATCATTTAAAGTAATAATCAGAAGTAACAATACTAATGTAGAGTTGCCTGCATATCAACAATCCACGTATCTAAATGTAAGTAAAAATATTGGCCAGAAAAATGTTCATTAAATTAGGTCAAAAGGGTGCACATACAAGAAAACCTCCATTTGTTCCGCCCCACCTGCACAGATAGTAGGAAAAGCTTTGTTATCCTTAACACCTTGTATGGCTGGTTATCATTTTGAACTTTGCCAAACTTTACTTCTAGGGATTCAACCAGCTGACCGACACAGATATATGCAGAAGTTATGCTTAGTCTGCTAAATAGAGTGTCTAGAAAAGTAGACAAGCAGTTGGTACCTTGCCCAGAGTTGTAGCCGGTGGATAGTAGTGGATAGCAGTCTGGTGCAGAAGATACATCTGAGGCTCCTGCTATCTCATTTGATTTACAATAGCCAGTTAAATTCCACATCTTAGAGAATTGGAGGCTACCTTGAGCTTGCAGCTAGATTGATGACACATTATGGAATATGAGTGACTGTCAGCTGTATAAAAAACATAGTTTGGAAATTATGGACAAGAACTCCATTACTCATACATAAAGAAATCAAAAATTAAAATACTAAAATACCAAAATTCAATAATTATTAATTAATTAAATTTTTAATGTATAGGTCATATGGAAATTATGAAAATCTCAAGCAAAAATAATTGTTCTTTACAAAGAGATATTAATCTAAATAATTAACATTTTGTAAAATTATATTTCTAACAATCATTCGTTTTGGAATTTTGTGTACACATGATTTAACGCGTTGTTAGTTTAATTGTCATATATTTGAATTTTATAGTTGTACAATTATGATGTTTAGAAATAAATGTTAGACTAATAAAATATCAATGTACTTACTATTTTGTATAACAAAAAAACTCCAGCTTATGATTTAGAAATTTGATTGTGTTATATGTTGCTTATTTTTATTTATTTTTTAATTTATATATTTTGAAATTCAAAACTGTGATCCTAATAAAAAAAAATTGGCTAAATTACATAATGGAAGTAACAATTACATAAACACTAAAATTATGAAATGTATATATGTCTACAGTTTTAGTGATTATTATAACTAAAATCGTATATCAACTTATATCCTTATTAAGATATTTTAATTTTCTGCATGTTTATATAAATGTAATAGGAGCTATAATAATTATAACGTTCAAGACTAAAAAAGGTGCTCACTCGATCTCAAATTAGTGGTAAAACCACCTGCCCTGATTGATGAACTTCCTGGGTTTACCCTTCTTTCTTGAAGTCTCCTTCCCCTGAACACAAAAACATGTGTAGAACTACCCATATTAAATATTATATAAATTTAAATTAAACTCATAAGGTTATGAGGGATTAGTGGCCTCCCTTTTTAAATAAAATATTAAGCATGAGAAATGCGCACATGCATATTAAATATGAGGATGAAAGGGGTCAATACCAGTAACCTGAAAACTGGGTATGGTCAATGATAATATACAACACAACATTTTTGTGATAACTCACTTTTTACGGGGAGGCTCTTCCTCGATAGTCTCGATTGCTCCAAAACCTAGGAGGGGGAGGTTTGAAAGATTGTTGCCTTCAAAGGCATAGTACTTGAGTGTAAAAGGGTACTTTTCTGTTCATTACGCAATCAGAGGATACAACTTTAAAATATACTCATAACCAATTCTATGCATGACAGTCAATGAAGGGGATGTGCCCCCACGGGGTAGGGGTCGTCCTCCAATACCCGTGACCGAAGAGGTGCTAGAACGCAGAAGGCTCTCAAAACAGCAGGCTAATGCTGCCCGCCCGAAACGTAAGTTCAAATTGTAATACAATCCCAACAGCTTTATTCCACTTATTATGATTTGTTCGTGTAATTCCAGAAGCGACTATGTGATTATAATAAGGGAATTACAAATGTTTTGTGATCCGGCTCTTTTGTTATTACATTGAAGGGTGATATGGTATTATACTATTATACATGAAATAGTTGTTTCACTACTACACATCCAAACAGAGTCTATCTTTGGAAGCCCAAAACCTTCCTGATATATGCAATTCCAGTGATTAAGTGATTAAGCTATTACATTGAACGTTAAAAAAATGTTAGACAAAATACAAATATAGGGGTGATAGTTGAAACCAAAAAGAGAATCGTGATATCCAGTATCAGTATACTCATGTATATTTAGTCTATTTAGTATGCTTTTGCTGGCTGTCTCTCGTGTTAATTACCCTTTATCTAACATTCACTAATGCTGTCATTTTAAATCAGGGGAAGGGCCTTCCAGGAAAAGAAGGAGGCCGAAGCGTGGCGTGGCAGGAACCGTCCAAGCCGAGGAGGATTTACCAAGTATGCGGATTAATACTGCAGGCCACCAATATGAGTCCTGCAGGAAACTTACTGATTCTGATATACTTATAAAGTTGAATTGTTCCCTACGATTTAGCGTGCACTTTTCTCTAATCAATCATTTATGTAGATGGTGCTGCAACATCAACTCAAACAACTCCCCTTAATTCGGATGCATCATCAGCAAAAGGTGATCTTTACAGCGACATTGTTGAAGAAATTACTCTATGTTGCTTAATAAATGATTACCATGTCTGTAGCTGTTTAAAATAACTTTTCTATTACATGTACATGTAGACCAGAACAAATGAAGTGTTGTGGTTTTTGAACTTAATATTGTAAATGTACCATGCACAATAACCACAACTGCTCCATGGCTATATTTTGCATGACATGTTCTAACACTGCTGTAATATTTACGGTTGGTCACTAGGTGTGCAAATTATTTATGATTATTAATTCAACTCGTGGCAGCCAATCTTGGGTCTGTGGCTTCACGGAAGCGGGGTCGGCCTCCAATAGTTGTGACTGAGGAAGTGTTAGAGCGCAGGAGATTATCAAAACAGAGAGTAAATGCTGCTCGGGCAAAGAGTGAGTTGTGATCCTAATGTTCGTGTGTATTGACACTGTCATGCAATAATGCCTTTTTACCTCATATTTGGTCATTATTTATACATTTCTCATGCTTACCCATATTTTTTATGGGGGTGGAGCACATTATGCTGCCTTGTGAGGGTGCTGACGTGCCAGTTTGGCATGCATTTAAATTAATATTTCTCCTTTCATGTTGGTTATCTGTTGCTGTTAATTAAATGGTTATTTCTATGTTTCGAACTAGAGGAAGGACCTGCAAGGAAGAGGGGGAGGCCTAGGCATGATGTGATGGGGCCTATTGAACACACCCATGGTTTAGAAAGCTCTGAAATTCAAGGATCTTGTCAACGATGTGAGCCACGCTTCTCCATACTTAATCATATTAGCCCTCTCCGGGCAACTGTTTGTTCCCAATATCTTATCCATGTGATCGTTGTTGTTTTCTGGATCAGGTCATGCTGCCCCATCCTGTGATGCAGATCATGAGTGTCGGTTCAGCTCAGTTATAACCTTAGCCCAAGGTAATCTTTTTTACTCCATTTTAAAAATGTTTGTGCATAGTAATGCCACATATTGCCAAACGCCTTTATTCGGGTTTGATCATAATTTATATACTTTTCATGCTTACCCGTCTATTTTGTATGGAATAAATTCTTACCTCTAAAGGTTGCTTTACGGGGATGGGGGGCGAATCATCCTGCCTGGTGGTGGTTCGGACATGCTTGCGTTGCTTACATTTGAATTAGTTCTTTAAATCTCATAATGGTTATGTGTTTCCCCTAATAAATGGTTACGTCCATATCTGGAAGCAGGGGAAGGTCCTTCAAGGAGGAGGGGTAGGCCTAGGCGTGGTGTGACAGAGCTTATTGCACATACCCACGGCTTAGGAAGCTGTGAAATTCAACGATTGTGTGATCAACGTGACCCACCCTTAAGCATATTTAATCATATTAGCCCTCACTGCGTAAATTATTATTACCAGTATCTTATGCGCCTTATCGTTGATGTTTGCTTGATCAGGTGATGATGCCCCAGCCTGTCATGCGCCTCATGAATGTCGACTCTATTCAGTTATATCCCCATCCCAAGGTGATCTTTGTTGCTCCATTTTAAAATAGTTTGTGCATAGTAATTCTGCATAATAGTAAATGCCTTTATCCCCGACTTACAACACTGTTTGGGTTGCCATAAAATTTTTCTCGCCACGCAGGTGTGTCTTCCGCGTCTATTTCTGCATCATTCCATGCGCCATCAACAGAGTCTCCCATAGGTAGAGTTTGTTGCTCAAAGACAGTTTGCCATCTCTTTGTTTGTGGCGCGCAATAAATTCAGTACTTTTATACATATTTAGGAACGTAGGAACCTCATATGTTGTGCTTACACTAGAATCTTGGGCTTTATATTTAAAAAAAACACTACCATGCATAGTCGCACATGTTTCTTTGTTTGGCAATAATCCTTATTTCCCAGCGGCGATAATCTTGCAAAACATTTGCATTTTAAACTTTTAAATACACAGGCCCTTATATATGCTTCATTACCTATTTTGATAGATAGTAATAAACAACCAAAACGTAGAGGACGTCCTCCGATTCTTGTCACTCCAGAGGTGTTAGAAAGACGAAGATTATCAAGAAAGAGGATCACTTTCTCCCGGCCAAAAGGTAAGCTAAGCATGTGTTTGACAACCTACTGGCCTCCCAAAACCTTCTCTTAGTTACATGTTCCTCAGTATGAGAGGCACATGACTCCCATCCCGCGAAAGTTATTTGCAGTTATTATCTCCCACCGCCCATTATGAACCTCTTCCACAAAGCGTGTTTTAATATGCTTTTCTTTTAAAACAGGAGGGGACCCTTTAAGGAAGAGAGGAAGCCCTAGGCCTATCATATTGGATAACACTCGGCTCTGTTGTACTTCATCAGGCCCAATAATTCATCACCAGGATAACAATGGTATGAACAACCAAAAAGTGTGTATATCAAAATGTCATAGAACTCTAAATTTCCCAAGAAGTCATATAATATTATCATCTAAATATCATTCTTATCAACATCTTCAAATTTTTCAGCAGGTGAAGCATCAGGCTCCTCCACAGCTGCCCCATGTGACTAGAGTTCGGCTGTAGAATTGCAAGAAGGTAACTCCCGTTCCCGTATTTTGAACAACCTAAAAATTAGTAGGTTTTGCTGTGTATAGGCCCACCTGGTGGTTACACTACTCGAATTATGTGGCTTTACATCAAATATATATGTAGGACATGTGCTTACATTACTGGAGAAAATTGGTAGAAAATGTTATTTTAAAATTTCCCATTCAATCTCAATATAAAAGGAAATATAGGTACATGTAGATCCCGCATAGGTGCCAAATTATAACAACCAATTTAAAATTAAAATTTATGTCACCTCTAGCAGAAATGTTATTGGAGGCAACTATATCTATGTCCATTGTTAGTTAAGTTAATGCTTTGAAAATTATCAAAGCTTAATTTCATGTTTTAACACGGATTCTTTCTAAAAATATAAGAAAATGGCTTTCATGTTTTTTTAAATACTGGGGTGGTTCAGCATCAAATTAACTGATTGGTTAATGAGCATGGTGATGTCTTTGCACCTGGGCCGAGGTTCCGCATAAATTGGTAACTACTTGCTACATTGCGGTGTCTATCACTAATATCTATGATTTATCTCAAGACGAGTTGTGGCATTTGTATCATATCTTGAATTATTTTTATTTAATTTTTTTTATCTTTGGGGCATAAAGTTGAGCTGGATGTTTGGAGCATAATCTTTTAGAATGCATATTTTTTTTATCTCATGCAATAATCATACAGGAAAATTATATAGTATGATATATTATCGGACCTGCATTAAGATTCAGAATTATGGCATTAAAATATTATAAATTATGTGCCAAGAACAATTATCCTATATTTGATTTGATTTTTTCATTTTGTTAAAATATTTTGTTAAAATATTTTTTGGCATGCATCTTTCTGATCTTACAAACAGGTGTGGCGATAGGCAGCAATCTACCCTTGGCAGAACATTTAGGTACTTTCTCTTTACTTTGTGAAGAAAACTTTCCTCCATCTATTCTTTATAAGGCCATTCATCATGCTGCAACATATACCATTCCTCCAGATCCCCGGAGGCAAAATAGCTGCACAAATTGCCACTCTTACCACACTGTGCCTTCATGCAGTAGTTTTACATTTATAACGGCCAATGCATACTGACACTGCCGATCCCTGTCATTTGCAGAAACACCGCAAATACGCAAATCCATAGATCGGAAGAAAAAGGAATTCAGTAAGGCATTTTTTTAGTCCCCAAGTGAAATTAATAAAAGCTTACTTCGTTCTATTTAAGCTAATGCACCTTCATTCACCTCTAAATGTTACTTTAATGACATAGTGGAAAGTAATATGATCCTTGACCTTGGAAGGCAAGAGGATACTTGCGGATACTGCACTGCAATGGTATGGAGTGCGGAGTATACAGGGAGGCATGTGGGTTCTGGGCCAAAAGGGTATTCCATTTATTGTGGCAAGGGAAAGGTTCAGCTTCCTCTGCTACGCGAACCACCTCCATAGTTGAAGGGATTGATAGCTCCAGATGGGGTGACATCAAATAAGTATTTCAGCAAGAGCAGAGTTTACACCAACATTTTTGCTTTCTGCTCCTTTGGGGGTAATGTTGACCATTCAGTAATAAAGGAAAGGGACCGTTCATTTTTCGCATAAGTGGCCTTACGTACCACAGTCTTGGTTCTTTGGTACCCCCTGATGGCCTGACTCCTAAGTTTGCCCAATTATACATGTATGATGGTCAAGAAGCTGTCACCCACCGAATGGATTTCTCGAGCAGGATGGGGGAGGTGGATCCAGCGATTGTGACCATGTTACAGGGAATGTTGGAATGTGAAAATGTATTGGTGGGTATGTTTAAACAATTGCGGGACCGCATCACGGGTTCTCAACCTGAACCAGTTACCTTGAGGTTGTTGGCAAGAAGAACATCTGATGGACGTCTCGAAAACATCCCAACTGAAAATGATTACAAATTTGCTGGCCTTGTGGTGGATAATGACTTTACAAATCACCGTGATGTTGTGGCTGAGCATAAAAAAACGGGCCTACAACATATCAGTGACCTCCATCCTTCTTACATGTCATTACAATACCCTTTACTATTCCCATATGGGGAAGACGGATACCGAACCAATATTAAGCACCGTAATGCTGAAAATTCTGAGTTTAAAAAAAATAACAAGGTCAGCATGCGAGAATATTATGTGTTTCGGGCACAATATCGCAAGGGTGAAGGACATACAATAATTCTCGGAGGCCGCCTATTCTTGCAATTCATAGTTGACGCCTGGTGCTCGGTGGAACACGGTCGTTTAATATGGGTACGAAGACACCAATCTCTAATAAGATCGGAACTTTACAATAACATTGTAGACAGTATGAGACGGGGTGATGTAGATGCCACAGATTTGGGAAAACGAGTGGTCCTGCCATCAAGTTTCACTGGTGGGTATAGATATATGCAGCAGAATTTTCAAGATTCTTTGGCTCTATGCAAGGAATTTGGCCACCCAGATTTGTTCATCACTTTTACCTGTAACCCGAAATGGGCTGAAATCCAGCATGCAGTTCATGCATCAGGCTCGCATGATGCTTCTGTGCGTCCAGATATTGTGGCACGCGTTTTTAAGATGAAACTAGACACCATGATAAATGACCTTACCAAAAAACATGTTCTAGGTCATCTCGTTGGAGGTAATCCTTGTCCTCACTTAACGATGTACCCTTAACACCTTTTAAATAATTCTGCCAATTATCACTGATTTTGTTACTCCCAGAGCGCCAATTCAATCACAACCACCACATCCCTCTACACAGTATTTTATTTAGTTTAAAAAGGAGCAATTTATGTATTTATATCGTTGCTTAGGGTAGGAAAATTGTTCACAAAACACTTTGAATCCGTGCAAGTAAATTCTACTATTTATGCACCTAACCACATTTTGAACTCGGTGTTCGATGTACACCATCATTATCAACAAATATTTGATAATATTTTTGGTGTCCACTTACACTCAATTATGTGTTTAATTGCAGTGGTATACACAGTCGAGTTTCAAAAACGTGGTTTACCCCACGCTCATATTGTAGTCTGGTTGGCAACTGCTGACAAGTTAGTCACTATGGATGACATTGATAGTGTAATAAGTGCAGAGATTCCAGATAAAGATGCCTGTTAGGTCCCAATGTGTTTGTAGAAAGGGGGTTGAATACAAACAGTACCGAATAATCGAATTAAATGCGGAATAAAAAATGTGAAACAAAATTCAAGTTAAATAAAAATATTATTAAACTTGAAAGGTGTTACAACAACTGTATCGATTACAAGGAATTAATCTCAAATTAATTATCACAAATTTAGAATAAATTCGACATGAACTTTTTCTATTTTTGCAATAATTAGAATCAAATGCTAAACGCGATTTGAGATTAAGTTCTAGGGATTTTGATCCGCTAGATTGTTACACAAGAACAAGAGAATGATTTCTAGTTGATTGGATTTAACTTTACAAACTAGAAATTTAATCTTGAAGTAAGCAGATGAAAAAATGAAATATTTGCTGCGGCTGCTGTGTTCTTGTTTTTTGACTTGTGTATTGGATGGATTATGCTTTCTGCTGCTTTTGTTTCTTTTTAATTCATTCAACAGAATTGAATTGAACTGGAATGACAATCCTGAGCTCAGCAAGACTTTCGGTATGACAATCAAATGAACTAGCAAGACTATCAGAATGAACTAGCAAGACAATCAGAATGAACTAGCAAGACAATCCTCCTCCCAGTGTAACTTTCAGTGAGACTATTGTTTGTACTAGCATGACTTTCGGTATGACTATTGATTGTCATACCGATTGTCATACTAGTACAATCAGTTTGACTTGCTGAATTTAAATGAATTTTAATCCAATTTAAATTCTGAAAATTCCTAAAATTAATTCAGAATTAATTAATCAATTAATTCAATTAATAAATAAATTATTCTTCGCAGATATAATTTATTTTCTTAATTAAATTAGATGACTTCATTAATTAATAGAGAATTAATTCTAGTCTTCAACAGTACCCATCTTTCTGCAAATCTTCTGAAAATCACTGAAAATTATGAATCAATTCCACCACTTCAATGTTGACACCCGATGTACTGTCTGGTTCATGAGTGACTAACTTCCGTGACGTTTCTTCATGTCTTGACTTTGACACTTTGATTTTCTTCAGATTAAATCCTTGTAATTAATGATACTCTGACGAGATCTCTGTCACTTGATTAAATCCACAATCTTGATTTATATCACTGAGGCATGATCAATTTCTTGAACTTCTTCCAGTGAATAAATTCCTCAAGTCTGTAGATGAACCTTGTTTCTGAATCCTTTGACAGATATTACTTTGCGAGATCTCTCTGACGGTCGATCCACTATTTACTTATTACATTCTTATTTGAGTTGAGTTGAATCCTCGAATATACAAATAGGTCTATGACATATGACTTACAATCTCCCCCTATTTGTTTGTTAGACAATAACACACAAATACCTAGAGGATAACTCAACTAACAAATAAGAAAAAGATATAAATATACATGCAAAGTAAATAGTAGAAAAGTTCTGTACTAGATTTAACATTTTCCAGATTCCAAGTAGATGTTCCTCTAGACTGAACATATCTTCAAGTAGTTTCATCTTCTTTTGTACAACCACATTTCCTGTTGAGAAGCACATATCTCTCTTGCTTCTCCCCCTATGAGAATCAACTGATTAAAGAAGATCACCTTCGTTTTACCACCTCTCCCGTACAATAGGATCCGCAGATAAAAACCAATGGTACTCCCCTAACAGCTTCTTTCCTTACTAGGAAATCACCTTGTGTTTACCACCTCTCCCGTACAATAGGATCCGTAGTTAGAAACAACAATGGTGTGGTGTAGTGTACATTTTTAGGATCTTTTTCTTCCTCCCTGCTATTTCTCCCCCTTAGTTGAGGAATCCTCCAAACTATTACTTAAGCTTCTATCTCCCCCTTAAAGAAGGAATGTATGCCGTCGTCTGAAGGAGTTCTCATATTTCACTTGGTTGGAAAAGAAATAACAAGTAGTTTCTTTTTCTTCCTCACTGTGAGTGTGTGATTGTGTTTTAGTGTACCTCACATGTGTTTCACTCTTCTCTCCACTCGTGTTTACACTCATTCTCACAAGTGTATCACTCTTCTCTCATAGCTCCATAATCCAGCTGTACCTGCAAGGAAAATCACCTTAGCCATCCTTAAGGAGGTCACAGGTGGTGCAATGGGAGTTCACAAATCCCCATCCTTGTTAAACTCGTCAGATGAATCTGAGTCATAATTTACAAGTTGCTAGTTTCCCTTTTAGGGTTCCAGATTTGAATTCTGGGAAGGTAAACAATGATCCAACGAATTTAGCATAAAGATCAAAGTTCCCTTCTAATGTCTGTAAAGACATTTCCTTGTGACTCATCAGGTAATATCTGAATCATTGTCAACAAGTTGCCGATCTGCACCTATGTCAGATCCACTATCCGCAGATGCATCCAGGGGATTTAAGCCTGGGGAGGTAGACACTGACCACTGACATATGGCTTTTGGATCAGTATCCTCTCCTAACACCTGTAAAGGCAATTGGTCCACTAACGAACCTTGAACAATCGAATCTGACCTTAAAATGGTCGAAACTCTTGTTTCCGTCAACTCATCCTTTGTGTGTGTAACCTCTCCTTGTGCATCAAGAATTGTTTATGTTTGAAGTGGTGACACTACATCGGATACCTTGGCCGACAGGCAAAATTCAATAGACTCACCCTGTTGAGAGAATGAATCTAGTAACTGTTTTTGTGCCTTTTCAGCCATTACATCTTTTTGAGAAGATGTATGGGGGTAAGCAGTTGTCTCGGTTTAAATACTACTCATCTATGTAGGAGACAGAGCTACTGGGTTGACTACAGAACCTTCCTTATGTGGTGCACTAGGCACTATCTCCCTCACGCTCATTCATACTACATTTAGTGGTAAGAGAGTGTTGATTGGTTCTGTTTTTGTGTTTGTCTTTACAGTCTGGGATAGACGTTGTGGGTTTTCAACCTCATGATTGTCAATGAAAGAAAGTCATTGGAGACTGAACCTGTAACACAGAACATATGGTAATAGAGAGAAAATGATTTACAATAGTGATTTCAAAAGATTTTACATGAAATAAGAAATCACTAATGTAGAAAGAAGTTTGATTTTGTTTTTCAATATGAATGAGTTTTTGATAAAACATTGATCACTTAGGGTAAAGTCTAAGTAATTCTCATTCATGTCAAAAGCTTACAAATATGTGCAACATAATGTTAACAACATATCATTGACCGATACTTGTCAAGTACTTTAGATACTAATTGTTATGTTGCATAAACAATATACCACTGCACATATAAAATAATATGATTGTGCCTAGTGATAAGATAGTTATTAATATGACGACTCTACTTATTCATATAAAATTATAACTTCTGTTAGAGTGCCATACCATGTCCTTGACGATTGCTTGAGCAGTATACTAGTTCATACCAACCTGAAGTGAGATTGTGAAGAAGAAATTGCATAGTCCAATAGATCTGCAGCTGCAAAGTCCATGAACTGTGGTGCATTGACTTCCTCTTTTGACTTACCAACCAGGAGTACACTTGTACACATCTTACTAGAGTACAATTCCAAGTGTAATGTGCAGCAGGTGTCTGATATGTCGTAATATTCTCAAGTCTCGTCACTGGTGCTATATGTTAGATACTGCTTCCTGATAATAACCTAGCACAATATACAAAATTACAATGATAACATTCCCAGCTTGCAAACAGCCATATCCCTCAGATAAACCTTTGCTGTTATCTCCAAAGGTAACCAGGGGCCAGCTTTCTCAACCACATTTGATAGCAGGGCTCTATCTCCGGTCATATATCTTGATGATCCACTGTCAAGAATCCACACTACCGGTTACACCTGTTTAATGCCCTGCACTACAAATGGATTAGACCTTCTTCGGAACCCAAACTTGGTTGGGCCCGACATATTTGTAGAACTGTCCTTTGTCAGGCAAAACAACATTTTTAATTTTAATTGCCTCAACTTTCTCAATGACTGAACATTTGACCTTGTAAACAGCCTTAACAAATTTCTGTTTAAGCTTAGGCACAAATGTCTCCTTTCTAGCCTTAGAAGGACTAGCAGTCTTAGACCTATCATGCTTCTTGTTATTGACATGCTGACGAGTAGTACTCTTATCATTAGACACATGCTTACCATTAAAATAAGCATACATCATATTAAAAGCACAAGACATACAATTAGCAACACTACATGCTTTATGAGAGTGATTAACAGCAGGTAATTTATGCATGGTAGACATGACATTATTGTTATCCAACTCATGTGTGTCTGAGTTAGTCTCAGTTGCTTTCACAACTTTGACTAGAACTTTCGACTCACTTGACTTGGAAACAATCTTCTCATAAGCATGATCCTCAGCACGTATTTCTTCTTGAATAACAGAAGAGGTCGCATCAAATGGTTCAGCAATTGATGCTTTATAGAGGGGTTCATCAACACCCTTAAGCACATGTGGTACTTCCCTCCCTTTAGCACAGACATGAGGAGGGGAGTTTATGCCTAATTCTCCAATAGCAGCATTGTAATCATAACCTATTCCAGATGTTTGATTAACAGCTTGCTTACTGTAGAACTCTTTAGCCTTCGAACAAGAATTGAAGTAGGCTCTAACCTTAGTCTCAAGACCGGTGATCTTGTCTTTGAGAATAGTTTCGAGTTTTCTATAACAGTCAACTCTATTCTCTAGAAAAGATACCTGTTCTTTTAATTTGTCTTGATTAATGTGCACAAGTCTTAATTCATTGACCTCTTTCTCAAGGTCTGTGATCTGTAAACTTAACAGTTCATTATCACGACGTGCACAATCTAAGTTACCTCTTTGATGATAAACCATTTCAGCATCAGAAAGTTTTACCTCTATTCTTGACGATGAAGCTTTTCCATCAATAGCCATAAGAGCAAGATTTCCTTCTTCTTCATCTTCACTATCAGTATCATCCCAGCTTCTTCCCTTTGCCAAATAAGCCCTTTCAGAGTTCTTTCTTACTTGCTTTGTCTTCCTATATTCTGTGGCAAAGTGTCCCAACTCATTGCAGTTATAGCATCTAATGGTGCTCCGATCAACCATCCCTATTTTGTATCCACCACTGCTGGTGTTAGAGGATGAAGATCCACCTTTCTGGAATTTGTTGTAGTTGGACTTGTACTTAAGCTTGGGATTCCTCTTGAATCTGACATGGGAGAATCTCTTGACAATTTGGGCCATTGACTCGTCTTCCAATTGCTCCAGCTCTTCCAAGGAGTAAAAATCATCACTTGATTGATTTGTAGTAGGAGGATCATATTCTGCTACTAACTCATTTTCCTCACCCTTGGAAAACTGTACCATTCTTTCCAATTGTTGAGATTGCTGTTGTTGTTGACCTTCAGCTACAAGTGCAGTAGATGTGCTGACCATTCTATCCTTCCCGTAGACTTCCTTCTGTTGAATCTGCTCCAACTCATAGGTTTTTAACACTCCATAGAGCCTGTCCAAAGAAATCTCACTCAGATCTTTAGCTTCTCTAATGGCAGTGATTCTATGTTCAAGATGAGTTGGCAGTGTTAAAAGGAACTTTTTGTTGACCTCCCTGATTGAATAATACTTTCCATTGATGTTCAGGTTGTTGATCAACGCATTGTACCTCTCAAATACTTCAGTAATTCCTTCTCCTGGATATGATTTGAAATGTTCATATTCAGAGGTTAGGATTTCCAACTTGTTCTCCCTAACTTCCTCTGTGCCTTCATTAATTACCTCAATAGTTTCCCACATGTGTTTAGAATTTTTACAGTTCATCACATGTCTGTTCATCAAGGGATCAAGGGAATCAATTAATATTAATTGAAGGCTGGCATCCAAGGAGGCTTCTTCCTTCTCAGCAGGAGTAAAATCTTCGGGCTCTTTTGGATAGGTTCTATCTTTAGTAGTCACCACACCATCTATTATTACCTCCGGTTCAATAACCATCGGAGTTTTTATACCCTTCTTTAACAAGTTTGAATATTTGGGATTTGCAACTTGTAAAAATAAGAGCATCTTCTTCTTCCACATGATATAATTCTCTTTATCAAATTGTGGAATTTTAACGGTTCCAACTTTATGTGAAGTCATTATGAATTTTTGGATAAATAAAAATTCAAGGAGTTGAAAAATCACAAAAGTCTAGGATCTTGATTTGTTCGTTAATCAAAAGGCTCTGATACCAATTGTTAGGTCCCAATGTGTTTGTAGAAGGGGGGGTTGAATACAAACAGTACCGAATAATCGAATTAAATGCGGAATAAAAAATGTGAAACAAAATTCAAGTTAAATAAAAATATTATTAAACTTGAAAGGTGTTACAACAACTGTATCGATTACAAGGAATTAATCTCAAATTAATTATCACAAATTTAGAATAAATTCGACATGAACTTTTTCTATTTTTGCAATAATTAGAATCAAATGCTAAACACGATTTGAGATTAAGTTCTAGGGATTTTGATCCGCTAGATTGTTACACAAGAACAAGAGAATGATTTCTAGTTGATTGGATTTAACTTTACAAACTAGAAATTTAATCTTGAAGTAAGCAGATGAAAAAATGAAATATTTGCTGCGGCTGCTGTGTTTTTGTTTTTTGACTTGTGTATTGGATGGATTATGCTTTCTGCTGCTTCTGTTTCTTTTTAATTCATTCAACAGAATTGAATTGAACTGAAATGACAATCCTGAGCTCAGCAAGACTTTCGGTATGACAATCAAATGAACTAGCAAGACTATCAGAATGAACTAGCAAGACAATTAGAATGAACTAGCAAGACAATCCTCCTCCCAGTGTAACTTTCAGTGAGACTATTGTTTGTACTAGCATGACTTTCGGTATGACTATTGATTGTCATACCGATTGTCATACTAGTACAATCAGTTTGACTTGCTGAATTTAAATGAATTTTAATCCAATTTAAATTCTGAAAATTCCTAAAATTAATTCAGAATTAATTAATCAATTAATTCAATTAATAAATAAATTATTCTTCGCAGATATAATTTATTTTCTTAATTAAATTAGATGACTTAATTAATTAATAGAGAATTAATTCTAGTCTTCAACAACACCCATCTTTCTGCAAATCTTCTGAAAATCACTGAAAATTATGAATCAATTCCACCACTTCAATGTTGACACCCGATGTACTGTCTGGTTCATGAGTGACTAACTTCCGTGACGTTTCTTCATGTCTTGACTTTGACACTTTGATTTTCTTCAGATTAAATCCTTGTAATTAATGATACTCTGACGAGATCTCTGTCACTTGATTAAATCCACAATCTTGATTTATATCACTGAGGCATGATCAATTTCTTGAACTTCTTCCAGTGAATAAATTCCTCAAGTCTGTAGATGAACCTTGTTTCTGAATCCTTTGACAGATATTACTTTGCGAGATCTCTCTGACGGTCGATCCACTATTTACTTATTACATTCTTATTTGAGTTGAGTTGAATTCTCGAATATACAAATAGGTCTATGACATATGACTTACAATGCCGATCCAGTAGGTTACCAAGCTGTCTCTCAGTTTATGATGCATGGGCCATGCGGCACAGCAAACCCTAAATGTCCATGCATGTCCAATGGCCAGTGCACAAAACATTATCCAAAAAGCTTCAGGGATGCCACAACTTTGGATGATGACGGCTACACTATTTATAGGAGGGATATGAAAATTACAGTGGAGTGTAATGGAATACATCTAGATAACAGGTTGGTTGCTTGTTTATTAATCTTAGTAGGGTCCAGTTATACTCATCTTATTCCTATCACAAAAAGTATATGTAAAGTTTCATGAACAACTGGTCCCTTGGTTGATTGGAACCTTAAATTAAACATTATGTTAACTCATATTAGCTGGAACAAATGTCACATTAAATTAATGACATAGATTATTCAGTCCAACTCTTGGTACACTATTTCAGCAACATGTGGTCAATAGTTCACAACAAGCAAATAGTTTTCCCCGTTCCACTTTTCTGAACTTACTCTGATCGCTAGAATTTCATTTGTGTGGTAGCAGTGACATTAACCCCAAAACGATCCCCAACGTATAGTTTGGGAGTTTGAACATTTACGGTTCTTATATGTTAAACTTAATTCTCCACGGGAATAGTACAAACACAGGAGGAAAGAGTTGAAGTTTAAGATTTTGAGTGCCAAATAAGATAAAATTTCAAGCAATTACCTACCTACACCGACTTTCGGGTGGATATTAATGGTCCTTCAAGTTGTGGATTGTGGTGTTAGTTAAAAATATACAAGGCAGTATTTAACTCTTCCATACATACCTTAATTGAACTGTATATGACTTACCCGCCTTATTACATAGTGTTCAATTACGTAATTATTTAACAATTTGTGCCGAATTGTGGGAATTTAAAGTCCAACCAAATTTAGTAGGAAGGTCGTACAAACAATCCTCGATCGTGTACAACTATGTTTATATGTATTTACATTATTACTGTAAACCTAACATAGTGTCAGCAACAACATGAATTACACTTCTGTGTAATGGTGGTTATTAGAAATTTGTTTCCATATCTTTCTCAGTCATGTGCAACTGCATACGAGCTTACATCTTTATTATTGCTTCTTTTTTTAGGCATGTTGTACCCTACCACCGTGGGTTGCTTGTCAAATACCAGGGGCATATAAATGTTGAGTGGTGCAATCGGTCTCTCTCAATTAAATATTTATTTAAATATATCGGCAAGGGGCCGGATACGGCAACAATTCGATTGGAACAGGGTAGGCAGCACCAGCATGGAAGTGAAGATGCATCATCTTCGGTCTGGAGAAACAATTGCGATGAGGTCAGCAACTATCTCTCATGTCGATATGTATCAGCGGCTGAGGCCAGTTGGCGCCTGTTTGAGTTTCCCATACATTATAGGGAGCCATTTGTTCAGCGTTTATACTTTCATTTGGAAAATGAACAGGAGGTTAAATTTTGTGACAACGAGACCTTGCCTGAGGTTGTTCGTAGGGTTGATCCTGATGGCACAATGTTCATTCAGTGGATGCTTAACAATCATTTTGATAGCCTAGGGCATAATTTAACCTTCACAAAATACCCTACAAAGTTTCGTTGGGATTCATCCGCTAAGCGATGGTTTCGCCGAAAACAAAATGTCAACGTTGTTGGCCGCATGGTCTATGCACACCCGGCCTCAGGTGAACGATTTTACATGCGTTTATTGTTAAATATTGTTGTAGGCGCTAAAACATTTGAGGAGATCAGAACTGTGGGTGGCATTGTTTACCCTACCCATAAACAGGCATGCTTCCGAAGAGGATTGTTGGACTCTGACAAGGAGTGGCATCTTGCACTAGACGATGCAGCACTTTGTGCAATTGCCCCTCAATTACGTGATCTGTTTGTCACTTTGTTAGTCTTCTGCGAAATAAGCAACCCATCGGAACTCTGGGACAAACACTGGGCCAACTTAGCAGATGACATTCAGTATACAAAAAGGAAAATGACCCAATTGCCGAATCTTAAAATCAGTGATGCTGACAAGCAAATGTTGGCCCTCGAAGCAATATCTCAATTATTAAAGCAGTATGGGAAGAAACTTGAGGATTTTCCTGGCCTGCCAGAGCTTAATATTGTCTCCACCACTAGGTATAAAAATGATTTGTTATTGGAAGAGATGATGTATGACCGCGAAAAGCTTAGATCAAAGGCAAGTGAAGGGGTTGATTGCTTCAACTCGATGCAACGCCTTATCTTTGATGAAATTTTGGAGTCCGTGCATACAAATGCAGGAGGCTTCTACTTCATGTATGGCCCTGGAGGCACAGGGAAGACATTTTTATGGTCAACAATTCTAGCAAGACTCAGGAGTGAGGGAAAAATCGTGCTAGCTGTAGCCTCATCAGGTATAGCTTCACTTCTAATTGAAGGAGGACGAACAGCTCACTCACGCTTCAAAATACCAATCGATCCTAATGAATTTACCTATTGTAAAATCAAACAAAATACCTATCTCGCTGAGCTGATAACCAACACAAGCTTAGTCATTTGGGATGAGGCTCCAATGACCCACCGGTACGTTTTTGAGGCTGTCGACCGCACTTTCCGTGATATACGCGCTAAAGTCCATGTAGATGCTCAGGTCCAACCATTTGGCGGCCTTACCATGCTTCTGGGGGAGATTTCCGCCAAATTTTACCAGTAATTCCAAAGAAAGGACGTGAGGAGATTGTTGTAGCAACAATTAGCAAATCACCACTATGGCAATTCTGTAAGGTTTTTAAACTACATGAGAATATGCGGATTGAGCGAGATGTTCCCCCTATTACAATCCAGGGCAAAAAATTACATTTTAGAGACTGGGTTTTAGCTCTGGGGGATGGATTGCAAGAAACCATTGCACTAGGTGATGACCTGGACCCTTCGTGGGTAAGATTACCAGAGGAAGTATGCTCCCCAAGATTAACGCATATGAGTGCAACTGCCTTGCGACTTCACAATTCACCCTCATTGAGTTACATACTATATAATTCTGCTTTGAAAATTAAAATGATTATGCCCACAGTTCAATCACCTTCCAAAAACCTCTCTCACATTCAATTCTTCTGTCGGGTTTTAGTTTACACCCATTTGAATGTGTGTTCATGCGGCTAAAACGTGCAACTCAAGTTTTCACGCCTGCCAAAATAAGCTACCATACCTTCACCTACAGATATATTTTAAGTTTGTTCAGGGAACTAACAGGATCTTAATTTTTTGCAGCTTTCCCTTGCGTACACAGGTGATCCCATCGAAGCAATAGTCAATGACATTTACAAAGACTTACATCACATGCTTGGAGACCTAGAGTATCTACGCAGTAGGGCAATACTGACACCACTTAATGAAAGCGTTGAAAATGTCAATATGACAGTTTTACAAAGACTACCAGGAGAGTTTAAAGAATACAAAAGTTGTGATACTATCTGTAAGGGTTCGTCCAATTCCGAGGTAGACGAAGTGCTGTACCCTCCAGAATACCTGAACTCCCTCAAATTTAGTGGCATGTCAAACCATGAAATTAAAGTCAAAATCGGTGCCCCAATCATGTTGTTACGTAACCTAAATGCCAAAAAAGGGTTATGCAATGGAACTCGCCTCATAATCACTCGGTGTTACCCCTTTCTTATTGAAGCGGTGATTATAACGGGCAAAAGAATTGGTGAAACCACTTACATTCCAAGAATAACTATGTGCCCTCCAGATAAGACTTTGCCTTTTGTGCTAAAAAGGAAGCAATTCCCAATTTCAGTTTGCTATGCAATGACTGTGAATAAAATCCAGGGGCAAACGGTACACAATGTGGGCTTGTACTTGCCTAACCCAGTATTTGGTCATGGGCAAATGTATGTCACAGTCTCAAGAGTAACTTCGCCAGCTGGTTTGAAAATAGTCACAGTGGACAATGATTCGACTCACAACGGCTACACCAAGAATATTGTATACCGAGAAATCTTTGATAATCTGGTGTAGGTTGACAGCCAAAAACAGCCTTAAAGGCATAAATGGAAGCTACAACCTTAATTTTATTATTATTAGTATGCATTTTCTGATCTTACACAGTTGAACGAAAATGAACATCAGTGAAATACTATAGCATTTTCCGGGATTGTATAATTGCACACAGTTTCAACAACATTTTGCACCTCATTTTATGGGCTTAACTTGGAGGATTCCTGGTGTTTTCTTCGCTTTATTTTAGATTGTTGTGGAGTATTCCATCTTGCGCCTCATTTTTGTTTTTTTACCTCCACTACTCTTGAAGTGAGGAATTGACTTCAGACAGTTGTGCATACCTTCAAAGCTTGGGTGAAGCTTATCTTAAGAATGATGCTTCAATGGAATAAAGTGTGTATTATGTGAATTTAGATACATATATATTGGGAATTGGCTTTTATTTAAATTTCTGTGGGAGTTTGTATTGAGGTTCTCCTCGATATATTGGCAAGCTTGGAGAGAATAAGAAGGAGTTTGTATTTTTTTTTGCTTTCCCTGTCCGCAAGTCTCCTTTCACTTACATTACAGTCCGGGAAACTTCATGGTCACTAATCTTATTGACAAACATCAACAAATATTACTTATAAATATGCATAAAAAATAGAATGCAGAAATACATTTTGCAGTGCATGTCTATTGACTATGCCTAAAAGGTTGTTTACCACAAAGTTTCTATGATTTTTGCTGTTTCCTATGCAGTCTTCACTTGCTGCATTTCTGCCGATATTATGGATGCTGATGAATACAAAAATTACCTGGGAGGCATAGTAGCTCAAATTCATGAATACTACACTGATGCTTCCTTCATGGCGTTCAATTTTTTACAGGGAAGTAGGCAAACCCACCTTGCTAACATACTGGTTGGCTATGATGTGACTGTAATGGATTACACTCGGCAATATGAGACTTCCCCATTGCTTACAATGGAAATGCTTCACCATTTCCTCAGATCAGGTGAGGGCTGGATCGTACTTGCCCAGCATAATGTCCTCTTAATGCATTGTGACCGTGGAGGGTGGCCAATTTTGGTTTTCATGCTTGCTGCATTGTTAATAGATACGAACCAATAAACTGGGGAACAGAAGACTTTAGGAATGAATACAAGCAGGCACCTCGAGAACTTTTGCAACTAATGTTACCCCTACATCCGTCTCCTTCGGAGCTGAGGTACTTACAATACATCTCCGGACAGAATTTGGGTACCAAATGGAATAATTGCGAATCCTTTTGCATTAACATACTTTGCGGTTGAACCCATAATAGCTAGCTGAGACTTTGAGAGGGATCTTTAATTGATCCTTTCGTAAATTTGTTAAAAAAAAAATTCTACACCATGATTAGTTAAATTGTAATTACCTTCAAATCTTCCTAAATATTTAAACGTAAATAAAATGTAAGAGACTTATAGAATACATGCATGGGTATGTACATCAAATTATGGTAAAACAATGTGCATCAAATTTTTAAAAGGGTGAAATAGGCAGTCATGCAGCCCAGTTAAAATATAAATATCATTCCTATTAATTTCATATCAAGAATAAATTATCGTACCTCACTTCTTTTCTCCAGTCGGTAATAATTTATTTTTTTCCAACAGAGTATACATTAATCTTCAATATCTTTTAACATATTTATAATTTATGACAAACCCTTCTACATGATAAGCTATTCTGTGAGGCTCACTTTCTGCCTAGCTTAGATGCAAATTTTTCATATACCCACACCATTTTTACAAGACACTTAACGCCTTATACGGAAACTATATTTGACCCTTAAATGTAACGTTTCTTGACAGCACCTCCCATTTTCATCGCCATTACTTTATAGCACAAGCAAAATTTTGTTATTTCAGAATACATATATCCGGCTAACACATTATTTAGATATTAATACTGAATCACCGCTTATATTCAGATTTCGAGTTCAAAATCAAACACTTTTACAAACGGTGACTAAATCTTAAAATTAAACATTACGTTAGAGAAGATTCATAGACACATATTCCATGTTTAGTAAATGACATAGATTTGTCTGACTGACTGCACTGCTTGAACACCTATTTAGAGAACCCCGTCAACTAAACCACCTCCCACATGGTCACATATTGGAGGCGCCCCCTGCAAACGCCTTCAACATGAGGTTCGTGGTGTAGAAGAAACAGTCCACTGACCCCGTATCATCATTGAATGTGGGCGTCTGTTGATCTGTTAGGTGGTTAGGACAGATGACACTCAAATAAGGTTCAGAACTAGAATGTGGACAACCAGATGATACATAGATGCTATTGAGATCTGTAAGGAAAGGTCCAATCCCATACTTATACTCTGGGTGGCTGAAAATCCCGACTAAAGCTTGCACTGTATTATTGCTTGACTCACGCTTGTACAAGCTACGCACAATAAAATTAGCAATCATGGAAGCATAATGACCCCTAGATGTAAGTGCTTGTATTTCTGCAAGGTGGCCCTCAATATTCACCCCAGCACATAATATTTCGCGACACCTTTGATACATAACAGCATCATCAACCCCTAAACTATCACCAATGCTCATGAACCTATCAAAACAGGCCTTGTCGGCATCGCTGCCTTTGTCACAATACTTGTACATGGAACGAACAGGGAGATTTTTCAGGAGTATTGGTATCATGGAGGGCCGCTGCGACCTTGCCCAAGCTAGAAACAAATTGAAACAACTTTCAAAACCACCATCCGCAAGACAATACATCAGCAGAGCAATGACATCAATGGGGAGAGTTTCGAAATTCAAGCTAACATTACTCATTTTGGGTGAACAGCGGGTGCCTTATTTTCGTCACTACAAATTGTTGGCTGCACAAACCAGCAAAAGCCCGATGCACCCCTTTATATAACTGCCACTTTCTGATAGTGACATTTCTGATACAAAACATATACGACCCTTTGCCTATACATTTCTTAGGTTAAGCCTTTTCGTGTTTCATTCATTTACAACCCTTTTAAATATTTCTTACCTATATTACATTATCACATTTTTCTCTAAGCCCAACCAAAATAACCCGTCCTCGCACAAACTTGTTCATTTTCATAATTTTTACACATTATAATACAAAATAACCAATGCAATAAATTTATTTAATATAATAATAATAATAATAATAATAATAATAATAATAATAATAATAATAACACTAAATCATCCAGCCGTATATCCAATTACTTATTTTTTAACTTAATTTATGGGCAAAAATTAATTTTACGTGGTCTCCAGGAAAATGGAAGCATCAGAATAACAATATTTAACTGTTGTGTCTTCATTATTTCCCTATACGTGAGTTAAGTATTTTTCAATAAAATCCAAAGTTTGAACTATATATAAATACACAATTAAACTTAACAAAAAGTTATAGAAATCAGGTCGAGCTCACAGTACATCCATAAAATTAATTAAAATATCAGACTGATATACATATCATCTCAGTCTACATATATGAAATACAAACTGGTGCTAGATGCTCATAATAAGGGCAGTAAATACTACCTTAAATTGGACACAGATTACTGGAGCCGATAGGTCAAGTAGGATAAACAAACAAGGTCAAGTAGGATAAACAAACAAGGTCAAGTAGGATAAACAAACAGACACCTACTTGAAGCATATAGAAAACTATATAAACAACTCATAAACCCACGATCCCACCCATCCATCTCCTTACATATCCCTTTACAAAAAATTGAACAAACTCAGAATGACTTCCTCGGACATTACCACCTTGGCTTCTTTGACACCCAACTCTGAGAAAGAGAAAGTCCTGATTAGAGTAACAAGAATCTGGGAAGCTATTAACAAGCGTAATGGAACGTTGTTGCATACGAATATTATCCTGCTTGATCAACAGGTTAGTTTGACCTTCAACAAAAATATGAGTTCACGGCTGTACTATCATATGTGCCTCAGATAAGAATATCAATCACATAAAAAAAATATCCTCTCTGACTCTCTCAGCCTTGGAGGGTAGCCATATGATGGTGATTGTTCGGAACAACCAAAAACAAATCTACTTACCATTACTCAAGGAAAATGAAGTTTACACCATCTCGGATTTTAAGGTGGTGCCTGGACCTAAAAATTACAAAACTGTGGATGCAGCTTATACAATCAACTTTTACTACAAGACTAAAATAGAAAAAACTGTTGAGTCCGCAATCAGTATTCCTCAATACAAATTTGAACTAAGGCATTTTCCTGATGTGGAGGACTTGGTGGGAAATGTTACTATGTTGATAGGTATATCCAACCCTTAACTTTAACAATATTACAAAATATCGTACCAACAATATTACGAAATATCGTACTAACACTTTTTTATTATTTTTAAAACCTGCGTGTAGATGTGATTGGCTTGGTCAAGAGCACGGTAGAATGGAGAAGAGAAACAACGGGGCTGAGAAGATGGACTTGGTGCTCACTGATCACATGTGTATTACGTTACCAACACGGTTGTATTTAAAACTTCTTTACTTTATTCACTTCAATGGATCTATTTCCGTCTTGGTGTTAAGATTCTGACATAGGCTGCCCCTATATTGAGTAAAGTTGGCTTAATATTCTGTGATAATTCAAGAGAACTTAAAAAAGATATTTCTCCGTCCTTATATACAATACTGAGCATGCAAGGTAATGGTTCGGCTACATCATATTTTTAGCACCACGCCATTGAGATTTTAGTTCCATGATGCTCAGATTTTAGCTATTTCTCACTGCACATTCCTTTTCTCATACTTGCACGGTTAAGATTGAATTGAAATAAAAAAAGGGTCTACATGTTGTTATAGGTAAATAGAAATTTATGTCTGATCCAAGTAAATAAGTGGAAGAGATGTGTCGGGTACATAGATAGGGAACATGTGTTTAATATTATATGTAATTGTGTTCCACGACTTGAGTCACCTCGATTCTTTTAAATGGAAATAAAAACTGCTTCATTTGATTATATTATTGATATAAGTACAAAAAATCATGACAGCATTTTTAATAGATTTTTACATTCACGTTTCTTATTCAAATAATCATACATTAATTAGTCAAAACTGTTTGAAAATATTACCAAATGTTTTTTGAACATATATATACTCAAATATATACTACTTTCACATCAACAATTCATTTTGGTACCCAAACAAATAAGTGACAGATTATTAGCAAAAATAAATCGCCTACTGTAATTAGGAAATAAAAAAAACTCTATGGACTTAATATATGCAATTTTAAAAAAAAATTTAAATTTTCAAAAAAATTAAATTTTAAACCCTGTACAACTATAAGTAATTTAGTTTGATGCATTGTTTGTTGACTAAATTATTGTTTTTTAAACATTTAAAACCTTCCTAACAAACAATAATACATAATTTGCTTTATAATTATTTTGATTTATGTGGCACCTCCTACAATTGCCTAAAACCTCTTAATGCATATATAAAGGCTAAAGCCCAGTCTATATTGTTCAGCTATCTTGTCTGTTTCATCTATCTTGTGTGTATCTTTTTTAACTGATACAAACCCACACCCAAAACATTTAAAAACTGTTTCTGCAGGCAAGAATATATGCTGGTCACTCTATGGGAGGAAAAGGCGCGCCAATTCCTAGACATGCTTCCTGGAACGGTTGAGGAACCTGTGTTTTTGGTAATCACTGGCTTGCTAGCAAAAAAATTCTCAGGTAACTACATGCCCTGTAGTCCCTAACATATGTGTCCTAACTATAAAAACTTAGCCAAAACTGCTAAACCCCAAAAAAACCTGCAGCTATGGCTTCCCTCTCGAGCACAGATGCCACCCGCTGCTTTGTCAATATTGACTATGAACCACTGTCTTCCCTAAAGAAGGCATTGTATGCTTCTGGCAAGAATGCAGCTTTACATCCGCCAAAAAAAGCGGATTTCGTTGCCTCAACTGGAGAGGCCGTGTCAGAGTTACTAATAAGCTCCATCCTCAGCACAACTATTCCTCCAGAAACCCAGGTAGTTCAGTTCCAAACACTTATTCATTAAACACATGTGTACCCACCATTTGCTAATGCACACTCATACATGACAGTAAATAAAATGTCTCGACGTAATTACATGATCTATTCATGTTACAATAAGTTGTTGACCCTATTTAACTCTTACTTCTATTGGCTACAGGCTGTGCGCTGTATTTGTCGGGCCAAAATAGTTGCAATCCTCAATGGAAATAGCTGGTATTACAACTGCTGCCCAACTTGTGCTCACGACATCAAGCCTTTGGATGGAAAATTTTTATGTCTCACTTGCGGGGAAGACCTGGAACAATTGGCTCAGCGGTAAGATTACCCCTACAACAAACTTCATGACACATCTATCCAATCTAACAAAAAATTATTCCTACAACACAGGTTTAGGGTGGTGGCTCGAATTGAGGATCACACTTGTACCACAACTGTGACACTCTTCAACAAGGAAGCTGAGCAGATTATAGGTGTCCCTCTGCAAAAAATATTAGCTGAAGAGGTATATTTTTTAATCTCCAAACAAAAAAAATACACCAACAACTAGTGAATAACACATATGATGAACAATATTGATGTTTTCTATAGGCGATGGACACGACAACTATCCCACCCGTGGTTAATAATATCATTGGAAAGTACTGTGCATTCCAACTCAAAATCACTCCCTACAACATAATACAAGGATGCGAGGAGTATATTGTGACCCGTGTATCTGAAATTATTCAAGCATCTATGACACCTGCATCAGGGAGCACTGCAACTTCCCCATCAACCAGGTCTGCCAAGAAGCAAAAGGTGGCGTAGATGGCGCACACACTTTCATTTGAAAAAAACTTATATTAATTCATATCTCCAAACAGCCTGCACAACAACCTTTGATATTTAGCCCGACTTAACTAATTAAAATGTGTTTCCTTATCTGATGCAATGCCAAACTTATGCAATATTAAACTTTAATAGCTCCATAATTTTACGTTTTCTGTTATTATTTTATATATTTACAAGGCTATTGGCGACGTGAGTTAATTACCTTTTGTATTATAGAATTGTTTTCAACGTAAATAAATTTCATGTACTGACTATACTACAACTCTATAAAACCAAAACTACTACATCAATATACTGTAGGAAACCAAAAATATTTTTCAAACACTCCTAAACTAAGGCTAATTATTAGACTACATAAAATAAAATTAAGATACACTATTAAAATTTCACAAACATACAAATAATGAATGACACTTTATCAAGAAAAATATGTAGGAATCTCTTAAAACTTTAAAAACATATATACCGGTTCAAATATTGGTCTTCTTCAATTTCTTACATAATTTTATCTTCATAACACTGGCGTTAACCAGACTCTAACGGTGGTTGGCCCCCTCCTGACATTAGGTTATGGACTTTTTTACATATACCGAGCTCATACTGACTTTTAAAATGGAAATCATCATATAATGAAAAACACAAAGTATCGCAAACAGTTCTCGGAGCAATATAAATTACGTTCAGTCATAGACATTCTTGGAGAGAAATGTAGACAATTCAAAGAGTAATTACCACTATCAAACAAAAACACCTTACTATAAATCAACTAATTCATCTAAGTCTCTATCATTTCACTCTATATATTTGCAGTGACAGTGCATGCTTGATTCTAAGCTTCGTAGGCAAATGGAAGAATCTGGAATTCCTGAGACTTAAAAATGGCCACCACTGTACCACAAAACTTATTAAGCATATTAGCATTTACTTGCATAATTTTCTTGGTCTGCATCTTGAAGGAGGCTACATATCTGAAGATATGGTATCAACAATATTGTCACTACCTCCAAAACTCATTTATTTGACAATAAATCGGCCCATATTTGATAAGACAAACCTGTTACTAGAATTGAAGGGTTGCAAAGAACCGTGCTACATGATGTGTACCACTGCTTTGGATTTTACAAGGACGATGAAAAGAATCTTAAGCTTTCTTCCAACATCAAAAATTTTCAATGTGATGGTTCAACTTCGGGGTCACTTTTCAGGAATAGAGAAAACACAAGGAGATCCTAACGATTTATATTTCCAACAATTTACAGAGTGATGGTTCTGCATCAGAGGATCATGTTTATTTATAGCCGAGTCTAATTTTGACGCCTGTTCTGTATTTTTGGGTTTGTTCCTTCGAAATCCTAAGCATCAGATTCAGCACTACCTATATACAACTTACCTACATGGAATTACCTGGGTAGACGCAATTTCTTCCTGTCATTTTACCCAAAAAGCTTAAAAGAAATGTTGCACTACTTGGCAGCTGGCACCAACTATATACCACCGAACAACTACAATAACTCGCTTTAAATTTTTGGCCCAAAGCACCACTAACTATATACAATCAAGCGACTGTAATAACTAGGTTCAAAATTTTGACGCAGAACACCAAAATGTTTTAACAAAATTGCCCACAATTTCCAATAAATCTTTCCCAGGAAAAAATATATATCAATATTAATACTTTGATTACTTCAAATATATTGCAACTAAAAAATGCAGTTGCCATCAAAGACATCCTGATTAGTGGATACCTAACCTGGTACCGATAAATTAGTCATTACAACTTGAACATAATATAAAAAGGATGATCTTTCCCCCAGTTAAAATCATGCATAAGAACAATCTACATACCTGACTTTTTTATTTTAAGTGTTGAGACTTTCAGCTTGGGCTTAATATAATGAAATTGGCATTCAAATTTTACAACTCAACAAAGGCTTCAGTTCCAACCGACTCAATATCTCCGACAACATTCCTTAAAAGGATTTCTGCAACCGGTTCAGACCTCTGTTTTTTATCTTTTAGCTTTCTTTTACGTTTTACGTTGTTGGAATAACCATAACAGGGAACTACTTGATCAGTTGAAACTAGGAGCTACCTGAAGATTAAAGTTTGATTGTGTGTGAAACCAAACACTGCAAAAAATTAATTTATAGGCGCAGTAGGGAATTCAATATTATATCAGACTGGATAATAACTAATTCAATTTAAGATATAATTATGAAAATCCAGAGTTAGAACCAAGTCTTTTCAAAATGCAAACCAAACTTAAATCACTCTTTTCGTGTAAAAGGGACATAAGAATTACAAGAAAACCATAGTTGTACCCTGACATGAACTATGCAGAGTTTTGTACAAATCAATACCTTAACATACTAAAGGAATTAGCCCACAGATAAAATGGGAAAAACAATGTTTCAGTAAGAATTATAGACAGTAAATTCCACCAATGTCTCAAGTCCATCAGTTGTTTGATGATTAACTATTGGAAGAGTCTTAATAACTGCAAATCCTTTTGCATTAACATACTTTCCGGTTCATCCCATAATAGCTACCAGAGACTCAGAGACTATAGTCCGATGAACCCCGAAAAAGCTAAGGCCATCCGCTTAAACTCCCTCCTCAAATATAGCTATAAATGCTATAGTTTGGCTACTACCATCTACAGAGCTAACAACATACAACTCTGGTGCCTTCCCCACCAATCCAGCCCCACATGGCCACATATTGTGTAACACCCCCAAATCTGGGGTCGGGGATCCGGGTTGTCACGAGTTCCATTTCCCTTAATAACACCCAATCTTAATACACAATCAACTACTCTGTACTGTGACCCCACAATAAACACACACACCACAAGTTATAGTCTCAGAGATGAATATCCAAAAATAATCACAAGTCGTTTTATTCCACAATTATATGTCAATACACCTTAAAAAGGTTTCTGAATAAATTTATATTTCTTTGCCATTATTACAATTCATAATTATACATAAGTTTGGTACATCATAAGTTGAAAACCTAGCCTATTGGTAGTTCCTACCTCAGCTACAGCGACATCAACGCCTATAGGAAACTGCGGAACGTTTCCTAATTGCTTGCGAATCGGGAGCTTGGTCCTGTTCATCTTTTCTATCTGTTATTGTGTGATGAAAGAAGAAATCAAGGGTGAGCAGCAAGCCCACCAAAATAATATATATAATGATTAACAATATATGAGCCTTCTCATAGTACTCATGAAAGTCTTGGTCAAAAGAAATGAACCAAGTTTGATATCTTAATGCGATGAAGTCGCAAAATATTCAGTATATATATATATATATATATATATATATACATATATACTTTTCAAAATATTGGAAGTCCTCTTCCATGCCTAATACACACAGAGTTCCAGTGTATAACTGTATAAAAATATCGTTGCAAGGTGATTTCATATATCTAACCTTGTCTCAACATTTTTCTGAAAATCTTTGTCATGCATAAGATAATCATTTACTAGATATAAGTTTAAAAAAATGAAGTTACAAGATACTCCAATATACTTATATCCAAATACTACTTGAACTACCACCGTTCAAGTTATAATCAGTTTCAAAGTTTATCACCCAGATGAGACTACAAGATAATACTTGAATAGATTCAATCTTTGAAATATCATTATAAATAATAAAGTTACGAGATACTTCATTAAGTCCTGATATATATATCCATATATATATTTATATCTCATACATTTCCTGAAAATCTCTGTCATGTAAAGTATGAACAGAGTTGTAATATCCAATGAATTTTGGAAAGAAAAAGAATTTTGGCATAAACCTGATATCTTGCTGATCAGGCAAAGATACCAATAAGTAACCTTTTCTACTAGTAGATGGACGAATTCCCCACTGGTCATCACCCTGGTCGCAATAGGACCTTATGCTGGACTGCCACTCAGCCACTTATGCATTTGATGGACTCCCACTGAGCCACTTACACTATCATGGACGCCCGCTGAGCCCATGTTGCTTATGCCGATTCAAATAGATGGACTTACTTCCCGAACGTTGGGTAAGTAATCAATTCATTTACCAAAACCGCAACCTTGTTGCGAATATAAAATACACCACAGAGCCGGATCCCTCAGGTTTTGAGCGAGTATTTAAATCCCCTTAAAAAGGAAGATCTTAAATATAAAAATGAGTTTTAGGATCCGCTCTAACTTTTAAAAATCATTTTGAAGACTCGAAAATACTTTAAAGAGTGTTTGGAGTAATGCTGATTTAACAAAATAAATCAGTCCCAATATATTTAGAAAATGTCTGAATATTATTATTTAAATAATATTCTCATAAAGATAATCCTTATAAAAATAATCGAAGTAGAAGTATTAAAACTTATACTTGAAATGGATATTAAATAACCAAAGATATACTTATATGAAAGTACTATCTTTATTTGAATAATCGAAAATAAGTTTGATTATTGACACCTTATTCTTTAATAAAATAAAGAATATATTTCAGTAATAAGCGGAGTCATAATACCTCGAATGAATATTATAAATAATATTCATTAAATAAAATAAAGGAGTCATACATCCTCAAATGAATATTCAAATAATATTCAATTAATAAAATAAAAGGAGTCATAAGCCCTCGAATGAATATTCGAAATAATATTCAATAATAAAATAAAGGAGTCATAAGTCCTCGAATGAATATTCGAAATAATATTCAATAATAAAATAAAGGAGTCATAAGTCTTCAGATGAATATTTGAAATAATATTCAATAATAAAATAAAGTTAAAGTTATCGAATAAACCTTATTCGATTAATAGTTTTGAAAACTATAACCACATATATATATAAATATATATATATTATACTCGGGAACATCGACTCCCGGTTTAGAAATATGTTCACTTTTTGATCCCCTATACTAAGGGTAAACTCAATACCGCTTATTTCTAGCATAGGTATTATGCAACTGTAAGCATTTTAACCAACAGATATATAATCCAAGAATATGAAACAGGCATGCATATATACCATATTACATGCTACAATATATCGCAAGAATTTGCTAATAACAAATATGCATTTATCGCAAGATCATGCATATACACATATACATCATAACAACAGTATAACGGGTAGAAAACTTGCCTGAGCGACTGGGGGTTACAAATGGCTCGGGATGAGTCTGGTAACCTATAAACAACAAGTAAGTTAGAATTAAACCAAAGTTACTTGTAAATCTATACTTTAACTAACTTAGACTCTAACGCTTGTTTTGCGCTTACTGATTCTCTTAAGTCACTCGAGTACCCTCGGCTCCACCATTTTTAATAATTTAACCATTACGAGTTTTAAGGCGATTCCTTCGCGAGTGTCTTACCAACTGCCTAACACTCTTACCATAATTGTTTCATACACTAATTAACCCTTTTTGGTCTTTAACCTATGTTTCAAAGTAAGGCGAGGGGAAAAGTTTCGTTCGCGAAACGTCGTTACTTAAAACGACCGTTTCTCCTAAACCGTACATCGGAATCAAACGAACTACATATCAAAACGAAGCTCGTAACATGAACTATCTAAACATGGCAATGGTCAAAACCTAGCAGTGAGTTCTCGGGTCCTAATGTTATGAACAAAAGCAGTCTAAAGTAAATCGGACATTACGACGGCTATGTTTACGCGATTTCCCAAATTTAAACCAATTGAAAACAACCACAATTCAACCACAAATCATTCATACAACCAACATCCATCCATACCATACTACAACAGCCCCAACAATTCAATATTTCCAATTCATACTTATTTCTCAATTATGAACTAAGAGTTTACTTAAGTTCATTAATTAATAACCAAGATTTCCAACTCCAAAAATATCACAAAATCAACCAATCTCTAAACACACAATAATCATGCCTCTCACCAACTAAACTACTCATAACAAGCTCTAAATATGATTACATACCCATTACACTAACCCATCATCTAAACATTAGGAAATCTAAACAACAAAACTTAAAACTAAGACCATGAAGAGTTATACCTTCCTTGAAACTTTTAATCCATGAAAGGTCCTTGGAATGCCCATGAAAGCCTTAATCTAGCCTCCTACAAGCTTGTTCTTTCAAAGAAATCAAGAACACAAAAATTAATTTCAAGAAAGTACTATTCACCATCTTCTTGAATGATTTATAGGAAATGCTAGGAAAGGATTTTGAAGCTAAGATTTCTAGGAAATATGTAACTTAACTAGGAGAAGCTAGGATAATTACCTTGTAAAATAGCAAGTGGAGGAGCTTGGACTTCCCAATTCTTAAGAAAGAAGCCGAGAGCTTCATGAAGAAATGGAGGGTTTGGTGTTTTGTGATTTGTTTTGCTTGGTTGCTAGGTTTTTTTTTGTTTTGTTTTAGGTCAATTACCCATTTACCCTTGATTTTGTGTGGTTAATATTCCACCACATTTCCTTCCCTCTTATGCCATGCTTGCATCACTTTGTGATGTCATCACCCCTCCTTTGTCCTCTTTCTATAAGTTGGATGACACCATCCTCTCTTATCCTTTTGATTAACTTCCTAATTGTTTGCCTAATGACCGCTGATCTGTTATACGGTTCGCTTAACTTTCGTTTTCATTTATCGTTTGAGGGATCATACCCGGGATCTTATTACTTAGGTTCCCTTAACCTTTCTCCATATATTATATTACTTTTATGATCCTCTCTTATAATCCTTTAATTTAAATCCTTTTTATCCTGTTACCTTATACTCAATTCTTTCCATATCTAGTGGATTTCCGGGAAAAATCAAAGTGTTCGGAATTGGATTCTGACGATCTTTACATACACTTATATACCATATAGAGTACTAATAAAATCTCAGTATATCCATAACAGAACCCCTACATAGTGTGGCATGAAAAGTTTTCTCATTCAGCTAAAACACTATTTATAAGGGTTTCAAAAATTTCCAAAAATTGGGGTTATTACATATTGGAGGCGCCCTCTTCAAACGTCTCCAACATGAGGTTTGTGGTGCAGAAGAATCAGTACACTAACCCCGTATCGTCATTGAGCTTGAGCGTCTACTCATCATTGAGCTTGAGCGTGTGCTTATCTGTTACCTGGTTGGGACGGAAGATACTCATACATGGTTCAGAACTACAACGTGGCCATTCTCGCAGACCAATGTACAGGAATCAAATACCAATTACCGCTATCAAATAAAAACTCACCTTGCTATAAATCAACTAATTCATCTAACTTTCTATCATTTCACTCTGCCGCTACCGCCTAACACAGGACAAATTTCAGCTGACAAATTTAGAAAAATGCAAAAATACTATACAATTCAGAGTCACGGCTGACAAGAAACTTTAATATATATACTAGAGCATGACCCGTGCCTTACACAGATTTTCATGCTAGTTATGTATTAAAAATGCGACCGCTAAGTCGTTTATATTTGTTCTGGTCTAGCTTTTTATGTGTCCACTGCACGGTCGTAGATTTCGAAAATACAAACTAATTAGTTTAAATAATAATTTATGATTTGTCGAGCAATTTTAAAAAATTGAATAATTTATTGATAATTTGACAAATTAATTAAATATTTTTTTATTAATTTTTGAAAAATCATTTGATTTCTATAATCATGATCTACCGATAACATGCACTTATATTAAGGGAATATTGAGACTATTATTGTTATTGGAGTTTATTGTAAAACATGTATAAATCCCTCCATTTTATAATACTAGTCTCTAAGAAAAACTTTTTTTCCGTAATACATATTAATTTTCAACTTTTAAAGCAAAAATGTGAACATTCTTCTTAAATTAATATTTTTGAAAAATTGTATAACAAGAGTAATCTTAGAGCACTTAAAAATTATTACAAAAATGATGTGATATAGATTATGTGAAAATATAAAATAATTTAATCGGTAGTATTGTGAATTCAAGTTCATTTAAATTTAACCAATTAAATGATAACTGATATTTTATAATTATTTTAATAATTAATCTTGTACGTGTAGTATTCTCTGTATAATAATTAATGAGACGTGAGATGGACACTAGATTTGTTCTTATTTCTATAAAATTTGGCATAAATGGAAAAACATTAGTATATTATTATTATTTTTAATGTACGTTTTTTTGAAAATAGACTTATTATGGAAGAGAAGGATTATTATATTTTGCTCCACACTGTGCAAGTACACAGGAATAGATATAATGGTATAAACTAGAAACTTAAGTAGCAGCTGTGTACCGCACTTTGACTGTTTGCGGTAGTCCTGTGGGAGAAGTCCCCACTTTGCCATCTTTTTTTTAAGTGGAAAACTGGAAATATTTGCCAAATAAATCTAAGGGTCTTGTTTTATCTGTTTGGCTAATTTCTAAAAAAAAAAGTTACATCAATTTACAACTTACAAGTGAAGTTAAACAAATTAACAAAATCTAATCTGTATTAAAATTTCTGTATTCAAATTAGTCATCTCTTAAAATCTAATCTGTATTATTAAGACCACGAGAAAGTAAGTGCATTATAAATATTTTTACTTTTATTATTAGCCCTCTTATAAATTATACTAATTTTTTGGTTTACAAATGAAGTAATTAAATTAAATTAAGTGAGAGTTATAACCAAAAAGTTATATTGCTTGGCCAAACAGCCCTAAGCCGCCCCATCTCCCTTGTGCAACGCTCATCTCTTTCTTTCTTTATCCCTTTCTTGTGATAAATGGTTCAACACCAAACCCCCTCTTCTCTCTCACAGATATGTAAAGAGCTGAACCCTAATTCAAGCTCAGGCATTTAAAAGCTCAAATCTCTCGAAGTATACAAAGGGATAGATCAACGGCTAGTTCTCTTTCATCGACTGTTTCATCATAATCAGTGAAGTGTTTACTTTTACACTTTTTGACAAACGTACACAGTTCCATTTTGCTCCAACAATAATTAAGACAAAAAACAAAGAAGTTCAACCTCTGTTTGTTTGCAGATCATCTAAGCATCTTGGCATTTACCCTTTTAAGAATTTCTTGTAAGAATTTCGTGCATCTCTCTCTCTCTCTCTCTCTCTCCCGCCCTCCCCCCCTCTCTCTCTCTCCCTCCCCCTCTCTCTCTCTCCCTCTCGTAACTAGTTCTTGGAAATACATGCTAGTAGTAAATATGTTCTACATCTTATGCGTTAAATCCGTACTATATGAGTAAGTTGTGACAGTCCGTTGTTGTATGCCATTCTTGTTTTGTGTTCTTCAGATATTTGAGCACGAGGAATAATTGTGAAGAAAGCAAGTACATATGGATTCTGGAAATAGTGGGAGCATACAATCATCAAGCGGCGGAGACGATGACTATGAATCACGCGCCGGTGATTCATCGTTGAGCAACCCATCATCCACCACCACTACAACCACAGCAAACAACAACCCATTACTTTTCTCACAATCGTCCACCATGTTTGACCCATTATCCAACTACTTCGACCCACCGATTTCAACACGACCACAAACACAAACACGCTCTTCTTCCCTCCTAAATCTAGACATGCCAACATGGTCCAAATCCCAAACCAACCCTTTTTTCACTTCCCAAACTCCCATGTCATTCCCACATATTTCAGAAGCCATAGCCACAACAGTAACCCCTGGGAATAATAATAGTAATAGTAATCAAGTGCTGCAGCTGCAGCAGCAACAGCAACAAGATCAGACTAGTCAGAGCCAAGTGGGTGCACGAAACCCAAAGAAAAGATCTCGAGCCTCTAGGCGTGCACCAACCACTGTTTTAACAACAGATACCTCAAATTTCAGAGCCATGGTTCAAGAATTCACTGGGATCCCAGCGCCTCCTTTCACTTCCTCTTCATTCCCAAGAACCCGACTCGATCTCTTCACTTCCCCTACTCCCTCTTCCTTCAGATCTCAACCCTCTACTTTTAATCAAAACCATCATCTCCTCCGTCCATTCCCTCAAAAATTCCAACCTCAAGTTTCACCCTTCTCAACTACTATTACTAACAACAACAATGCCGATAGTCATGTTATGAGTACTAGTGCTCCTACCACAACTCAACCTTCTGATCAACTAGGCCTACTAAAACCACCTCAAAGCAGCTCAAGTAATAATTATTTACTCAACAACATGCAAATGCAAAGCCTCACTTTCCAATCCTTCCTTCAACCATCTTCTTCCAGTGATCATCAGTTTGGGTTAAGTAGCCACCATACTCAGCTCAATCCTAATAACCCTTCACCTCATTTATCCAATGTCATATCGTCTCCGAGGAATCATGAAGAGGATGGAAATGGGTACAATTTTTCTGGTTCGAATTTGAATTTTTCAGGAGGGAAAGCTGCGGCTGATAATGTGTCAGCATCTGGTTCAACTACAAGAGGTGAGGGTCTAATGGATTCTTGGATATGTTCTTCAGATTAATTATTATGATTAGTACCTATTATTTCATTTCACTGAATTATTAGAAAAATGAAATGATTGTATCATGGAAAGTATGGCTAGAGAGAGACTCTGAGTAAGTGCTTAATCAGTGTTTGTGTTATATTAATCATCTTTTCAATGACTTCAGCATTTTTCTTCTTGTACAAATTTTTTCTTTAGTTTACATGTAAATTATTTATACTAGTACTGGTAAATTCTAAGCAAGTTTTCACCATTTGGCTCTTGCATTATACTACTATTTAAAAAGACTTTAGGATCATCCTGATGTATTTTCATATTTTATGTGTAGTCAGGAAGAAAATTTAAAATATACATTAGTTATTTTTATTCCAATATAGATAATTAGATAGTTATATATAGTTCTTACGGTCCATATTCAAATGATATGGGTAGAGTCCGGAAGAAAATATAATTAGTTATTCCTATTCCGTTATAGATAAGTTATATAATTATCTTTTGGTCCAAATTCAAATGATTTGTTACTTTTTTGTGTGTTCGGAATGACACTAATTTAAGTAATATTATGTGTTGGTATGTCTATGTTGTGCATTACTTCAAACCGAGTTACTATTCTGAATAGGTATGGAGAAAAAATATTCCAGAACCGTTTTTTTCATAGCAATTGTATTGCATATGCCTCCTGCATTCACAATTTTGAACATATTTCGATCACATTTGATTTACTTTGCTGGTTTCCTGATTTTGTATTGTCAGTAAAAATGCTGTTAATAAAGAGTAGTATATGTTTGTAAGCGTACGGTCACCTTATATCATGGCCTTTGACCACTGTTGAAGGGAATGTGTATTGACAGAGAGAAAATCTTACTAAAGATTTTCGAAAGATATTATCCATTGTTTTTGTTTTTTATGTTTGTTGTGTCCTACTTACCAGGATTTACATAAGAATACTTTTGTCTTTTCATATTTTTCCAGCTCTGAAAATAAAAAACTTGATTTTTTTTTAGGGAAAAAAACTTGATCTTAAAAAAACATTTTCCTAATTACAGATTATTATTTTGAAGGAAAATTTGCATTACATATTTTAATATGAAGTTTTATTGAACAAATAATTTATGTAACTTAAGAAACCTGTATGGCTGCATTTTGAAAATCTCGTCACCTTCTCTCTAAATTTACATAATCGCTAAATTGTTCATATGGACCAGTTTTTTCTCACACTCATTTTCTAAATTTATTGTAAGATATTTTTGCATTAATGATGATGTGTTTCGGCGTAAGATTGTTTTGTACGTTATGACATCATAGGTATTAGAATCCCTGTTGTAGAAAACAATGAAGGCCAACTGAAGGGTATACTACCATAAATACTACTCCTGGTCCTGGTGTATACATTTATTTTATTCTTTTTTCAGAATAATAATAATAACGAGGGCAATAGCTAAGGTCATACGCAAGGGTTTTCATGATTGAATTTTGTGGGCAGAACTCTAAATCCTTGCCTGAATACAAACCATCAAAGCATCAGATCTTCCTAATAATTGTATGTATAAAACAAGGGCAGGTTTGGTGTGAAATAATACAAGACTTGCGCTCCTGTATAACACCACAACGATGAGGGTACGCGTTATATCCACAAGAATTAGGTCAACAACAATGGGCTAAGAGATTATGACCTCTTAGCTCATCTTCAAAATAAATATATATTTACTTTTCATTTATGTGATTTTTTTATTCATATTTTTTTTATCAGGAATCATTCGTATCTTTACTATAATATTGCATGAGAAAAACCGCCCTATTTATACTTACCTGAATAAATAATATATTTTAATAAGAGAGCTCTAATTTTTTAAATAAATTATTTAATTACAATAATACACCTCGTACATTTATATGAAAAAACTCTTTATACTCACCTCAAAAGAGCATCAAGCTCATATTGCATTAATTTATTTTTTTGATTAGGAATATTCATATCTTTTACTATAACATTGCATTAATATATTTGTAATGTGTAGTATAAATATTATTAAAATAATAATAAAGTAGTATGAATTATCTAGAAAGTATTTATTCTATATTTGGCCAATTCGGCCGTCAAGACTTATTGACTAATAAGCCCTTAACTACTTATCGACTAGTGTTTGTTGACCGAACTTATAAGTTATAAATTTAACTTATAAGCTGATAAGTTAATGTTAGTAACAACGTATTTTTTTCTCAATTTATTTTGAATTTTCTTTTTTTTTTAAACTTTAGTTTTAAAATAAATGTTTTGAAATATTAATCTAGTTTAAAATTCACGAATTAAGATAATATTAAAATTTAAAAATTATTTATTTTTGTTTATTTAAGTAAAAAAAAATCTGACTTATAAGTATAATTATCCAAACACTTATACAATTTTAAGTAATTATCTATTTTACCACTTATAAGTCAATTATTCATTTTAAGTTATAAATTACTTATTTTAAGATTTCACAAACGTGCACATTATAAATTGTGAAATTAACATAAATGACCGAAAACAAGTATAAATTTTGTCCGTTGCATAATTCAATAGTATAATAATTATAAATCACTTGTATTTAACATTGAACAGATTTTAAGTTTAAAAATAAACACACACCCCATGGGATCTTAATTTTGTAAGTAATCCTAAAAATTCGTAAGAATATATTCAAAAATTGATGTATGGACTGTTGAACTCATAGACAAGATGAGAAAGAATGACGTGCACTTTTTAGTTTTGTCATCATATTTAATATACATTGATGTTTTTTTTTAATCAAAAAACTTCTTTTTCATTAGGAAAATCATTCATAAGGGTCTCCAACAAATGAGCAGGAGGAGACGTAAATACAAGAGAGCAATTCGGAGAATAAGGAATTCGAGCTAGTCTATGAGCTACCTTGTTTGCTTGCTTGCGGACATAATTAACCACGAACCCAGGAGTAGAAACGAGCACCTCTTTGCACTGATCTAGCACATGACCCACCTCCAACAAGTAAATTTTCTTCTTCTGCAGGGCACTAGCTGTGAGTAGTGAATCAGTTTCTATAATCACATTATCATCACCCCTCTGCATAACCCACGAGAGGGCCTCCCTAACACCAATGCTTTCAGCCTCCAAGACCGTCGCAGGACAAGGCAATGTCATTACTCGCGCCTCTACAAACTGACCCCTGTGATCTCGAATTACCATTCCTACCGAGAAGGTATCAGCCTGTGGAAGAACTGAAGCATCAACGTTCAACTTGAGCTTATTTTGAGGAGGAGGACACCACTTACGATCATTCACGACACCTGGTATGTGAGTACCAGATTTAGTGACTTTATTCTTCATTCTGACCTTCCTCCATTCCTGAATATGCTTAAAACTCACCTCCATAGCAACTACTGCAGTTACCACCTTATCCTCCCATACTTTCTTATTGCGCCAAAACTATATACCCCACAGGACTGTCACGAGGTTAATGCTCTCAGCTTGATTCAACACCTCAAGTTTACTAAGTAGCCATTCAGAGACTGATAGCACCTGGGACATATCAAACGAAAAACCTGCCACTTTCCAACAATCCTTTGCAAAGTTACAATCGAAAAAAACATGACCTAGATGTTCCACATCCATATTACACATCGGGCACATTATAGTTACTCGAACTCCTTTATGTCTGAGACAATTCTGAACAGGTAAGTTATTCCTACAGAAGCGCCATAAAAACACCTTAACCTTGTGAGGTATATTGAGTCTCCAAAGTTTGTTCCAACCAGCTGAACGAATACATATAGAATCACCAACATTGTGATTATGCCAGAAATGGTATCCAGTCTTCACATCATAAATCCCATCAGTAGACATGGACCATACTATTCTATCTTCAACTGAATGTTGCGGCACAGAAGTTGCCAGAATAGCTTTGGCATCTATAATATTAAAAGATTCATAAATTCTCCTAGCATCCCAAACTTTCGATCCCGGACAGAACAACGAGGCAACCACTTCGTTTCTTCCCTCATACCTCCAATGAGGTTCAACTTTAAAATCCACTTTCTTTTGAAGCCACGCATCCTTCGTTGCTACAATACTCTGACCATTTCCAACCACCCATCTGAATCCCTTACCTAATTCTTCCTTTGCATGCCATAAACTCTGCCAAATAAAACTTGAGCCCTGTCCTTTCGTTGCGTTTAAAACATGCTCATCAGGAAAGTAATGAGCTTTCAACACACGTGACACCAGAAGACCAGGTTGTTCTATGCATTTCCAAATGTGCTTCCCTAACAATGCAATGTTGAAACCATATAGACTCTTAAAACCCAAGCCACATCTACTTTTTGACATGCTCATCCCCTCCCATGATAACCAGATAACACCTCTGCTTTGTGAAGAACCAGATTTCCACCAATGACCATTAAAAAGTCTTTCAATCTCCTGTGATAGAGTTTTAGGATGAAGGAAACACGACATACTATATGCAGGAATAGTTTGGGCCACATTTCTGATCAGTACTGATTTACCCCCCTTCGAAATCATCTTAGAGTTCCATCCTTGAATACGTTTCACAACTCTATCCTTCACATAGCCAAAAACTCTCTTTTTTGATCTTCACACTAGAGAAGGGAGACCAAGATAATGACTATTAGAAATATCATTATGGACACGCAAAATTGCAGCAAGCTGAACTTGTTTATCTGTTCGAACATTTGAACTAAACATGATCCCTGATTTCTGGTAATTGATCTCCTGACCTGACATGGCTGCATAATCCTCCAAGATTGATTTAATGTATGAGGCTTCCTCAACAGTCGCTTTAAAAAACAAGAATGAGTCGTCAGCAAAAAGAAGATGAGACACCTCAGGAGCCGTTGAGCTGATTTTACATCCGTGAATCCTACCATTATTCTCTGCATTGACCAACAAGTTAGATAACCCTTCCACACACATCAAGAAGAGATAAGGAGATAGGGGATCTCCTTGACGGAGTCCTCTTCTCGGAGTGATAGGACCAACAGACATGCCATTAAAATTGATATCGTAGGACACTGTCGTAACACACTGCATAATCCAATTTATCCATTCATTACAGAAACCAAGAGAGTGCATACAGTTCCTTAAGTACTCCCAGCTGACCTTGTCGTACGCTTTACTGATATCTAACTTGAGTACAATCTCACCATCCCTACCACCCATGGCTCTCCTCATATGATGCACCACCTCGAAGGCAACTACAACATTATCAGTAATGCTACGATTAGGAACAAAAGCAGACTGTTTCTATGAGATGAGACATGGAAGGACCCGTTTCAACCTGTTCGCCAATACCTTTGCTACAATCTTGTAGAGCACGTTACAAAGAGCTATGGGTCGCAAATCTTTCACATGGCAGGCATTCTCTTTCTTTGGGATTAAAACTGTTAGGTCACACACACATACTGTATAGGGGTGAATACAGTGTATAGTACACTCAAATCGAACTTAAAGAACTTGAGTAACAGAAAACAAACTTTATTGAAACAATAAACTCTGTTACAATATGGAACTGTTACCTCTCAGTGATGAACAAATATCACGAGAGCTGCTAGGGTTATAAAGAATAATAACTTCGATAATGATAACACTTATAGTGTAAACCCTATGCCTGTGTTTATATACTACACAGTTACAAGATAATCGCTAATTGATATGGAATATAATTCTGCTTCCTAAAATATATCAATCAGATATCTTCTATTCCAAGTATTCCATTCTTCACGGAATTCCTTCTTTATGCATATCTCTTCTTATGTTTTATCTCTATCTTCTTTCCTTTAATCAGCTACTGTCCTTATCTGATTGTCCTTCAGCACTTAAGTTCTGATATCTATCTTCTGATGATTATCTCCTGATAATATAAGTACTGATATCCTTAAGTCCTGACTTCCAGTATAAGTACTGATCAACAGTTAAGTACTGATCTATCCTGTTCACACAAGATCTGAAAGCTAAACATAAAACATATTAGCCATGACATTATCAAATATATCTAACGATCTCCCCCAACTTGTAAATTAACAAAATATACAAGTTAAACAGATATTTGATGATGTCAAAAACATTAAGTACAAATGCATGAGAAATAGACTAGATAACTACAACTTACAGTCCTTAAAGTTTTACCAATTTCAACTTCTGATAACAACTTCAATCTGCATAAATATCAGAATTTAAGCAGTTATAGATCTTCGACTTGGCTTCATTAACTTCTGATCTCTCTAATGTCAGGAGTTGTTCTGAGATAGTTCTTCAACAAACATTTCTCAGCATATCTTAGTTCATCAATCATTCTCCTTTTAACACCTTTAAGCTCTGCAGTATCTTCACCATTTTGAAAGATTGCAGCTCTGAGATCATTAATCTTTGCTTTCCTTAACTCCTGGTCTAGTCTTATGACATAAGCTTTGTCAGATTCAAGATTGAATTCAAGTCCCTTAATACCAAGATACGTTCTGATCTGTGCAGTATTAGGCTTCATATCAACAATATCCCCATTGTGATCTCTGTACTTTGGAACATATCTGCTGTCAGACTTAACAGAATAAAGCCTTTTCTGTCTCTGAATCTGTTCTTTTAAGTAGTTTGCAGCAGTCTCTGTTATTCTGTCATCCACTTGAAGTAAGAAAAGTACATGCTCCAATTCTTCAAAATACTTCAAAAGAATGGCATTTTGTCTTATATGATAAACCCTACCATCTGTCATGAAATACAACATGATGTATTCTTTCAAGTAGGTATGGTAAACCATCTGTACAGATTCTAGTTGATTCAATCTCTCAGGAGTTGCTCCAATACCTGGTTCACTCAAGGAAGTTGGATCATCGGTAGTGTTGTGTACTCTTCTTTCATCAGCACTTCCCAATCCAGTTTTATCTCTAGCTTCCTTTCCAGTAACTACTCTTGCTTCAAAACCACTTGGAGTAGTCTTCAAAGATTGAGTCTGTTTTGCTTTAGTGAATCCTGGTAGGAGTGTTTTAGATCTATTTTCTGATATCAAGTTAACTTGAGCACTGTCAGAGGTTACTTGCTTCTTCTGAATATCAGAACTTACAATTTCTTGACTCTGAACAACTTGAGCCATGTCAGAGGTTGTTTTAAGAACTTTTCTTGAAGTCAGAGCAAGATCATCTTTTCCACCAGTAATTTCTTCTTCCTCAGGAGGTACATAAGGCTTGATAGGTTCACCAACTTTTTCTTTACCCTTGGATCTTGGATCTATCTGTGGTTGTGATCTAGCCAAAGTTTCTTCAGTATGTATCCTTTCTTTGATCACAAAGCCTTTAGGTTTTGGAAGTAACTTTTTACCAGAAGCTTCAGATTTAGATGTGACTTTCTCTGATTTAAGTCTGGCTTCTTCTTCCTTTAAACTTTCCAAGTCCATCCCTGGATTTTCTTGAAGAAATAACTGTCTTGACATTTCCTCATCAAGATCTAGAAGTTCATCAGAACTTATCCTTTTACCAGCAGTAGAACTTATTCTTTTCCCAGTATCAGAACTTGTTCTGTGACTAGCTTGTCTTGATGTAAACCTTCTACCTTGACTATGACCACTACCCATTCCAGAGTTTCCTTGGTCATCTTTTCCATCATCATTTCCTTGCAGTGTCTTGTTGGTTTTGCATTTGGACTTAATTACCTTCTCCCCCTTTTTGGCATCAGCATGTAATAAAAGAGAGATAAGTAATTCCACTGAGGTCTGGATTTCAGTAAGTTGCGATTGCTGAGAAGCTTGATTTGTCAGAATTTGATCAATCTGAGCTTGTTGCTTCTCTTGAGTTTTCTCAATATAAGCAACCCTGTCAATGGTAGGTTGGAAGAACTTTTTCTTATCAATTTTCCAAACTTGTTCCTGTTTGATAAAGTTCTCCTGAATCTTGTGTAGCTCTGCATGAGTGTTGGAATGAAGACCTTGTAGATGTTTAGTACTCAATGCAGTGACTCTAAGCTGGGTTTTAAAATCATCAGAATGTAATATTTCATCAGCTTTAGTCAAGTGCTCAGCAAGATGTAAAGCATTTGGAACACATGAAACTGAGTTCCATTCCTTAGTCCACTCCTGACCTGCAGGAGTTTCACTCCAAGGTACTGGTGCATCCCTGATAACAAACTCCTTTACCAGTTCAGACTTAGGAAGAGTCAGTGGAGGCTTATGTCCTGAAGGACCTGCTTCATCAGCATCTACAGTTGTAGCAGCCTCACCAGTATCTCCAACCTTTGCAGCATCAGAACTTAGAGAATCAGTATCTTCTGATAAGACAACAGTGTGAGTAGCAATGGAGGCTTCAGCATCCTCTAATTGCTGATCTGATACTAAGTTCTGATCAACAGCCATATCCTGATGCTCACCTAAAATCTGATCATCAGCATCTTGATGCAGAGAAGGTGTTAGTGATAACTCAGGAGTTTGAACAGCATCAGTAACAGGTGTTGTGGAAGGATTATTTGCTGTTGGAGCTTCTAAAAAAAAGTATTTTAGGCACAACCAGGTTCTGAATATCAATTTCAGCACTTGTGCCTGGATCAACAAGTGACACAGAAGGTGAATTAGCCTTGTCAGATACAGGTTCCTGAGATGGAGTTGATGGAGAAGAAGTGACTGGAGCAAATTCCTTGTCTTGTGAGATCAGAGATTCCTGATCCCCTTCCTTAGCTGCTTCCTCCTCATCATCTGAAACTGGCCTTTGTGCCCTCTGTTTCTTGTACTTCCTTGTTGATTTGGATTCCTTGGGAGTTTCAGGAACCGTCATACGTCTAAGCCTCTTGAGAAGCCTAGAACCCCCAATTGCAAAATCCTTCTGAGAAGTTGCCTTCTCAGCTTCATCTACCACATGTTCTGAAGAAGGAATTTGATCCTCAGAATCTGATTCATCTCTCAAAGTAATTCTCCTCCTCTTTTGAGGTGTTTGAGGAACAGTCTTTGTTCTCTTTGGCTTAGAGGATGTAGGCTTCACAGTAGGTGCTGAAGAAGAAGGTTGAGCAGTCTGTGAAGTGGAGAGATAGGATTTGAGATAAGTTCTTAGGGTAGGTTGAGTAGAATGAGAGGTAGGTACTGAGGTTGATGGATTTTGGTTATGGTGAGTTGGTTGAACATTTGAGTAAACAGATTTGTAAGTAGCAGGATCAGCATTTACCAGAATCTGTTTCACAGACTGAGGAATCTGTAAGTGTCTCACCATTGATTTCTTTGTGTCAACATTTATCAGGTCGTTAAAGTACCTTTTTGCAACCTTAAAAGATGGGGTTTGAGTGCTGACTAACCGGGGTTCAGCAGTACAATACGTATAAATAAGTTGACAGAATCTAGCAAAATAAACAACATCTCGATCCTCTGTCATCCTATCCCCAATAAAACCAATTATTCCAGTTGCAAAATCAAAATGAGTTTGATGGATAATAGCATACCCGATGTGCTGACTTAGAATTGGTATGGCATCAAAATTTGAACACTTGTTGCCAAAAGCCTTGGTGATGCAATCGAAGAAGAAACTCCATTCTCTTCTAATATTAGCCCGTTTCAACTGTCCAAGTTTCGTCAGACTCTTTTCATATCCCAAATCAGTCATTAACCCCCGAAGTTCTGATTCCTCTAGTATAGAGAAGGTACAATCTTCTGGAAGATGTAATGCTCTTCGTACTGTACCAGGAGTGACTACATAGGATGAATCACCCACTTGGAAGATAATACTGGGAGTTCCTCGTTTACCACCATCATAAAAAACTCCAGTCCTCCAGAACTGCAGAACTTGTTGACTTGAAAATAATTCAGGCTGAGTTAAGGCGTACCCAACCTCACTATGTGCAAGAAGATCTTGCACAAAGTGCAATTCAGATGGAGCTTCAGCATGATCAAGAATTGCAGCATAGTTGTTTGGAACAAACTTAGCTCCATCAATGATTAAATCCTTTGGTGCCATGTGAAAAAATTTAGAGTTAAGTATGCCTGATAGGTGTTTGATATAATGTCTGTATGAAAAACCAACGTGAGAAAGAATGAGAAAGAGAGTAAAAGTAAGAAGAGAGATAAAGTATAAAGAAAATAAAAGATTAAAGAAATCTTCTCTCTGTTGTTCTTATACTCTGAAAAAAATGTTACCGTTGAACACCTGTCAGACATGCAGTAATAACGGATAGTTACTGGGCTCGAGAAAACAGGAATGATTACTTACCCAGTTGCCTTGTTTCAAGGAAAAACCGTTCCATTTATCAAGAGACACAGTTTTAATTCAAAATTTAAACCGTTAGCACTGATTGAATTATTTTTCACTGTAACATTAATATTCTGAAAATGAATCATGTTAAAAATGACCGAGATAATTTCGATGAATAAGTGCTGACAGAGAATCAGAACTTAAATAAAGACAAAATTTAAACGATCATCAGAATATCAAGCAGGATTTAACAACACAAGATAAAATAACTCAGAGACAAAATCTTGAAGTAAAAATAGTTTTCATTAATATATCAAGTCAATACATATATGAAATAGAAATTACATCAATACAAGATTTTCCCTAAGCTTCTAATCCTAACGTCAACAGCTTTAGTCCTAGCTAAGAAGCCTGACAAAGCTGAGGATGAAGAAGAACAGGAAGAAGATGAGATTAAGTCATCTTCCTCTTCCTATCTTCGACGAACAAGATGGCGAGTCGTATGATTCGCTCTTGCTGACGGATAGCTTCCCGCCTTTCCTCCTCCAGGCGCTCCAGATGGCGATGATAATCCATCTCGAAGAATAGAAGGTGAGCCAGCACCTCCTGTGGGACAGAGTCCCAGATCTCCTCAGGAATGGCTGTTATATGCCACTCCTGCTGCCAGTCGGCATAACTGAGCTCCATTGTGAAGGTTTGTGTGTTCAAAAACATGTTGTATCGAACCATTGTGTTTTTGACAGAAGAAGGAGGATAAGTGTGTGAGAAGAATGTGATGGAGAGACTGATGTGAAGTGGTTGTTTATATAGGCAAAAGAATGCCAAGAGACGCAAAGATAGTTAATGCTGACAGGTAGAATTAATTCTACCTCATCTCCCTAGACTTTGAAAAAGAATAACTAACATTGGAAAGAGGAATCATGGTCTAGACCGCACAAGACACAAGAAACAGTGGACTGTTCAAGTACAAAACCATTAATCCTAATTATAGTGACTATTAATCTTCCACTTCAATATATGCGAGTACAAACTGAGACTGTTATTAAATTTCATTCAAAGATAAGCCAAGTAAAGGATTAGACTGAGAAATCAGAACTTAGACCTATACCAGAACTTAACAGTCATCAGAACATAATTTCTTAACTCGAAAAAGGAATGCTCATCTTAGTAAATCCTCATACAAGTTCTTAGTTATGAACGTCAGAACTTAATCATCAGAACGTTTAACTAGAACTTGTCCTCAGAATATGTGCAAAAATGACACAATGACTGTTTATCTAAAATAACATAGACCACCACAGAAATTTTCATCATTCAGATGGAGTGATTAGTGTGTGCATTAAGCTAAATAACAGACAAAGAGTAAAGTCTGATTCACTTCAGTACATCTTAGAAATAAGGCATAACTAAAATTTTGCTAAAGAGCTGTCATTATCCTGAAACCTACTGATGAATGAGTTCATGCTTGAGTCCACCCCAACTGTTTTGTGCTAATTTTATGCATCTTTTGAAATTCTATTTTACAGTGGTTTCTCAGTGTAAGTGAGTCACGACTGTTTATCAGAATTTATGCTATTATCAGAGTATTTCTCCAGTAATCATAGAGTGTGAAAAGTCACCAAGAAAATATTTTGCTTTTCTAATGCATATTTACTTAATACCAGCAATGCACTTGGGTCGTCCCTTCCACATTTTTACTCTAGATCTCAAAGGAGTACCTGATTTTATTCTTTGATCTTTTTGCTTTTTCTTTTGATAAGAGAGGTTTATCAGCACTTAGTACATTCAGCAGTTTTACTAGTATCAGAACTTAACAGATGAGTAGCATTATTCTAATTTGTGACTTAGTAATAAGATATACAAAGTAAACTTAACTAAGCTCAGTTATCAGAATTTGCTAGTGTCATAAGATTTCCACTGAAATAATTACTTCTTCTATGGAATCATTTGTTTATTGAAGATTACTAGGTCAGTATCTAGCACAGTTATCCTCATAGGATTGAATAATTACTGAAACAGACATATCACTTATCAGAGTTTAGAAACATATATCAGACAACAGTCAGTACTTAAAGACATTTATCAATTAAGCACAGAATACACAATGAGATTAATTCTGTAAATACTGAGCATAAAGTCTGATAACACAGAACAAGTCTAAGCAGATTTAGATAAAGAACCTGAAACCATTCCAAGTTCATTTACCAATCTTGTAAAAGTAGCTTCACATAATGGTTTTGTGAAGATATCTGCCAACTGTTGATCTGTGGGAACAAAATGCAATTCCACTGTACCTTCATCCACATGTTCCCTGATGAAGTGGTACCTGATGCTGATGTGCTTTGTCATTGAGTGTTGAACTGGATTACCTGTCATAGCAATAGCACTTTGATTATCACAGTAAATAGGGATTTTGAAATATGTTAACCCATAATCCAGTAACTGATTCTTCATCCAAAGAATCTGTGCACAACAGCTTCCTGCAGCAATATACTCTGCTTCTGCAGTTGATGTGGAAATTGACTTTTGTTTCTTGCTGTACCAAGAAACCAATCTGCCTCCAAGAAATTGGCAGCTTCCACTTGTGCTTTTCCTGTCAATTTTGCAACCTGCAAAATCTGCATCTGAGTAACCTATTAGTTTAAAATCTGATTCTCTAGGATACCATAATCCCAGAGCAGCTGTTCCTTTAAGATACTTAAAGATTCTTTTTACAGCTGTTAAGTGAGGTTCTCTTGGATCTGCTTGAAATCTTGCACAAAGATAGGTAGCATACATGATATCAGGTCTACTAGCAGTTAGATAGAGTAGAGAGCCAATCATACCTCTGTAGTCAGTAATATCTACTGATTTACCGGTATCCTTATCCAGTTTTGTTGCAGTGGCCATTGGAGTGGATGCACTTGAACAATCTTGCATTCCAAATTTCTTTAGCAAGTTTCTGGTGTACTTGGTTTGACAAATAAAAGTGCCTTCCTCATTCTGCTTGACTTGAAGGCCCAAAAAATAGCTAAGTTCCCCCATCATACTCATCTGATATCTTGACTGCATTAGTTTGGCAAACTTCTTGCAAAGTTTGTCATTTGTAGATCCAAAAATGATATCATCAACATAAATCTGGACCAGAAGTAAGTCCTTTCCATGGTTGAGGTAGAACAGTGTTTTCTCTATTGTCCCTCTGTTGAATCCACTTTCTAGAAGAAACTGAGCTAAAGTCTCAGACCATGCTCTAGGAGCTTGCTTAAGTCCATAAAGTGCTTTATCAAGCCTGTAGACATAATCTGAATGTTTGATCTACAAAACCTGGAGGTTGTTCAACATATACCTCTTCCTCCAATTCTCCATTGAGAAAAGCACTTTTCACATCCATTTGAAAGACAGTAAACTTTTTGTGAGCAGCATAAGCCAAAAATATCCTTATGGCTTCTAACCTAGCAACTGGTGCAAATGTTTCATCATAATCAATTCCCTCCTGTTGAGAATATCCTTTTGCAACCAGCCTTGCCTTATTCCTTGTAATTATGCCATCACTGTCAGTTTTGTTTCTGAATACCCACTTTATACCAACAACAGATCTATTCTTTGGTCTTGGCACTAGGGTCCAGACTTTGTTTCTTTCAAATTCATTCAACTCTTCCTGCATTGCTTGCACCCAATCAGCATCTTGAAGAGCTTCTTCTACTTTCTTTGGCTCAGTCTGAGAGAGAAAAGAATTGTATAGACACTCATTTGAAGTACCTGTTCTAGTTCTGACACCTGCATCAGGATTTCCAATTATCAAATCAGGTGTATGTGATTTTGTCCACTTCCTTGCAGATGGAATGTTTTCTCTAGAACTGGATGCTCCCCCATGATCCATACTATCTTCATTTTTATTTTCTGATGCTCCCCCTGAAACTATGCTCTCTGAGTTGGATTCTTCAGTATTTAGATTTTCAGCACTATCAGAACTTGGCTTATCAGAACTTGACGAATCAGAATTTGAAGAGCCAGATGCATGTTCTGATGTTTCTTGAGATGTGGTAGGATCTTGAGTATGCTCCCCCTGAATAGGTGCATCTTCCTTTAACGTAGTCACCACAGTTTCAATAACATCAGAGTTTAATCCGTCAGAGTTTGTAGTATCAGGACTTAGACTGTTAGGTTTTTCAGTATCAGAATATGAGTCTTCATTTTCAAATCTCAGCTGATCATGGTCAACGAAATCTTTAAGACCAGTGATCTTCTTGTCATCAAAAGAGACATTGATAGATTCCATGACCACTTTTGTTCTCAAATTATAGACTCTGAAGGCTTTTGTGGAAAGTGGATATCCAACAAAGATTCCTTCATCAGCTTTTAGATCAAACTTTGATAGCTGTTCAGGATGAGTCTTGAGAACAAAACACTTGCATCCAAATACATGAAAATATTTCAGATTTGGCTTCTTTTTCTTCACCATCTCATATGGTGTTTTCCATGCTTGTTAATGAGTGTTGCATTTTGAGTAAAACAAGCAGTCTGCACAGCTTCAGCCCAGAAATAGGTTGGAAGCTTTGCTTCTTCAAGCATTGTACGTGCAGCTTCAATGAGAGTTCTATTCTTCCTTTCAACAACTCCATTTTGCTGTGGAGTTCCAGGAGCAGAAAATTCCTGCTTTATTCCATGGCTTTTGCAGAACTCTTCCATTATCAAATTCTTGAACTCAGTGCCATTATCACTCCTTAAAATTTTCACAAAATCTTTGACCATTTTATCCAGCTGTTTGACATGATCAATCAAGATAGATGCAGTTTCACTTTTTGTGTGCAAGAAATATACCCATGTGTATCTGGTGAACTCATCCACTATGACCAACACATACTTCTTCTTTGCAATAGACATGACATTTACTGGACCAAATAGATCAACATGTATAAGATGATAAGGCTCAAGAATTGATGATTCAGTCTTGCTCTTGAATGAAGATTTTCTTTGTTTGGCTTTCTGACATGAATCACAAAGACCATCAGGAGCAAATACTGTGTTTGGCAATCCTCTCACAAGATCTTTCTTGACCAGTTCATTTATATTGTTGAAATTTAAATGAGAGAGTTTCTTATGCCAATTCCAGCTTTCTTCAATTGATGCTCTACTTAACAGACAGATTGCAGAGCCATCAGTACTTGTTGAAAGCTTAGCTTCATAAATGTTACCACGTCTATATCCTTTCAGAACAACTTTGCCTTTAGATTTACTCACAATTTCACAGTGTTCTTCAAAGAAATCAACATGATAACCTCTATCACAGATTTGACTTATACTCAGAAGGTTGTATTTAAGTCCTGAGACCAGAGCTACTTCTTTAATGATGACATTCCCAAGATTGATATTGCCATATCCCAATGTTTTTCCAATGTTGCCATCTCCATAAGAAACACTTGGGCCAGCTTTCTCCACAAAGTCTGATAGCAGGGCCTTATTTCCAGTCATATGACCTGAACATCCACTGTCCAGAACTAGAATATTTTTCCTGTTGCCCTGCAATCATAAAGGCCACTAATTATTAGTTTTAAGGACCCAGACTTGCTTGGATCCTTTAGTCTTATTAAGTTTGTTAACATTTACAGCGGATTTAGCATCAGAGTTTATGTTAACATTTTTCTTATCAGAATTTACATTATCAGACTTTGAATCAGAATTTATACTAGAAGGAACAATGGAAACTTTCTTCAAAGAAGGTTTTATTTGATAATAATCATAGTACAGACTATGATATTCCTTACAAGTATAAATGGAATGCCATAAACTACCACAATGAAAACAAGGATTTTGTGGTTTGTATCTAACTGACTGACTCTTAACTCCTGATTTCGAAGGTAAGGAGTTAATATTCTTATTTTTCCTGCAAAAAGAAGCCAGATGGTTAGAACTTCCACAGTTATGACATGTTTTCCTAGGTGCATCAGAAACAGGTTTATAATCATTGCTTTTATTCACACCTTCCTTTCCATTCCTATTTTTCCTAGGTGATTTTACCTTGTTTGCATTCTTGACATCTTTCAGCTTATGCTTAAGCTGCTTCTTTGTCATTAAGCCTATGTTTACTTCAGCTGTCTTTTCCTGTTTTAGTTTGTCAGAAGTTAATTCCTCTTTAACTTCTGATTTCTCATTATCAGACTTTACAGTTACAAACTTAACAGGTTTTAACTTTGGCTTTTGCTTAACAACAGGCTTAATTTCTTCAGTTCCTTTATCATTCTTATTTTCTCCATAACCTAAGCCCTCTTTCCAATTTTCACTACTTAGCAAATTTTGAGTTGTTCTGCCAGAGTTAGTCCAAGTCCTGATTATCTCTCTTTCCTTTTCTAACTCAGTTTTTAGAGATTCATTCATTTTTAGCACTTCATCCCTAACATAAAAAGCATCATCTCTATCCTTCTGAGTTTGATGGAATATGACTAACTCTTTTTCTAAGAAATCATTTCTTTTCTTATATGCAAGATTTTCAGAAGTTAATCTTTCACATGTTAAAGTTTGATCTCTATAGCTAACAAACATGGTTTTAATATATCTTCTCAACTCATTAATATCATCAGTATGAAAAGCATAAGTAGTCCGAGGTACCTTTATTTCAGCAGCTTCAGAACTGCTCTCAGCACTTTCTTTATCAGCATTTGCCATTAATGCATAGTTCTCCTCACTTTTAGAGTCTGAGGTGTCTGTCCAGCTTTTCTGCTTTGTGACAAGAGCCTTGCCTTTGTCACCCTTTACCTTCTTGCAGTCAGGAGATATGTGGCCTTTCTCACCACAGTTATAGCATTTAACATTGGTGTAATCTCCTCTGTCAGACTTTCCTCCTCTTCCTTCAGATCTTCTGAAATTCTTCTTATCAGAACTTATGCTTTTCCTGGGAAACTTCTTTCCCTTCCTGAACTTCCTGTATGCAATCTTTGTGATTCCTTTCACCATAAGAGCACACAGTTTCATCATCTCCTCATCAGCATCAGTCTCAGGCAAGCTTTCAGAATCTGAGTCATCATCACTCTCAGAACTTGATGACTCAGTATCAGACTTTATGAAAAGAGCTTTACCCTTGTCTTTCTTTGAGGAAGCTGCTTTGGGAAATTCTTCTTCAGCCTTAAGAGCAACTGTCCTTGACTTTCCTCCTTTCCTCTTGCTTCTTTGTTCCATCTCCAGCTCGTGTGTCTTGAGCATTCCATAGATTTCGTCAAGAGTTGTTTCATCAAGATTGTAGTTGTCTCTTATTGTCGTTGCCTTCAAATCCCAGCATTCAGGAAGAGCTAACAGGAACTTAAGGTTTGAATCTTCAAGATCATACTCTTTATCAACCAATGACAAATCATTCAAAAGTTTGACAAATCTATCATATAAATCATTCAATGACTCATTAGTCTTTGAGTCAAAGTGTTCATACTCTTGAGTGAGTATTGTCTTCCTGTTCTTCTTAATTGTGTCAGTTCCCTGACATCTTGTTTCCAGAGCATCCCATATCTCCTTAGCAGTCTTGCAGTTGATTACCCTGTTTGACATTACATTATCAATGGCACTATGCAGTAAGTGTCGTACCTTAGCATCTTTAGAAATTGATGCTATGTCCTCAGCAGTATAATCACTCTTCTCCTTTGGTACGGTCGTTGCTGCTTCACCTGCAACTGCAACAGCGAGTTTGGTTGGTTTGTGAGGACCTTCCTTGATTCTATCCAGGTATTCTGGATCTGTTGCTTCCAGGAACATGGTCATCCTTACCTTCCATATGGGATATTCAGATGGTCTCAGTATGGGGACTCTGATGGTCTCATACCGACTCTGAATTTGTGTCTTTGGTGATTCCTCAGTTGTGGTAGGCTTAGTTGGAGTTTCTGTGTCCGACATGATTGTGTTTGGATCTTTAACTGTATGTAAGTTAACAGATAGGCTCTGATATCAATTGTTAGGTCACACACACACTGTATAGGGGTGAATACAGTGTATAGTACACTCAAATCGAACTTAAAGAACTTGAGTAACAGAAAACAAACTTTATTGAAACAATAAACTCTGTTACAATATGGAACTGTTACCTCTCAGTGATGAACAAATATCACGAGAGCTGTTAGGGTTATAAAGAATAATAACTTCGATAATGATAACACTTATAGTGTAAACCCTATGCCTGTGTTTATATACTACACAGTTACAAGATAATCGCTAATTGATATGGAATATAATTCTGCTTCCTAAAATATATCAATCAGATATCTTCTATTCCAAGTATTCCATTATTCACGGAATTCCTTCTTTATGCATATCTCTTCTTATGTTTTATCTCTATCTTCTTTCCTTTAATCAGCTACTGTCCTTATCTGATTGTCCTTCAGCACTTAAGTTCTGATATCTATCTTCTGATGATTATCTCCTGATAATATAAGTACTGATATCCTTAAGTCCTGACTTCCAGTATAAGTACTGATCAACAGTTAAGTACTGATCTATCCTGTTCACACAAGATCTGAAAGCTAAACATAAAACATATTAGCCATGACATTATCAAATATATCTAACAAAAACGACATTAGTGTGATTGAAATCAGCTGAAATCGAAGTACCTTGAAGCCATTTCTTGCCACAATCAAACAACTCACTGCCCATCACATTCCAAAAGTTCTGGTAAAACGCTGGATTTAATCCGTCAGGGCCACTAGCCTTATCTGGGTGCATTTGGTACGCAGCCTCTGTGAACTCCTCAAACGTCATATCTGCTATCAAACTCTGATTTTGCTCTGCTGAAATGACTCGTGGACTAGCAGCTGTTCTATTCATTTGCACATTATTACTCGCAGCAAAAATATTACTGAAATAGTCATGAATTACCTCCCCCATTTCAGCATCAGAATCCACCTTTCGTCCTACATCTGTCATCAAAAAATCAATACGATTATTCCTCTTACGAATCGAAGCATGAGCATGAAAAAATTTTGTATTATCATCTCCTTCCTTGAGCCAAAAAAGCTTTGCTCGTTGCTTCCAATAAATCTCCTCATGCAACAGGATTTCATTAAGTTTGTCACGCTCAATAACATATTGCTTCACACTATAGTCATCATTCCTGTTCTTCAAATCATCCAAGATTAATTTCTGCCGTCTAACTTTTTCTTTGAACTTATTAAAAAAATCTCTCCCCCACTTCTCCATATATCTAGACACCGAATTCAATTTTGGCAACAGATGCATGCTAGGAATATTCTCCCAATGTCCTGTAACATCTTTTATGAAAGTCGCCTCCTTTAGCCAGGTATTTTCGAATTTAAATCTAAAAACTCTCTTAGGCACTGCAACCTCCATAAACTAGAGATGAATAGCATCATGGTCTGACACTGGAGTTGATACAACTTTAAGATTACAAAGCGGAAACTTCAACCACCATTCTCTAGTAGCAAATGCCCTGTCCAAACGTTCTTGAATCCAATCACTCGTACCTCTCCCCTTCTCCCAAGTAAAGAGACCTCCTGTCAAATCAACTTCCGACAGCATACTATCCTCTAGAGCAGACCTGAACCCTTCCATAAGTGCTCTAGGATGTAAGTTATTACCCTTCTTATCCGCATTATAAAGTAAGTCATTGAAATCCCCCATGATGCACCAGGGGAGACTCGACAACCTAGCCAGATTCCGAATCATATCCCAGGCTTCTTTCCTCCTGGCACGTTCCGGAAAACCATAATAGAGAGTCAGCCTCCAGTTGGCCACACTGTGAACATTAACAGCTAGATCTATATGATTCTGCGAATAACCCATAATACTACAATCTACATTTGTCTTCCAAAAGAGTGCAAGACCCCCACTTCTACCAATTCTAACAACAGAAAAGCCCTGAGCAAAACCCAGTTTAACTCGAAGCTTCTCAATTTTATTAGCATCTGAAATAGTTTCACTTAAAAATAAAATGTCGGGTTTACGATTTTTGACAAGATCGTTCAAAGCACGAACTGTACGGGAGTTCCCCAACCCCCTACAGTTCCATCCTAAGCAATTCATGGCTGATGGCTAGCTTGCTGAGCAAGCTTAGCCAAATCAAGAGTTGAAGAGTCTGTGCAATCAACTATAGAAAGCCCAGATTCTGTGTTTGTTGTTGTGACAGTGCCATCAATTTCCATTCTTACACTCGGCCCACATCTCCTACGTTTTCTTTCTTCTAAGTCCAGCCCATCTAACTCCTCATCCATAGGCCCATTTCTATTATTTGAAAACAGATTTCCCTCCAATCTGCTATCACTAATTATCCATTGATTTACTGATCCCTTAAAACTCTCCCTCATAATAACCTCCTTACCTTTATTCTCCTGAAATCCCGCCCTCTTAACCATCATTTGATTTTCAAACCCCTGATTATTATCTCTTCCTTGATTCTCGCCCCATTCTTCGTCCGTCTCATCTCGCAACCACTTGCTTCTCCCCTGAGCGGTATGTCTTCGTGGTGGTGCACGGAGCCATGCCCCCCATTCTCGACTGTTACCATCCATTTCTCCACTGATCTTCTTTTTACAGAAACGCTCCGTATGAGATAAAAGACCACAGATGAAACATAACTCGCCAAGTTTCTCATACTTGCAATTAACAATAAACTCAGACTTATCCTTCTTGCAGATCTTCTTCTTCCTTTTTAATGGCAGACGCGCATCTACTTTAATTCTAACTCTCATATATTCACGCCAGATACTCTTAGTATTACTTGGATCAAACGAAACAAATGAACCAAAAAAATTACCTAGTTGTTTGCCTACAACTTCCGACATATAACCACTGGGTAAATCATAAATCTGAATCCAAAATGCCACTTCATTCAAAGGGACTTTAGTAGGGTCACCTCCTGCTGGAATTGTACTCGTAACCAACATCGTATTGTCAAAAGACCATGGACCATTACTCATCATCCAGTCTAAGTCGTTCTTATGATAAAACTGGAACAAGAACAAATCTGGAACAAGCGTTTTAATGTTAATTCTCATCGCCGGTTTCCATAGGTCAGCCATTTTAGACTTCATTGCACGAACATTCAGACTTTTCTCCGTCAGAAACTTCCCTACCAGGCACAACTCAAAACGATTCACCGATTCCTCTCCCTCAACATCCAGGGCCAGTTCTTCATTCTCTTCATTTGCTATATCCAAATCAGACATCAAACCTTCAATCTCATTATTCGTCGCCATTGCTATAAAGCCTCTCACAAAGCTATAAAAGAATTGGAGAGAAATGATTCACAACTCCCACATAATTGGAGAGACATACATTGATGTTAGTTATGGGAACTTATTTCCGTTGAGATACACCAATTTCAATATTTTATTGTTATATGTGAAATTTTACCTGCCACAATATTTTATTATGATCGGTGAGTGCAAATAATTTGCTATTATATACGTAAGCTACGTATAATATATTCGGGACATAAGGATACAAGATCAGAGAATTAGATTTTATCCGATGGAGGAGCTAGCTACATATTGAGGGGTCAGTGATCTCTTTATCTAGTCTGTCTAATGTCTATACATATTAACTAGGTTTTACTTTTACTATTTAGATACGTTCAATACAGCCGGTTAAAAGTTTCAAGGTAGGGTAGCGTCGGTCGGTATGGCGCTTGTAAAAGCACATCCACTGTTGCTTAAAAAACAACGACACCTCGGATATTTCAATCAATTATTATTATTTTTTCGGATTTTCTAATATATGCCCGAGGGTACACAAATAAGCACTAACTCCATGTTTGGTGTATTTTAATTGATTCTCTAATCATAAATATTGATGGACCTTCATGTATTTATAACAACTCCACCAATAAAAATAAACCAAACTCATAAAATTTAGTGCTTATTGTGTGGATTTGGACAAACCAGAGAAACTACAAGTAAATCACATCTTCATTTTACGAAGAGGAAAAAAGAGTTATTATAGGGAAAAAAAAGGTGATTCTTCCATCAACTACACAGCAAGTAAGAAACTTTACTCGATGGTTTATCGTTTCTCTCATGCCATCTCCAAGAGTGGCCTATTGACCCAAATTTAAACCGATTTCGTTCCAAATCTACCCAACAGTGGTATATTGTATTGTTTCAATTTAGACAAGTGAATAGTGCCGGCCTAAATTTAGACAGACATTATTCACCGGCCTAAATCTTTTTAATAATAAAATATTAACTTTTTTATTTTATATATTTGTTAATTTGTTGATTGAATGTTATTATATATATATGTATTAAGTAGTTTTTAATTATATTTCTTAATTTTCACTTATATATAATAGTTATTTAACAAAAATATATTAAACACCATGAATTGTTTTAATTCAAATTAATAATACATTAAAAATTCAAATTAATAATACATTTGTGGGAACAATATACTAATTCGGAGTAGTTTAATCTTTGTTATTTTTCTTTTAGTTATTTATATATTATTTTTTTCTTCATTTTCTTGTTTAAGTGTAATGTTTTTCTAATTTAATAAATTTATTAAGTTTGAAATAAAAACATCTTATCCGTTTGGCGTCCAATTGAATTAATATGTATGTGAATTAATATCAATCATTAAAATAACAATATATTAAGAGTTGATAGAAAAAAATATTAATATATGAATTTAAACCAAAATTTAGACCAAACTGTTAGAATAAAAAGTTGTCCCTGTCCAAATTTAGGCCGAAATTTAGATAAAAAAATCCGACCACTCTTGGAGTTGCCTTAAAGGCCTTGATCTTTTTCGTGTCACTGATTAAAGGTAAATCGTTAACTCCCCCAGGTAAATCGTTAACCCCCTTTTCAGTTATCCCATATTTTTCTGACCTTAAGTTTGAGGTTCATTATGATTATTACATCATAGGCCTAGGTTTTTTTCAATTAAATACAAGCCTAATTATAGGAAGTCGAATTTTTATATCACGCACAAGAATAAGAGTTCAAGCATTAACTCTTTGTTGACACGGGTCGGAGCTAACCAAGACATAGGTGGAGTATTTTTTTTCTATAATAATTGATCACAAATTTTTTAATATTACAATTTACCCACATGCTTACATCTTCCCTAATTATTTTTTAACATTTTTGCTAAATATTTTTTATTTTGCTTCTTCATTAAGTGCGATTCATTATTTTTTAAAATGTTTGCGGATACAATTGAACTTCTCAACAATTATACTACTCTTTTCTCAGTCTAACTAAAAGAAAGTCTCTGAGAGAACAATTAAATCAACAGCTAATATAAAGACCTTGTAAAGTGGTTGGCTCTGCCTTTTGGCACCAAAATTAACGTATTCAAATTAAAAAAAATAAAAAACATGCTAAAATTCAAGAAAATTTACAAAAATAAAGCCGATTCATGAGATAAACCGCATTGGGAGTGGCAAGTTTGAAGCATCATTGCGTGGCCCATGACAGTAAAAAAGCTGGCTTAAAACTTAAAAGTAATGATGCTTCTTGTTTCTCATCAATCTCTCTTCTGATTTCAGCCCACGGAATGTGCTACTGACCACGCTCAGTGGCATCATAACCTGAAATCACCAAACTCTATCATGTCTTTGTTCCTGCCCATTTTACATTTTGAATGTCTAAATTATACTGGGACATGGAAAGTGCAGCTACTTTTTGGCATAATACCTATTTAAAGTTCAACTTTTCAGTCTCATTCAAAAAGCTACTGTATTTTATTTTTACCATTCAAGTGGTCAGGGTGCATCCACAATTTACTCCTACTACTGCGGTGCGACTACCGGTCTGCTACTCCTTAATTTTTGATTTGGTGACAAATTTGATAAAGGTGGCGTCTGTATTGTTTAACCATTCAATCCGCTGTTGAAAAAATCCAAAATCGGGTAAAATCGGTTGAACTACCGATTTAGAATTCATTAAAAATCGGGATAAAAATCCGATATATTATAATATTAAATTATATTAATATATTATTATAATTATTTATTAACAAATATATATTTATTATATCATAATTTCTATAATTATTCATTTAATTTTAATAAATAATTATAAATACTCCACTCAAAAAAATTGTAAGGATTAATCGGATTTCAAAAATCAAACCGGCTGGGTACCTTGCAGGGTATTAATCAATTGAATCGGGGATTTTTAGAACTCATTTCAATCTGATAATTATAATAAGACAAAATTGCACTATTTATACCTCAGTTATTTTGTTTTTGTAGTTTAGTGGTTTAAACAAAAAACATGCCAATTGCTTGGCTAAAAAAATCTTTTTAAACCAATTAAAGGGCTCGTGACAACTTCCATCTAATTAAACTAACGTCGTTTGGGTTACTTTTAGAAAGCACAGTTTGGAAAAGGGTGTTTAAGTAAACTGTCTTCAATTACAATATTTTTTTATCATTTCTCTTCCTTCATCCCCAATTCCCTCCAAAATTATAATCGTACTGTACAACCCTACCAAAATTCAAGTGAGGAGTAAGATCAATGGTTTGGTATCGAAGGTTGAAGGAAGATGCAGATGCTTATAAATCCGGAGAAAGCCCCGTTTATATAGGTACATCTTTGCCTAAACTTGTATTTACATTGCTCTGTTTAATTTTGGGGATAATGTGAAAGATGTTATTGTTTACATGTATGTTAATTTATAGTATTTTTCCTTTCAATCGAACTGCTTAAGTTATGTCTAAATAATGCTTTGTTACTTGAAAGTTAGGGTGTTTACAATTAGGTTTAAAATCCATTTGTTGATTGGAATGGAATGATGTTGCTTTGTTTCTGCTCTGTACTTGCAATTTACTCTAATGTTGAATTTAGAGGAATTTTGAGAAAATTGCAGATGTCGATTATTTTACGATTAAATTGGTACATGGTGGAGATATGCAGTATAATCCTAAGAATTATGTAAATGGGCGTGTGGATTATATTGACCACTATAATGCTGATCAAATGAGTCTTATAGAAATAACTTCCATGCTGAAAGAAGTAGATGAGTTTGGAGGATTTCATACCTTTTGGTATAGGTTGCCCAATACTGCAATAGAGTCAATGTATTTTGAGTTGGAGAGTGATGATGATGTAGTGGTCATGTGTGAACTCTAGTAAATAGGAGCCTTGAATTAGATAGGTATATAGAGGTTTTTGCAGAAGTCATTCCCCCTATTTCTACCTCTCAAATTGAAAAAAATATAGAGGTTCAGACTGATGAAAACATAGGAATATTTGATGTATCCATATTTGATGAAAACTACTATGACAGTACACAATTTGATGATGTTGTAATTAGAGGTGAGGAAGAATTTAGAGAAGCTTTTGCCTCTGAACTGAATGAAGAAGATGAGAGTTCTAAGGGTTCTGATGAAGAATATGAGGGTGATGGTGATGGGAGTGATGTTAGTGAAGAGAGCTTCCACTCTGACCATTCAAATAAGGTTGAGAGTGATGATGACCTATTGTTTGATACAAACATTGATGAGGATGAAAATAGTACAAGGAGATTTGATGTTGATACTGAGATGGGGAATGAGAGTGATCATTCCAATATATATGCTGGTTCTGATGAGGAGAGAATGACATCCAACAACACAAATGATGATGAAACTAACTATCCTGTTTTTAATGAGGATGAAGACATGATCAATCCTGTCTTCCAACTTGGAATGTGTTTCAGAAGTTCAAGAATTTTAAGAGATGCAATTAAAAAACAGGCAATTCTTGATAGGAGGCCCATAATAAACTGTAGAAATTTTGGCAAGAAGGTACAGTATGTGTGTGAGCCTCCATACCAATGGAAGATATATGCATCTCCACTGCATAAAGGCTCTGCAACTTATCAGATAAAGACTTATGTGAGGAAGCACAGGTGTATGCCAACCTTCTATCAGAAGTAAATAAACTCCAAGTGGCTAGCTGATTACTATGAAATAGAGATTAGAATGAATCCTAATTGGCCAATTAGTGCATTCCATAAAAAAATTGTGAATGATTTGAAGTGTCATGTAAGTAAACATTTAGAGTACAGAGGAAAGGTGAGGGCTTTAAAGAAGATAAATGGCACACATGAAGAGCAGTATGCAGACCTTTAGAAGTATGGTCATGAATTGAAAAAGGTCATTCCTGAGAGCACTGTTAAGATTTTAACGGAAAACCCTGAACCTGATCAAATTAGTGGCAGATTCTTAAGGTTTTACTTGTATTTAGGACCACTAAAAAAGGCTTTCAAAAACCACTGCAGAAAAATTGTTGGACTTGATGGATGCCACCTGAAAGGACCCTTTGGTGGCATTCTTTTATCAGCTGTTGGTGTGGATCCAAATGATGGTATGTATCCAGTTGCATGGGCAATTGTTGAGAGTGAGACATCTAATTCATGGACTTGGTTCCTACAGTTTCTATGCCAGGACTTGCAAATTCTTGTGGATAAGGAATGGACTTTTATTTCTGACAGACAAAAGGTAAAATGTACTACATTATTGCATGACTATTTTATTATTGCACTATATCTATATTCATGACTGTTTTATATGTATTTGTTGTAGGGCTTAATAACTGCATTAGAAGCCATTGTGCCTTAAGCATAGCACAGGTTTTGTGTAATGCACTTGATCCAGAACATGCATAAGGAGTATAAAGGCCTTGCTTTGAGGCATTTACTATGGAAAGCTGCTAGGGCCACTATCATGTGGGAGTTCAACTGGCACATGAAGCAAATGAAGGAGGTAGTCATCTGATTTGTTATAGTTGGGAGTTGTATTTCCATTTATAATTGTATGAACCAATTGTATGTGCAGGTGTCACCTAATTTCTATGATTGGCTTATGCAAAAACCAAGGGAGCAGTGGTCTAGGTCAGCATTTAGGACCACATCCCACAGTGATATGTTTGTTAACAATCACTGTGAGGTATTCAACAATAGTTTAAGCAAGCTGAGGGGCCTCCCAATCATTACTCTATTTAGAGAGTTGCATAAAGCCATTATGAAGAGGATCCAGATTAGGAGAGACAAAATGGCGCAAATACAAATGTTATAATTTTCCCTAGTGCTCAGAAGAAATTGACAAAGTATGTTCCAAAAGTTGCCCTAATGTCAATTTCCATAATGCATATTGTTTATGTCTTCATTTTAACTTATGAAAATTATAAACAAGTCTATTCATTATGCTGGAAATTGTGTTGTGACATGGTCCGGAGGTTCTGCATACATTGTTACTTGCACTAATGGGGGGCATGAGTTGGTAGTGGATTTGGTGAAGAGGACCTGTTCCTGCAGGAAGTGGGATCTCACGGGCCTTCCTTGCTATCATGCATGTGCATGTATAGCACTAAGGAATGAGCCTTGGGAGAATTATATCCATGACTGTTACAAGAAGGATACCTATCTTCAGCTATATGGCAACACTTTAGAACCAATTGTTGGTCCTGAATTCTGGGAAGAAACCCCATAACCAAAGCCACTGCCTCCGGCTGTTAAGATACCTACAGGAAGACCCAAAAAGAAAAGGAACAAAAAGAATGATGTTCCTGCAGACACTACAAAGCTGAAGAGGACTAATACCAAAGTGCATTGCACATACTGTAAGGCTGTTGGTCATAATCAGAGAAGTTGTACAGCCAAGGTATGATGCATAAATCCAAAGTTGGTCATAATCAAACATTTTGTGTTGTTAGGTCATGTATTGATGGTATATGGTATTGTTGTAGAAATCTGATGAGGCAACAAAGGCTGCAGCAGAAGGGAGAGACATTCCAGTTGAAAAATCCAAAGTTAGGTGCAAGAATTACAGCAAGGAAGGCCATAATTCAAGGACCTGCAAAGTCAAGAAAACTCCACCTAACTGGTCTAGGCCAGAAACAGATGAAAGTGCCTCAACAAGTCAAGCTGCTCAACAAGATCCAAATGATGGACAAGTTACTCAACAAGATTCAACATATGGGGCTGCTCAGAGGCCAAAGAGGAAGAGAGTCTCTCAAAAGACAGATGCTGGTGCAAAGTGACATTGCTTAAACCTAAGAATGTACTATATGGTTCAACTGTTTGAGAATGTACTCATTGGTTCTTTTGTTAAACTTAAGATTGATGCATTTGGATTTTATATCAAGTACTTTATGTAGTGGCTGCTACTTATGTTAAAACTATGAAGTATTTATCTAAGAATGTTTGTGGTTCAAGATCTTTTGTTATTTCGTTGTCCATTTATGTACTTATGAGATATAGATCATGAGATATAGATGATTAAAAACAAGCAGTTATATAGATGATTGGCAAGGGTTGCATTTCATTAAAACCAAAAGTACACAATACAAAAGGGACACATTGTAATTTACATTCTAACTGCCAAATACACAACCACAAACATCACATTTAGACCACATTTAAAGCAACCCAAAAACATCATCTTCATTCATACATCATCTTCATTCAACAACCTTTCCATTGGAGCTAAACCATGTGTGAAAGACATACAACAACAACAAAATACATAAACACTTTCACTTCCAAATTTCACACTTTACATTCTTCAATTCCTCAGTGTAAACATTTCGAGCAGCCACAAACTCTAGAATATGATCATCTTCTCTCCTTCCTATACGATTCTTCAACCCGTTAATCACTGATATGTTGCGTGCATCAAACTCTGGCTCAGCCCAACAGAAGAAGTTGCAGCCACCAGTAGCACAGGTGAGGAACTTACGGCCCAGATTATAATTAGTCCATGAGGTATTCTGCACAGCCCAATTATTACAAAGGCATTGCTGATTCATGTTAAAAACAGAGATGTATTGAACTGTAAATAAAGAAAAAGTGTTTAGGTCATAAGGAAGAAGGGGTGGTTGTGTGGTTCAGTTAAATAAAGGAAAATAGAGACGTTAGAATAATGTAAGGACACAAATACCCTCACGGCGTTAACTCCGTTTGAGTCCTGTACCCACAAGCCCTTTAATTGGTTTAAAAAGATTTATTTAGCCAAGCAATTGGTATGTTTTTTGTTTGAGCCACTAAAGTGTAAAAACAAAATAACTGAGGTATGAATAGTGCAATTTTGTCTTATAATAACCTTATAATAAAATTCAAAATATAATATGTATATATAAACATATATATAATATTTTCTTATACTACCCCTCAAGTTGGAACACGTAGATCAGAAATGCTCAACATGCTAAAATAAAAATAAAATTGTCTCTTTTCAAGAGCATTTGTAAAGATATCCACTAATTGTTTAATTGTATGAACATATAACGGAGAAATAATAGAATCTTGAGTAGCATCTCACACAAATTGACAATCGACCTCAATATATTTCGTTCTCCCATGAACACAAGATTTTTGGCATTGTGCAGTGCTAACTGACAATCAGAAAATAATGGAGTAACTTTCTTGTCATGTACACCAAGACTCGATAAAAGTGCCTTCAACCACTTTAACTCACAAGTGATAGTTGCCATTGAACGATACTCGACTTCAGCTGAAGAATGAGATATTGTATGTCATTTTTTAGTCTTTCAAGATATTGATGACTGTCCAAGATATACTAACCACCCAGAAAACTAGTAAGAGATCGTCGTATAAGAGGATATGCTGCCCAATCTGAGTCACAACAACGAGTTAAAGACTATTTATTATTAGAACGAAGTAAAATTCCTTGACCTGGATGAAGCCCCCTTCAAATAATGAACTGTATAAAACGCCGCATCCCAATGTTCATATCGAGAATTTCGTAAAAACTGAGAAATGATATGAACTATGTATGATAAATCTGGGTATATAACGACCAAATAAATACGACGCCCAACAAGTCTGAGATATTTTTCGGGATCCGCGAGATATGCACGAGTAGCATAACCAAGTTTATAATTTTGTTCAATTGGTAGAATTACAGGCTTAACAACCAATAAACCTGCTTCAGAAATAATACCAAGAGGATACTTTCGTTGACATATAAATAATCCTTGAGAAACTTGAGGCACCGCAATACCCAAAATATATTTCAACACCCTAAGATCTTTCATGGAAGTAAAAGCAAAGAAAATCCTTAAACATCTTTAAAGCATGAATGTCACCTCCATAAATAATAAAGTCGTCAACATAGACAAACATAGTTACTTGCACACCACCCTTTGTATTGTGCAAGACATACCTGTATAATAACAAGACTAAGTCACATTGACAACCCTGAGATTTAGTTGTATGATAATCTAAATATGTATTATATATTGTATTTCTTGAGTCTGTAAAAAGGTTAGAATATTAGACTGGTGTATTTTCTGTAAACAGTTTCAACCCTAAGAATAAACTCTGGAAGAAGATCAAGGAAAGATCATGTCTTAGAAAAAAATATGTAGAAGCTTGGACTTGAATAAATCTATTTTATGAAAAATATTTTAAATCAAGATATCGACAAATCACATATCAAGTTATATAGAGAAGTCATTCGAGAACTCCAGAATGACTTATCGAGAAGTCCAAAATAGCGTATAGAGAAGTCTCAGATATATCGACAAGACAAATGAAGATGTGTGTTAGTCGCTAAACACGCGCTAAAATACATGCAAGTATACGCGTTCACAAGTAGTATAAGATTTAGATCAAATTCGTTCCCACAGAGACTCTTTGGTTAATTTAAGAATATGCACCTATGCAACAATGATATGGTTATTATCCAATGCTAAGATAAATAACAAGTTGAGATTTTTTATAACTAAGAATTAAACTAATAATTATAACTAAGAGAACAAGAATGGTTGAATTAATATATATGACAAATATGAGATTCTAACTTCATTAGATACTTCATTCAATAGCCTTTCGTTCTTAACCTTAGCATGTAATGGTGATGACACTAATCAGATAACACGAAACTGATAAATGCCCACTTTCATTGTACAAGTACCATACTACCAGACATCCATAAAAGAGATAGAAGCTGAATAGACACCAATTATATTGAGACCCTATATGTCTATAGAATTTGACAACATAACGGTTTAACGCACAAGTTATCAATTGTGATTACATAAGGCAAGTAAGATGGTTCAAATTACCTACGAATCATGTATAACAATAACACATGAACCTATGCTAGCATGGCAAGTTCTAAACTCTTAAATTCACTTTCGCTTCATTAAAAATTAACACACTATCTTATAAGTTCGCAACGCTCATAAGACGAATAAGCACAACCAATACTAGGTTATCATAAAACCACCACACACTAAGGCATCGAAACAAATCAACTAAAGAAATCCATAAATAAATCCGCTAGAACCCCACGATAACGATTAGCCCATAATCAGACTCATCAACAATGTGGGTTCCGACGAAATCATGGTATAATAAACGTAGTCTTTATAAATGAATAATAAATAAAGTATGAAATAAGAGTATTAGGTTCAAGAAAAAGAAAACTAGCATCCAATGTTATAACTTAAACAAAGAATCACAAGAATAAACTAGATCTTCTTCGCCTTGGTTGAATTGTGCTAAAACGGTCTTCTTACGCCTTCTCGTTGTGCTCTGGTACGTCTCTCCTTGAAAAATGAGCTTTAATTATGTATATATAGCAGCCCCATGCATAGTAGAAGTCTTCTGGATCAAAATCTGAATAGAAACATAATTGCTTTTCTCGACCTGGCGCGGCCGCGTGCTTGACCAGCGCGGGCGCGCTGAGCTTCTGCATAAAAATCTAACGTCTTCTTTTCCTTGCTGATTTGAGCCGGATTTCCAAGAGCTTTTATTCCAACACCATCCTAACACCCAATTAGCATCAAAACCATGCTAATTCACCTGATTACCTGGATAATGCCTGAAAATGCAAAAACACTAGAAAACATATTAAAACATCAACAACTTGAGTACAAATACACCAATTCGAAGCTTTACAGAGCGTAATAAAGTGTCATAAATGCCACTCAATAATGTGAAGATTGGAGATATCGACAAGTCATTTCTGCATGTAGAGAACTCGGAGTATCGACAAGTCAAATCAAGATGTGAAGATTGGAGATATCGACAAGTCAATTTCTTATTAAGATCTCAAAGATATCGACAAGTCAGAATGCATATAGAGATCTCAGAGATATAGAAATTTAGAGACCTCGACAAGTCAAGTACACGTATAGAGAACTCAGAGACCTCGACAAGTCAAATACAGTTATAAAGAACTCAGAGATCTCGACAAGTCATTATACTTATCGAGATGTCACTTCTCAATAGAACAAACTGAATATCTCTACATGAACATCAAATACAGTAATACAAATAAGTTAAATATTCAAGATTATCAATCAACAAGCGATCTATTCACTTAGATTGGAAATTCTACAAAAGCAGCTTGAAGAGTGCAAGATCAAGGGCCAAGATTAACTGACAAAGGATGGTCACAGACCTACAATATTTGCAAAGATTTATTAAGCCAAAAATAGAAAGATTCAGAGATAGCTTAGAAAAGGGTTTAGTACATCTTATTACATGTTGTGTAAACCTGTGTTTACTAATCTATAAAGTGAACATTGGTCCTTTATTTTTAGGTGTAACAAAATAGATCTAAATTTTCTTGTACTCTTAAGAATTAAGACGAGTTCTTATATTTTTAAGAACACAGATTTTGTAGCAAGACAAACTTAATTAATAAAATTAAGTGAGTTTTGAAATATTGTGTTTGTTGTGCTTGTTATTTTATTTATGCTAATACAATATCTCTACCATCATAAACTGCTTTGTTCACCATATCCAAACAAGTTTTAAAAAGGCTAAAAATCAATAGAACATATTCACCCCCCTGTGTTGTACTCAATAGCTAACAAGTGGTATCAGAGCAAAATCTGAAAGAGAACATATAAAGATCTTGGAAGTATGAGTGCACAGAAGCTAAGTAAGATCAAGATACCAGCCTTTGACAGAGCCAACTACACACTATGAAAAAAGAAGATGATGCTGTTTATAAGGATGGCCAACCCATTATATATCCAAATTCTCAAGAATGGCCCTTTTAATCCCATGAAAAAGGTTGAGGAATATACAGATGGAGACATGGTCATCCCAACTCATTATGCCCCTAAAGACCCCTCAAAATATACTGAAATTGAAAAAGAAAAAGTCTCTCTGGATAGTGGCTCACGATAAATTCTGATAGAGTCACTTGGCAATGTGATGTACAACAACATTGTCAACTATGACACAACCAAACAGCTCTGAGAGAAAATAGAGATCCCGTGTGAGGGAACAGAGGAAGTTAGGTCAAATCAAAGGAGGATACTGGTATCTCAACATGAGGGTTTTATGTCAAAGCCTAAAGAAGGAATTACCGAAGTTTTTGAAAGGTTTAACAAATTGATAAATGACATGCAACTTCATGATAAGTATTATAAAGTTGAGGAGGTGAACCGAAAGTTCATGCTATCTCTTCCTAACCACCTTAAACAGAAGATATCAACTATAAGAGAAGGAAGAGACTTGAGGAGAATGACATTGGAGGTGCTATATGGAATCTTGAAGACATACGATCTTGAAATGTTACAAAGAAAGTCATTAAGGTCAAACCAATGACATGTAGTTGATGGATCTAGTGCCTTGGTTGTGAATGACAGTGAAGCACGCGAAGATGAGCAAGAACCACAAACTCCAGTCATTCAAGCTGTGGAGCAAAAAAACAAAGGACCCCCAAAACAAGTTATTTTGGAGCTAGAGGAAGATAAGTACTATACTCTTGATAGACTGTTTATGCTTGAATCTAGGAATAGAAATCTCACTGACCAATATGTAACTTTGCCATGTTTAGCTAGATCGTGTCATAAGCTTCGTTTTGGTATGTGGTTCACTTAGATCCAGTGTACGGTTTAGGAGAAATGACCATTTTAAGTAGCGGCGTTCCGCGAACGAACCTTTGCCCCTCGCTTTACTTTGAGACCTTGTTTCTTAAAAGACTAATTGGAATACGAAAACATTATGTAAGGTGGATTAGGAAGTTGGTAAAGTACTCGCGAAAGAGTCTCCTTAAAACGTTTAACGGTTAATTTTATAAAAATGGTGGAGCCGAGGGTACTCGAGCGACTTATGTAAATTGTTAAGCGTAAAAGCGAACGTTAGGGTCTAAGTGGACAAAGTCTAGTTTCGTAAGCGAACATGGCTTAATTCCGGCTTATGTTTTGGGAAATTGATGATCTATACACCGTCCCTAACGTTCATAGGTTACCGGACTCACTCTAAGCTTAAGTCTACCCCGGAATACTCAGACAAGTTTTCTACCCGTTATACTGTTGTTGTGATGTAAATATATTGATGCATTATCTTGAGATAAGTGCATGGTTGTTATTAGCAAATCTTGCGATATATTGGAGCATGTTGATATGGTATATATATGCATGTTGTGAAATCTTGATATTTTATTATCAATTCAAATGCTTATAAACTGCATAATACCTATGCTAGAGAAAAGCAGTAGTTGCGTATACCCTTAGTATTGGGGACCCATTGGTTAACATGTTTCTAAATCGGGAGGCGATGTTCCCAAGTATATTATATATATATATAGTTTTCAAAACTATTAATCGAATAATAATTATTCGATAGTTTTAAAATATAATCGAATATTAGTTTGAATATTCATTCGAGGACTTATTACTCCGTTTATTTTATTAAATAATATTCTTTATTTTCTTAAAGAATAATGTTTCGTTATTCGCCAAGTATTCGAGAAATGATTGATATCGTCAATCGTTCTTATCTTAAATATTTTCAGTAAGTTATTTTCAAAACTTTTACTTCATTTGCTTTGATAAAAGCTATTCGTCATTGGAATATTATTTATAGCATAATATTCAGATACTCTTTGATTATCTTGGAATTGATTTATTCTATCAAATCATCCTTATTCCAAACGCTTTCAAAAATATTTTTGAGTCTTCAACATGATTTTAAAGGCTAGAGCGGATCCCAAAACTCATTTTCCAATTTAAGATCTTCCTTTCGAAGGCGATTTAAATACTTGCTTAAAAATCTGAGGGATCCGGCTCTGTGGTGTATTTGCAACGAAGTTGCTGATTTAATAAAAGAGCTTTTGATTACTTGCCCAACATTCGGGAAGTAAGTCCATCTAAATGAGTCGACATAAGCGACAGGCCGGGGTACGGTCTATCAAAGTGTAAGTGGTTGGGTGGCAGTCCATCAACGCGTAAGAGGCCGTGTGGTGGTCCAGCACAAGGTCATAATACGGATAGGGTGATGACCTGTGGGGGATTCATCAATCTACTAGTAGAAAAGGTTACTTATTGGTATCTTTTCCTGACCAGCAAGATATCTGGTTTATGCCAAAGTTTTCTTCTTTCCAAATTCATTGGATATTACAACTCTATTTATACTTTTCATGACAGGGGTTATCAAGGAATGTATGAGAGATATATATAAGTGTATATATATCGGGACTTAATGAAGTATCTCGTAACTTCTTTTCTTTCAAATAATATTTCAAAGATTGAATCTATTCAAGTCTTATCTTGTAGCCTCATCTATGTGATGAACTTTTGAAACTGATTATAGCTTGAACGGTGGTAGTTCGAGTAGTATTCGGAAAAGATATAAGTATATTGGAGTATCTTGTAACTTCATCTTTTCAGCTTATATCTAGTTAATGATTATCTTATGCATGAAAAAGATTTTCAGAAAAATGTCGAGACAAGGTTAGATTTATGAGATCACCTTGCAATGATATTTTTATACAGTTATAAACTGGAACCCTGTGTATATTATGCATGGAAGAAGATTTCCAAGATTTTGAAAAGTATATATACATATATACTGAATATTTTACGACTTGGTCGCGTTAAGATATCAAACTTGGTTCATTTCTGCTTGACCAAGACTTTCATGAGTACTATGAGAATGCTCATATATTGTTAATTATTATACATGTTATTTTGGTGGGCTTTTTGCTCACCCTTGCTTTATTCTTTCATCACACAACAACAACTAGACAACATGAACATGACCAATCTCCCAATTCGCGAGCGGATAGGAAACGTTCCGCAATTTTATGTAGGCATTGATGTCGCTGTAGCTGAGGTAGGAACTACCAATAGGCTAGGCTTTCAACTTTTAATGTACCAGACTTATGTATATTTATGAATTATAATAGTGGCAAAGAATATGTAAATTTATTTGGAAACCCTTTTGAGGTGTAATGACTTATAATTGTGGAATAAAATGACTTGTATTATTTTTTTATTCATCTCTGAGACTATAACTTTTGGTGTGTGTGTATATTATGGGGTCACAATACGCAGTAGTTGGTTGTTTATTAAGATTAAATGTTATTAAGGGATATGGAACTCGTGACAACCCAGATCCTCGACCCCGGATTTGGGGGTGTTACATAAATGGTATCAGAGCTAAGCGTTATAAACCTCAGAGATGATGGGACGTTAAAATAATAAGTTCACTAAGATAATAAGAATTCTTGCCAAGTTCATAGTCAGACTACCTAATGTAGTACTGACAGTTAAAACCTTTATGGGAACCCTTATAAATATCAAGATAGTGACATGGATCGTTATCGTATAAGGTAGCGGGGCACCGAACCCTGAAGTTCAAGAGAAACAACACGATGATGTTTTACTATATATTGGGGATCAGATTGTGGATCTAATGGAGCACCCTAATGAGGGAACAGTTGATGTTCATATTAAGGATGTAGCGGTTGAGGATGTTATCCCAGAAGGGATTGTTGTTGAAGAGGATTCCGTGGAGGATCCTGACAAAAATGAAGAAAGGACTGCTGAGGATTGATGACCGTAGTCAGGGTGACTACCAGAGATGGGATTGGCCGTTTACTAATGTAGGTTTGTTCAAGTTTGCAAAGATCGCAGCCCCTTTAACGCGGCTTCCTTGTAAGACTGAGAAGTTCAAATGGATAGAAAAATGCGAGAGCAGCTTCTAAGAACTGAAGAAAAGATTGGGGACGGCCCCTATGTTGGAGTTTCCGGATGGAAAAAGAGATTTTGTGATTTGTAATGGTGCTTCGCATAAGGAATTAGGGTGCGTTCTTATACAGCACGACAAGGTAATCGCGTACGCGTCAAGATAATTAAGGGCATATGAAATCCGATATCCTACCAATGATCTTGGGCTCGTGGCAATAGTTTTGCCCTTAAAATTAGAGGCACTACTTGTATGGAGAGAAGTGCGAGATTTACACAAACCATAAGAGCTCTAGTATATTTTCACGCAGAAAGAGCTCAACAGGCGCCATTGGAGGTGGTTATAGCTAATCAAGGATTATGATTGAGATATTTTTTTATCATCCAAGAAAAGCCAATATAGCGGTTGATGCCCTTAGTAGAAAGGAGAGACTCAAGATGATAATGTCTTCAGAAGGGTTGATAAGAGATTTTGAGAAAATGGAAATAGAAGTGAAGGTAATTGGAGCCGGTACCGAAAAGCTGTTTGAGATCGCAATACAGCCAAATTATTGAAAAAGATAATATTGTGCCAAGAAAAAATGATGAATGGAGGCAGAGAGCCAATGAATGGAGAAGAGATTAATACCTAGAAAGATGATAAGGGAATAATGAGGTCTTCCTACAGAATTTGGGTTCCAAACTTTCAAGAGTTTAAGGACGGGATCTTAGATGAAAGCCATAGTTCGAGGAATAAGATTTAGGGCAAACCCTGAATGTGATAGTCAGGGAGGTCGCCATCAAGAAAGAAGGAACCCATAATATAATGAAATGGAAAACAAGGATTTAACATATAAGATAACACCGATTATGGGAGAAGAATGAAACCTTTCATATTGAAAAAATAGAAGTCGAGCAAGATAGGGGGAACCAAGACGGTACTCTTATGGGGAAAGTCATGGACCTGCCTAAACAAAAATTATACTTTTATCCCCAACCACCACCCTGAGGAAACAATACAGTGGGAAATTATTTCAGGACCTTTAAGTCGCTAAGCTTTCAGAGTTCCAAGGAACAAGCTGACCCAGTCGAGGCAAGAGCCTGGCTAAAGGAAATATTGGAATCATTTAAGATTCTAAATGATTGACGAAGCCCAAAAGACTATTTTTTCCACTTACCTTCCTAAGAGAGAGGCCACTCGCTGGTGAAAGGCTAAGGAAGATAGAGAAATAGTGTAGAAGTTTTAGAGCCAGACCAGAGGCGGAAAGGTATGATGAATCATGAATCTAGGTTGTGAAAGTCATCAAGGTTCGTTTGAAAGACACGAATCCAGAATGACGGGATGTTTGAAATCAATGCTTATGTTGTGTTGGTTCATGAAATGGTTATAATAGAAATGAAAATAAAAGACTGAAATGGGAAGGAGTATAAAGGGATATAAAGGAAATAGAGTTGAGAAGCGATAATGGAGTTAAGTATGTGAAACCCTAAGAAACCATAGCAATAAATAGACAAGTGTGTCATCATCAACGTGATGGTGACTGGTCATGAGATAAAGTCAAGGTTTGAAGGCGTAACTGACACATATAATTAATCCCCTTTAAGTTGGGAGTATTTGATGAAACTCTGAGATAGATCAATGGATTAATAAGGGGACACAGATGGACTGAGGAGACAGGAAAGCAAGAAATTAAGAAATTGGATGAGGGAAGTAACCTTCAAAAATGTGAAGTGTATGTAACACATGTGACTTGATGCCCAAAAGGGAGACACCAAGTATAGAAGATATCCCTATATTGAGATGACTATTGAGATAAACATCAACAATAAATGAGGATTTAGTAAGAAGAAGTTCACGTTGAACATGACCAATATCTTCCAGAATATCCCTATTATCATTACCAAATCGGGAAAGAAATGAGGATAACCATTGTTATCTTTTGGAGGCCATATGGATTGACATCAGTTTAAATGAGGATGCTATTGTGAAATTAGGTATAGACTATCAAGATGGGAATGATTGAATAAGATACCCTTACCAGGGATAGATGAATTGATTTATCAATGTAAGAGTGTAAGTATCTTTTAAAGGTAGAACTAAGGATAAAACCCCGATAACTTGAGATGAACCCTGGGGGAATGGATATGGGTTGGCATTTCACCCTTAATAGGGACAATATGAGTTTTGACAGTACAAATTAGAAGGACTAAGGCAACAACAACCTTTAAAGATCAGTGGAGAAAGTTTTCAGAACTATATAGACAATGATTCTAATATAAGTAAATGGTATCTTGATATGCCCTGTACCTAGGGTGTACATGATGAAGGATTTAAGGATAACCTTAAAGGTTTTACAAGGAGAGAGGTAATATTCAAAGTTCTCAAGAATAGAAATTTTGATAAAGGAAATATGACGTAATTTTAATAATGTCAGGTGGGGCACGTGTTGAACCATAAGAAAGTATAGATCGACCCAATGAGGGTCGAGATTGGTGAAAATAAGAAGGACCCAAGATAAGAGACATCCTAAGTATGATCGAGAGTCAGTCGTGATAATGTTCACATCTAAAGACTAAGGCAATGACTTATGGAAAAATGGTGATTTCTTTCTCACCAGGTTTTAAGAAAAGCATTTTCACATAAGCAGTGATTTGAAATGAGGTAGAAAATGTAGTTGAAGGTGGTTAAAATGACATTGATTGTAAAAAAACATTACTATCAGGAAAGGCCAAAGAGGTGGTTGACACTTTAAGTGTAAGAGGACAATTATAGGCACTCGTGACAGATGAATACAATGATGATGGTTAAAGCCGTGAAGGTTGTATTATGGTGTGAAAGATTGACATTCCTTCTGATAATTGTGTGATACTCAACCGTAATAGTAGTTTGGTAAAGATTTAATTCATGTTAATCGCTGTGAGCGGGATACCTATCTTAGAAGGTCCTATCTTGAGATAAGCGAGGACCAAGTTATAAAATGACTAAATAAACCTTTGAGCTTCATGTCTCCTAATAAAGATATATGATTAATGATGGTATTAACCTGCTATCGTTGCTTGGATTGAATCTCTTCTGCAATTTTATCTTTTTTGAGTATTAAAGACGTCAAGTCAGAAGATGTCCTTCATGGATCACGAATGGTGTTTATGTTACCTCCTTAGAAGATTTTGATACGATGGGTATGGACTCCGTATAATTAGCTATTAGGATTCCGAGAAAAACGAATTACTGCAGTAGTTCAGCGGTGGACCATAGTAATGATTCTGTGAATAATAAGATGATAACAACCATGAGTGTTGTATTGTAATGGATGTTGAGATTGAGTACCACTAATCGGGTCATAGTGATGTATATGTTATTCCCTAATAATACAAGAAGAATTACAGAAGGGGGGATGACTGTAATTCTGGCCTCTTTTTGAGATTTATAAAAATGTTCTAACTCAATATATATATATATATAAGTGTTTTGATTTGCAAAGTGCGGAATAAAGAATTAAGTAAATTAACACAAAGTAATAAAAACACAAGTCTTGAAAACTTTCTGATGGATTTGAATGTATCCACCATATATATATATCAATTTGAGAACTCTGTGAAGCTCAAATTGGCTCACAACTGCTTTACAAGTTGAACAAGCAAACTATAGAGAAATTTTTGACAAGTACAACTTTTTCTATTTCTCTTCTAAATGTGTTTGCTTAGTTGTTTGTTCTACTAGCTACACTTGGTTTATATATCACGAAGTTTATATGGTAATAAGACAGGATAATAAAACAAAACCTATCAAGTCTAACTCCATGCTACTTCATTACTCTATTACAGCATCTTTGAACATCTTCATATCTTGCATATAAATGGTAATGCTTCTTTGTTCTCAATTTCCTGCTAAACAGGCTGCCATATTCCTTTTGCAAACACCCAATGCATGTGACTGTGTTGTCACTGTCAACATATATTTGAATTGATCATCCGTTGGGTACATGCTTATCATCCGTCGGGTAGCTTGTTAATCATCCGTCAGGTAGCTTTGTTGATCATCTGTCGGGTAGCTATTTGACACTTAACTTCATTTCATTTATACAAAATTACAAGACATCTCATATTTACAATTAATCAACCTATTCTGCATATCTACTAGTAGTCAACATGACTCATATGCTCCTACAGAATCTACACAAAGTTGTTTGCATAAATGTGCTACAATACTTATTATTACATAACCTACTCACTCGATGGATGTCAAATCATCATCCGTCGGGACTATATTGAATCATCCATCGGGACTATATTTGATCATTCGTCGAGTGCTACAAAATTTACTAAGTTAAATCTACTAAGGTGTTCTGATTAATTTATCATCAAGTTCACAACATATTCCTAACAATCTCCCCCAATTTATGTCTACTGGAATTGTAGCCATAAATTAAGAGAAATTTGATGATAATAAAACACTCTAAAAATACAAATTAAAAATAGTAGATAAAACTGATAAGTGCTGTAAAATTTACTGAAAATTGAATAATGCAAAGTATACAAAGAATAGCTCACAATCATTATCAAGGTGCTCCTCTAGTTTGAGCAGATAAGTCTACTTCCTTGATTGTCTGGATTTCTTCCCAAGCCTCATGTTGTTCTCTTCTATCTGATTTTGGAGTTGTCTATGGAATTCAAGTTCATCAACTTTTGAGAGATCTATCATTTCTTGCATTTCTAATAGAGTCTCATTGCTAGAGATACTCAATTGGTCCTCCAGTCTGAAAAATCTTCTAACTCCCCTTTCATCCCTGAATTCCATCAACCAATAAGGCCTCAAATGCACTCTCTTTCCTGTGAAGGGAATTGACAGAGTTTTTGAAAGTTCATCTTTGGCTCTATTACTCCTCAGCTCCGCAATCTTCTTTAGAACTAATCTTCTAGCAGTTACATTGTATCCAAAGTTCTTTTTGAAGGATGAGTAGATCTTTATTAGCACAAATTGGCTTTCTAGAAGAATCCTGTGAAATGGCCATATGATCTCTTTTCCTCCCTTGTATTTGAATACCAGTCTTTCAGGGAGAAGTCTGTGAGCATCAATTCCTCTAACTTCTTCCAATTCATCTAAGTAGAGGTTAATGTCAGAAAACTCTTTGATGTCACAGATGTACAACATATCTCTTTTGTTGACTGTGGATTTAGATTTGACTAGGGTTTTGGATTTGAGAATCACTGGTTTCACTTTCTTGCTAGCTCTTGTCTCTGTCTTCTTTGTCTTAAAGATATGAAAGTTTAGCTCAGGAATGGGCAAACTATCCCAGTCCACTTGCTCATCCTTTGGAATTTTGGGCTCACCATGAATATTCCTAGTTGGATCCACCACCTTGATTGCTTTAAATTCCACCGAGGGTTTTGATTTTTGAGTTGTAGTTGTGGACTTTTTAGGAATATTGTCTTCCATTTCTTCATCATTAAAGTCCAATTTTCTCTTGGAATGAAGCTTGTATCTGAATCTTCTTTTCTGCTGTGGTTCTTTTTGCACTTTCTAATCCTTAGGTTCAGCAATTACAGTTGGTTGTACAGGAATTTCTGTTGTGGTTTTTACAGCTTGAAGCTTGGCCAAGATAGAAGCTTGCTTCTTCTTTTGTTTAAGCTTTTTAGCATCTAGAGCAGCTTGCTTCTTTTCTTGCCTGATTCTTTCTTTCTCTTCCTTCTTAGCTTCCACAAACATGGGGTGTCCAGCCACCACACAAATTTCCTTACCATTTCTTCTGTAAATCTTGGCTAATCTTCTTTTGAGTGCTAAATCAGCTGGATCTTTGTAGAAGGCAATTGACCTAGCAAACAGCTTCTTCTCATCTGGCCTAGGTGTCTCATACACAGTATTCATAGGATTCTTGTCTGAAAACTTTGAATAGTTTCTTTTGGGCTTCATGATGAAATTTGCTTTTAGAGATTTGATGCAAGATGTTTGGCCTTTTTCCAGATAATTCATACTTATTTCATTCACATAAATGTTCTTAACTTGAGAATGATGAATGAATGTTTTGTCTGGCTTCTGAATTATCCCAAACTTTTGTTAAATTTCTGCATCTATCTTTCTCCATTTTTCTTTCAACTCCTTCTCAGCCGCTGCTACATCAGTCTTTAGCAGTTTGTCATCTGTGTTTAGTTTTGCTGTTGCCAGATTTATGATGTCAATGCTGTCCATGACTGGTGGCTTTGGGAAAGTAATTGTTGGCACAATCACTTTGCTGACTTGGATGTTTAGCACTTTCTGCTCCCCCTCACTCCTTGATTCCTCTTGACTGATTGGGACAATAGAGCTTTTTTTCTCCCCCTTTTTATTATCAGCAAGTAGAGTAGAGGAAGAAGTTTGTGCTTCCACTAGCTTTTGAAGCAAGTATGTTTGCTGTGCATAATGTAGATGTATAGATGTTAGAGAGGCTTCTATAGCAGTCATTCTTTTATCCAAGGAATCCACCTTGGTTGCAAGATCAGTGTTCTTCCTTAGCTGTCTTTTAATATCAATTATTGTGGTTTCTGGAAGTTTGGCATCTAATCTTTCAGAAATATCCTTCTTTACTTGATTGATCTCTGTCTTGATAGAAGTGATGTAACACCCCCAAATCCGGGGTCGGGGATCTGGGTTGTCATGAGTTCCATTTCCCTTAACAACACTTAATCTAAATAACAACCAATTACTGCGTACTGTGACCCCACAATATACACACACCACAAGTTATAGTCTCAGAGATGAATACCAAAATAACCCAAGTTATTTTATTCCACAATTATAAGTCATTACACCTCAAAAGGTGTTTTTGAATAAATTTACATATTCTTTGCCATTAGTATAATTCATAATATACATAAGTCTGGTACATTAACAGTTGAAAACCTAGCCTATCGGTAGTTCCTACCTCAGCTACAACGGCATCAACGCCTACAGGAAACTGCGGAACATTTCCTATCCGCTTGTGAATTGGAAGCTTGGTCCCGTTCATCTTGTCTATTTGTTATTGTGTGATGAAAGAAGAAAGCAAGGGTGAGAAAAAAGCCCAACGAAATAATGTGTATAATAATTAACAATATATGAGTATTCTCATAGTACTCATGAAAATCTTGGCCAGGAAGAAATGAACCAAGTTTGATATCTTAATGCGACGAAGTCGCAAAATATTCAGTATATATATACATATATACTTCTCAAAATCTTTGAAATCCTCTGACATGTATAATATACATAGAGTTCCAGTTTATAACTCTATAAAATATCGTTGCAAGGTGATCTCATATATCTAACCTTGTCTCAATATTTTTCTGAAAATCTTTGTCATGCATAAGATAATCATTTACTAGATATAAGTTGAAAAGATGAAGTTACAAGATACTCCAATATACTTATATCTTTTCTAAATACTACTCGAACTACCACCGTTCAAGATATAATCAGTTTCAAAAGTTCATCACATAGATGAGACTACAAGATAAGACTTGAATATATTCAATCTTTGAAATATCATTCAAAAGAAATGAAGTTATGAGATACTTCATTAATCCCGATATATATATATATATATACACACCTATATATATACATTTCATACACTCTTCTGCTATGAAAGTATAAGCAGAGTTGTCATTCCCAAGAATTTTGGAAAGAAGAAACTTTGGCATAAACCTGATACTAGTAGATGGATGAATCCCCCACTGGTCATCACCCTAGCCGCATTAGGACCTTATGCTGGACTGCCACTCAGCCACTTACGCATTGATGGACTCCCACCGAGCCACTAACACTTTTATGGACTCCCACTGAGCCCATGTCACCTATGCGTATGCATTTTGATTGGTCTTACTTCCCGAACATTGGGCAAGTAATCAAATTATCAACTTCGTTGCGCCAAAAATACACCACGGAGCCGGATTCCTTAGGTTTTGAGCGAGTATTTAAATCCCCTTTGAAAGGAAGATCTTAAATCTGAAAATGAGTTTTGGGATCCGCTCTAACTTTTAAAATCATTTTGAAGACTCAAAAACATTTTAAAAAATGTTTAGAGTAATGATGATTTAATAAAATAAATCATTCCTGATATGTTAGAAAATATCTGAATATTATCATTTAAATAATATTCCCATAAGGATAATCTTTATAAAAATAATTGAAGTAGAAGTTTTAAAAACTCATACTTGAAACGAATAATAAATAACAAAAGATATACTTATACGAAAGTACGATCTTTATTTGAATAATCGAAAATAAGTTTGATTATTATTCAAAACTATCGAATATACCTTATTCGATTAATAGTTATAGAAAACTATATATATATATATTATACTCGGGAACATCGACTCCCGATTTAGAAAAATGTTCACCTTCGGGTCCTCTATACTAAGGTTATACGCAACTACTGCTTATCTCTAGCATAGATATTATGTAGTTTATAAGCATTTGAATTGATAATAGAATATCAAGATTACGAAACATGCATGCATATATATCATATCAACATGCTCCAATATATCGTAAGATTTGCTAATAATAATCATGCACTTATCTCAAGATAATGCATCAATATATTTACATAACAACAACAGTATACAGGTAGAAAACTTTCCTGAGCCACTGGGGGTGGTAAAAGGCTCAGGGCGAGTCTGGTAAACTATAAACAACAAATAAGTTGGAATTAAACCACGGTCACTTAAGAAACTATACTTTAACCAATTGGACCCTAACGTTCACTTTTGCGCTTAACGATTCACATAAGTCGTTCGAGTACGCTCGGCTCCACCATTTTTATAAAATTGACCGTTTAACTTTTTAAGGTGACTATTTCGCGAATACTCTACCAACTGACCAACTAATCTCACATAATTAATTCGTACTCCAATTAGTCATTTAAGGACCTTAACCAAGGTTTCAAAGTAAAATGAGGGGTAATGGTTCGCTCGTGAAACGCCATACTTAAAACGGTCGTTTCTCCTAAAGCGTACATCAGATTCAAGAGAACCACATATCAAAATAAAGCTTACGACACGATCTAGCTAAACATGGCAAAGTTATAGATTAGACAGTTATCTCTCTATCCCGAACACTAAGAACAAGTAGTTGTATGAAAATGGGCATTATGACGGCTATATTTACGCAATTACCAAAGTTTAAACTACTCCAATCAACCACAAATCAACTCACAACCACCAATACAACCAAACTTCATCCAAACCTTACTACATCAGCCCATAACCTCATGAATTTTCCAATTCATTCAATCACAAGAAAGAGCTACTAACTATACTTAAGGTTCATTAACCAATAACCAAGATTTATAATTCAAAATCATTACAAATCCAACCAAACTCTAAATATACAAGAATCATACTTCTCATGAACTATATTAATCAAAACTACTCCTAAACATTCAAAGTAAAGCTTAGGGTATAAGGTTTTACCTTCCTTGGTGAGTAGAGTAACTAAGAAGCTTGAAATAGCCCTTGAAAGTCCTTACCAAAGCTTAATCTAACAAAAAACACAAGATCAAACAATTTAAGATTCTTGAAAACACTATTCACTCTCTTCTACAATGATTTATTGAAAGAGATTGTGAAGGAATTTGGAGCTTAAACTCCTAGCATAGCCATAACTAATCATAAGGGACCTTGGATAATTACCTTGCAATTTAACAAAGCTTGGATCTTGAGTTTTGGATTTTCATCTTTCTTGAAAAAGAAAAGCCGAGAGCTTCTCTTCTTGCAAGCAAAGTCAACTTTTTAATTTTTGTGTTATGATATTTTCTTGGTTGATTACCCTTTTGGCTTGGCAAATTTTAGGTTTTTACCAAGGTAATTTTTACTTGGCCAAGAATCATCCAACAAAACATTTCTTCTTTTCATGCTTATGTCACCATGCTTGTGTCATCTTATTAACACATGTCTTCTCCTTGTTGGTGTGATGACATCATCATCTACTAACCTCTTTGATTAACCCTTAATTACTTGGCTAATTACCGGTTATCTATTATACGGTTCACTTAACTTTCATTCTCGTTTGTCGTTTGAGGGATCAAATTCGGGATCTTATTACTTGGGTTCCCCTAAACCTTTCTCAATATTTATATTCCTTTTATGATTCTCTCTTATAATCCTTGAATTAAAATCCTCTTAATCATGTTACCTTATACTCAATTCTTTCGGTATCTGGTGAATTTTCGGGAAAAATCAAAGTGTTCGAATTTGGATTCTGGCGATCTTTACATACACTCATATACCATATGGAGTGCTAATAAGATCTCGGAATATCTATAAAAGAACTCCTACATAGTGTGGCATGAAATGTTTTCTTAATCAGCAAAATCACTATTCATAAGGATTACAAAAAGTCGAAATTTTTTTGGGGTTATTACAAGTGATATCCTGGTTATGTTGGAGGCCTTGGATTTGATGCAGTTGCAGAGAATTTAGATGTGCCTGTAAGAGCTGCCTAGTGCCTGCATCTGTTGTAGTTTGAATAGCATTATGTATTTCCTGGATTTGATGAATGAGAGTGACCTTGAAATGTTGAAGATCACAGTCCTTGGAGAATGCCCATGAAGGAAGGCCGGATCTAGAGCTGGTGCCTGCTTCTCCCCCTATGTTCATGAGCTCCTCATTTTTACCATCATCTCTAAAGAAATCAGCAGATTCCCCAATCCCATAGTCAACATCATCATCAGATCTAGGTGGCATAGCTATGATGGCATCCTTAGCTCTTTGCATTGATTGGGTGGTGTGCATTAAGTTCAGCAATCTTTCTGTATTTTCATTGTCCTATCCAGCCAAAATTTGATATGTTCGAACAGGATGAGTAAATGCCTCAGCATCCAAAGAGATGGAACCTATAACAACTTGATTATGCTGATATAGTTTCTCTATGTCTTCATCATTGGAATTTATTGACTCACTAGCAATGATGTCCATCCTTATTTCTCCTGTACCTGCATTTCTCTCAATTTCTCTCTCTCTTTTTGCATCAAGGGCTCCACTTGGCTCCCCACCCTCACACCCTCACCTTCACCATCTAAGGTGGGACTTTTCTCACTCACTTTTTCCAGTCCTAAAGAAATGGACTGCATTAGTTCACTCATTTCCTCTCCTTTTGCCTGGGAGCAACCCAGCCTCTCACTCAATTCACTCCCTTCCCTCAGCCCTAAGAGTGATTGTACTACTACTAAGTCTTCTGCACTTGTGAGAATTGAAGAACTTTTAAGTTGTGAAGAGATACCCGACGGATGAGGAATATCCATCGGGATAGTAGTTTAGCTCTCCAATGGATGACTGCTATTAGGCTTATCCGTCGGGATACAATCACTACTCGACGGATGATGAATATCCATCGGGATAAAAGAAATGAATGAGTTTGGAGTGGAGACTATTGTAGACTCTGTGCAGATTGATGAAAATTTTGGTACATATGTCTCAACAGACTCGGAAAGAAATGACAAGTGAGCCAATAAATCATCTAAAAGATGATGCTCACTTGCTTGGATTTTTGGCTTCTCCAATAGAGTTAAAGATGGAGAATTTGGAAGTGATGTATTTATCATGTCAACATCCAGTGAGTGTGTGGGAGAATTTGGTGTATCAGGTGCTTCAATTATAAGAGATTTTGACTGTGACTCCACATTTATTAGAGCCACGTCAATATGACTTTGAGATGGTGCAGTGACTGGGTCTTTAGCACCAGTTTGCAATGTGTGTGTGCCCTGTGCATCCCCAAGGGTTTTTGATCTTTTCTTTCTAGCATAAGTTTGTGGTGAACTAGTGTCCCTACCCCTTTTGGCCCGTGCTCCTGGTTGGGAGCTTGTTTCAATAGTGACATCCTTTTGGGAGGATAAAAATAGTAATGAGCTTATTTCCTTATTAACAACCACAGTTTGTTGGGAAACTGTGGTGTGGCTAGGTTTGGGTACTCTCTTCTCACTAGCCTTATCCTTAGGGTTTCTTTGATTTTCACCCTGTCCCTCACCTTTCTCACCCACCTTCACACTCCCCTCTTTTTGTTTAGTGGATTTTGTAACCGGTTTCTTTTGAAAGAAACTAGAAGGGGCTTTCTTAGATTTGGATTTTGAAGTATATGATTTAGTAGCTTGGGTAGGCATCTGTTTGGTCATTGACACATATGCCATTGCTACATTTGAAGACAAAAAAATGTGTGAGGTTGGAAGAGTAAAGAAAGTAGAAATTACCTCACTTACCTGAAGTCCCTCCATTACTGGAAAATAGAAGAGGGTCACCTCTTTGTGGTGGTCTGCTCTATTAAGGTCTGCAATTATTCTTCTTTATTGAACCCAACAATTCAGCTTGTTGGTTTGGTTCTCAATCACAATGTTCTCAATGAGATGGTTAGCAAACATCATGAAAAATCTAGCATAATAGACACTTTTACCTCTCTTATTGAGTTCTCCTAACTTAAAGCCTAACTCAAACAAAACCAAGTCACTGAAATTGAAATACTTATCAGTAACTAGCATGTAAAGCATGCTAAGCATGGATATATTGATAGAATCAAAGTTACTAATTTTACCAGAAAACACTTTAGTTACCATATCACACGGATAGCTCCATTCTTTTCTAAGACACAATCTCCTAATTTTACTTAATTTAGAGGTAGTGAGTGCATAGCCCATGGAATTTAGCATGTTAACTATATCAGTGTCTGTGTGTGGAGCAGTAACAGTATTATCAGGGATTCTAAAGCATGCTTTGACAATATCACTATTTATGCAAAACTGCTTACCTTTAAGAGTAAAAGTGATAGTCTTGTCAGTTGAGTTATACACTACAGTTGACCATATCTCCTCTACAACCTCACAGCAGATAGTGGGAGATTCTAGCATGTAACGCCCCCAAATCCGGGGTCAGGAATCTGGGTCATCACGCCACCCTTCACTCATGTGTAACCTGGTATTGATTTAATAATCCAACAGACCCCAATCTTATACTCACACGCACAAGTTATAGTCTTAGAAACGACTTACAAAATGTAATCTTCTTTTATTATACTCAAATGTACTTTACAGGATCTCAAACAATTATTTATAACCTCTACATGAAGTTACAATAATTATGACTGATATCTTATATCTATCTGATATTCTAGCACACCTGAGACAAAGCTGCCATGGATCCTCCCCATGGCTGCAAGCGACTAAGTCCCACACCGGCATACTGGTTATCTGTTGTGTTGTGTCATTTAAAAGAAAGCAAGAGTGAGCTATAATGCCCAGCATAATAATGTACAATATGAAAATGACTATATGATATACTCACGTAAAACATCATATTTGATAATTACGTTTTATTCAAAAATAGTTTCCCTTGATGATATAAACCTTTTACGAAAATAATCCTTTGGTGGATTTTATTAACCTGCGAATACCTTAATAGTAAACCCAGCACCTAGGCTTGGGTTACGGTATTGTCTCACAATTCCAATTGGAAGAATAGGACATTCGTTGGAGCCACCGCATACGATGATCAGTCGTACTGCGATAAAAGTAACCTTTTCTACTAGTAGAAGGACGACACCTTCGTATCCCGGTTACCACCCTTGCCGCATTCGGGCTACGTGTCCCATTTTCGGGTATACACATACTTTACAAGTTCCTGAGTACACAGAGTACCTTCGCCTACGATACCCTTGGTAGTCCATCTAGCACATATAGTACCAGAGTCTACCCCTCCCTTGTCCTTTAAAAGAATTCTATCGATCTCGAGAACTCGAACCACATCGAAGTTCCCCAAGTGTTTTGCTTGTTGATAGAAATAGCTTATCTCTCTAAGATATAAGTGTATATATGTATATACGTACTTCCGAGAATTTCGGAGGAAGTACTAAGGATGTGAGTTGACCGTTGTCAACAAATAATTAATAAGGGGGAAAAGTTTCTCCTTGAAACTATATTCAACATATTATATAAGTCAGGATAATATTCAGCGACGATCTGAAATTATTCGAATGATATTCTGAAATCAGAAAGTATATTTTAAATCAGTTTCTATGATTTTTAAATCAATAATAGACCCTTTAAGAATAATAATTAATTAAATAATAGTCGATAAATAATTAAACCTCGAATGAGTTTACTCTCTAAAAGAATATTTAAAATAATATTCCTCAACTAGTTTATGTCTACGTAGTAATAATCTTTAATGATTAATCGAGTTTGAAATAAATAATCGTTGGAGTGTACTACTCCCATAATAAAGGAATAAGTATATAGTATTTATTATTCGAACAATAAAATATTGTTGAGGGAATATGATCGTTGGGAAATCGTTTTAATAAAAGTTCGAGGTATTTCAATATTTCGCAAGTGGACGTTGAGTCCCTTTAAAACGTACCATTATGGACTTTTAATCGTCCAAAATATCTCCGGGATGATTCCCGGGTTTATACTTTATAAAACAAAACTGACCGACTCTCGGTCTTACAACTTATACATCACGCTCTACTGTAGCGTTAATATTCTTAATTAAAACACCTCCGGAATACTTCCGGGTTTTCCTTAATTTTCACTGACCGATCCTCGGTCTAAAATATATACACGCCACGCTACTCGCTAGCGTCAACATTCTCAATTTTAAACTCCTCCGGGATACTTCCGGGTTTTATAAGCTTACACCGACCTGCTCTCGGTCTAAATATAATATTTCGAACTCGGTATGAACATATACTAGAAATTATCAACAATTGAGTAATGTAATACATCTCAAACTTCATAAAATAGTTTAAAGCAATCTCATGTATATATCACAGTTTTGTAAAATATTCACAACAAAACAGTTCTTAAAAGGTAGGGTTTGAAAACTTTCCTGGGTATCTCGAGGTGGAGGATGCTCTAGGTTCCGCTTGGAAATCTAAAATCATAAACACAATTCATTTTGTTAGGTCCCGTTCTGATTTACGGTGACTCGCACTCATGCGCTACTTATTATGCACCCTCTCAACTTTTACTACCCTTATTATGCCCTTAAGTCCTTATTCACATCATGGTCGCTTCGTTTTTCTAAGTATCTTAGGTTCATTCTTATTATCGTCGTCGGCTCCGCTTATGGATTCTTATGGTTTCTACTCGCGCGGTCTCGGCTCCAATATTTTTATAAAATTGAGAAATCATTATTTTCACTTGAAATTTTTATGGAAGTTAGGAGGATCAATATGTTACTCTCTGTAAAAATTTTATGATTTATGAACACTTTTAAGTCTAACCTTTATATTTTCAAAGTTCGTGATTTGTAGCTGTTTTTGTCGCGTAAATCACTTTTAGTAAAACGGTCATAACTTTTGATCCGTACATCGGAATCAAGCGATTAAAGCGCCTAAACGATCCTTATAACATTTTCTATCCTAAAAAAGGATTATTTTTCAAGAAAATACAGTTTAAAACTTCGGGACTTTCTGCAGAAACTTAAAGTTATGATTCATTGGTTTTAACGGAGTTACGTTTACGATCGGGATTTTGTTTACACCCTAACTCTCCACCAACAATAATTATTTCATCATAAACACACAAAATCCTCTCAATAACATCATGTTCTTAAGGCAACAACAATCAACCTTAAATCTACTTAATTTAAACTTCAAGATCTCAACAATACCACTTCTTAAACCAAGTTTTCTACCACATACTAAATGGATCTTAAAAATGAATCTTAAATAAAGTTGGGCCAAATATTTTTACCTTTATTGAAAGCTTGAGATGTGCTATTGAGGATGGTGGAGGATTGGAAGTGCTTGGTATGATTTTTGGGACCTAAAACCACCATTGAAATCAAGAAACCAAAGAGAGGTTACTATTCATACTATTCACTAGTGAGTTTCTTGATTTATATTTCACCCATCAAACCTTGATAAAAAGAGATGAACGAATTTTCTTACCTTAGTTTGATTTTTAGGAAGCTTGAGAATTAATGGGGTGATTTTACCATGGCTAGATTTTGAGATTTGAAATTGAATTCTTCCCTTTTTCTTCAAGGGGCCGAATGGAAGAATGTGCAAGGGGGGGTATTTATACTAGCTTCCCTTGGTTACTTAGCTTGGTTGCTTTTCTAGGTTGCTTCTAGGAAATGGGGTGGAAGATCTTGCACTTGATTTTTATTCTCCTAGGTTGAATCCTAGGTTTATTCTTGTTGCAAATCTTGGGGACAAATCTTAGGTAGCTTCCTAGAAACTACTTGTGTTAGCTTCCTTAACACATTATTTGGATAGCTTGCTTGATCATCCTATGGTTAGCTTACTATTTGATAATGTAACCATGATTACTTTCTTACCATGGTTTAGTTAGTGCGTTATGTTTATTTAATCATTTACGCGTTCACCCAGTTGCTTAAACGTTTTCGTAATACTTACTCGTAAATGGTTCGCGACATAATTCCTTTCGTATTTATTCTTATATTTTTAATTATCATACTTGAATATAAATCCGTAGGGTTTTAATCTCGTAATTATATTGTGATTCCCGTAATCCTCGATGAGTCGTAAATACGGTCGTTTTTCAAAGTTCGTTTTCTTCGAAAACTAATAGCGTTTACAAACACTCATTTAGTACGTATAATTGTAATATCAACTCCGAAACTCATTTTCTCATGCACTACAGAGTGTGGGCTCAAAAATTTTTCCCGTCCGTCAGGGTTATTATTCATTAAACGTTTTACAAGGTCTCAAAAAAATTTGAAGTTACTATATTATCATTCATAAAGGTCTTTTACCGATGTCAAAAATTTGGGTTCTTACACAGCATATCATAGTTGAGTTTACAGCCTTTCATAAAATCCATCATTTTTGGTAATTTTCAGACTGTTGAATCTCCTTGTTCACTAGAGCTGTGAAATTGTTCTTTTCATAGATGTACCCAGTTTGATACATGATTTTGACGACTGGTGCCATTGTTAGAGATTAAAATTTGCATAAAGAGTGATTGCTTTTGAGGAAGAAAGAAGTTAGAGCAATTGAATCTTGAGAATGATAAAAGAGTAAAACAAAAATGAATTCTGCTTTTATACTATCTCAAAAATAAACTGTCAAAAATAATAAAGTAAAATAAAGTGACCAATAAAAATTGCCCAAAATAGCCGTAAAAAAAATAAACTGTAAAAATTCTGTCACTTATCCGTCATGTTATGCTTACAAACTGTAAGTATACTCGATGGATAATGTTCAGAGTTTTAACGGCTATGATTGAGACAATTCGACGGATGAGGATAAATCAGTTATCCGTCGAGTTATAAAATACTCCAGAAAAATAATTGATTTTTATTAACAATTAATATACCGACGGATGTTCAAACTTGATGGATAATGAGCATCCGTCGGGATGTAAATTTTGACTTAGCCAAAATTTCATCCAAAGCAGAAAAATCAATTAACTTCCTGGCTGCCTTACAACTTGTAAAATATCTGAAATAATTCAAGAATAATTAAGTACCTAACTCACTTACCAACCTTGAAAAGGTGGATTCATCAAGTGGCTTGGTAAATATGTCTGCAAGCTTCTTCTCACTTGGAACAAAATGAAGCTCCACAATACCATTCATCAAATGTTCCCTTATGAAGTGGTACTTGATGTCTATGTGCTTTGTTCTTGAATGTTGCACTGGATTTTCAGTGATGGCAATTGCATTAGTGTTATCACAGATAATGGAAATTCTATCCACTTGTAGACCATAGTCCAACAATTGGTTTTTCATCCACAATATCCGTGCACAGCAACTACCAGCAGCAATATATTCAGCTTCAGCTGTAGAAGTAGAAACTGAATTTTGCTTTTTACTGAACCAGGACACAAGCTTGTTCCCTAGAAATTGATAGGTTATGTTGTATTTTTTCTGTCTATTCTACAACCTGCATAATCTGCATCTGAATAACCAGTTAGATCAAAACCAGAATCTCTCGGGTACCAAATGCCAAGTTTTGGTGTTCCCTTGAGATATCTGAAAATTCTCTTAATAGCTACTAAGTGAGCTTCTCTAGGATCAGCCTGAAATCTAGCTCAAAGACAAGTAGCAAACATTATATCTGGCCTACTAGCTGTTAAGTATAGAAGTGAACCAACCATGCCCCTATAGCTTGAAATATCCACAGACTTTTCAGTAGTGTTTAATTCAAGCTTAGTTGCAGTGGCCATGGGAGTTTTTGCAGATGTGCAATCCATTAGATCAAACTTCTTCAAAATATCATGAATGTATTTAGTTTGACTAATGAATATTCCATCACTAACTTGCTTAACTTGTAAACCAAGAAAGTAAGTTAGTTCTCCCATCATGCTCATTTTATACTCACTTTGCATCAATTTCACAAACTTTTTGCAAAGTTTTTCATCTGTAGAGCAAAAATAATATCATTTACATAAATTTGAACAAGTATACTAGAGCCATTAACATTTCTAAAGAATAAAGTTTTATCAACAATACCTCTTGTGAAGTGGTTTTCCAAAAGAAACTTTGATAAAGTGTCATACCAGGCTCTAGGTGCTTGCTTCAGTCCATAAAGTGCTTTCAAATGATAGTAGACATGATTTGGGAAATTTGGATCTTCAAAACCAGGAGGCTGACTAACATAGACTTCCTCCTCCAAATCTCCATTCATAAAAGCACTTTTGACATCCATTTGATAGACCTTGAAATTGGCATGAGCTGCATAGGCTAAGAAAATTCTGATGGCTTCAAGTCTTGTAACAGGAGCAAAAGTTTCATCAAAATCTACTCCTTCTTGTTGACAATAGCCCTTAGCAACCAATCTAGCTTTGTTCCTTACTACTATGCCATTTTCATCCATCTTGTTTCTGAATACCGATTTGGTGTCAATTGGATTTTTTCCTTTGGGCTTGGGTACCAGCTTCCATACTTTATTCCTTTTAAATTGGTTTAGCTCATCCTGCATAGATAAAATCCAATCAAGATTCAACAAAGCTTCTTCTACCTTCTTTGGTTCTTCCTTAGATAGGAAGCTTCTATATAGATATACTTCTTGAGTTGTTCTCCTTGTTTAAACTCTAGAAGATGCATCACCAATGATGAGCTCAAAAGGGTGATCTTTAGTCCATTTTCTTTGTTGAGGTAGATTAGCTCTAGATGAAGAGGCCCCATTGTTATGTTGATGTGTGACTGAGTTTTGATTAATAGAAACTCCCCCCTGAGTTTATGAATCTTTGATCTGAGAAATGGGAGCTTTCTGTAAGTGATCTATTCTGACTTTCACCTTCTCGTAATGACCCAACGCATGGTGCACTTTGTGTTCCGACGGATGAAGCTGATTGTCTACCGATGGATAAAGCAGATTGTCTCCCAACAGATGAAGCATTTTGCAACTCGACAGATGTTGAATTATGTGCTTCATTAGTTGTAGATTTTTCTGCATTATCCTTATTTACTGTTTCTTGATCACTTTCATCATCACTAACCATTTTCACATTATCAAACTTGAGGCTTTCATGAGAATCTTCATCTTGCAGTCCTTCAATCTTTTTATCATCAAACACGACATGTATTGATTCCATAACAATGTTGGTTCTAAGATTGTTGACTATATATGCTTTTCCCACAGCGTATCCAACAAAAATTCCTTTATCTGCTTTGGCATCAAACTTCCCATGTTGATCAGTTTGATTCCTCAAGATAAAACATTTGCAGCCAAAGACATGAAGAAAATTTAGGGTTGGTTTCTTGTTCTTGAACAATTGGTAGGGTGTCATACACTTTGCTTGATTAATCAAAGAAATATTCTGAGTGTAGCAGGCAGTATTGACAGCTTCAACCCAAAAATATGTTGGTAACTTTGATTCTTCAACCATTGTCCTTGCAGCTTCAATAAGAGATCTGTTCTTTCTTTCCACTACTCTATTTTGTTATCGAGTTCTTACTACGAAAAACTCATGCATTATCCCATTCTTTTCACAAAATGATCTCATCACAAAATTCTTGAAATCAGTTCCATTGTCACTCCCGATTCTTCTTACTTTAAAATTAAGATGATTGTTGACTTGCCTTATATGATTGATAATGATTTCACCAAATTCATCTTTAGACTTTAGGAAATATGTCCAAGAGAACTTTGAGAAATCATCTACAATTACTAGGCAATTTTTTTTTCTTGAAATGGACAACACATTGACTGGTCCAAATAGATCCATGTATAGCAATTGCAAAGGTTCTTCAATTGTTGAATCAAGCTTCTTTCTGAATGATGTTTTAATCTGCTTTCCCTTTTGGCAGGCATCACACAATCCATCCTTAGAAAACTCCACTTGAGGAATTCCACTTACCAGTTCTTTCTTGACAAGCTCATTTATGGTCTTGAAGTTTAGATGGGACAGCTTCTTGTGCCATAGCCAACTTTCATCTTGACTTGCTTTACTGAGAAGACAAGTGACAGATTCTGCATTAGATAAGTTAAAGTCAGCTAGATACACATTTCCTTTTCTCACTCCAGTGAGAACCACTTTGTTGCTTCTTTTGTTTGTCACAACACTAGCTTCTGAATTGAAGGTTACTGAATTTCCCTTATCACAAAGCTGGCTAATACTCAACAAATTATGCTTGAGACCATCCACTAGGGCAACCTCTTCAATGATGACATTGACTTTTGAAATCAATCCATATCCCACAGTATAACCCTTGCTGTCATCTCCAAAAGTAATACTTGGGCCAGCTCTCTCCTTGAACTCTGTGAGCAGGATAGAATCTCCAGTCATGTGCCTTGAACAACCACTGTCCAGGTACCAAAGATTCTTTCTGTTTCCCTGATTACTTGAAGAACTTGTTTCTGTTTTATCAGACTTGGCCATCAGGGCTAGATTGACATAGCTTACATCCTCATCTTCATCAAATCCATCAGCTGCCAAGTCATTTTCCTGTGTAATGAAAGCCCTTTCCTTTTGCTTGAGCTACTCAAAATATTTCTTTTTGTAATCAACAGGCTCAAACTTCTTTTTGCTGGAATCCGACTTTCTACACTCACTGGCAAAATGCCCTTCCTATAACGACTCGTGTGTTTTTGAATTATTTAGATATGTGATTATTACGGAAATTATTAAATAAAATATGTGTATTGGTTTTGACCGCTCTGTGTTGGTTGACTATTATATAGGTGTAATTTATAATATACCGGGTTGTTCATGTGATTAATTATCGAGCCGTATTGGATGGTTTTCATTTTCAAAAGTGGATTTGGTGCAAATTTATTTGCATAAATATTGGGAATATTTCAAAAATTATTTTTATGATTTTTTAACTACAATAATTATTTTTAGGATTTTATAAAATTAAGAAATCAATATTTTATTAATTATTTATCTTTAAATGATTTTCTGAATGCTCTTATTTGTAAAATCCATATTTAATTCTAAAATTCTTCAAAAATTATGAAACTCATATTTATTTAAGTTTGGAATATTCCGAGAATTTTAAAATTATTTTGGAAATTTTCGAATTTAATTTCACGCGCTCGTTGTTTCGCTTCATTGATAAAAGCGGATATAAAGTGTATTTTAAAAATCGTTTTAAAATTTCAAAATTCATGTTTTTATTAACTTCGGGATAATTGTAATAATTTAAGATTATTTTCGTGATTTTCTGAATCTGTTTTAAGTACACCTCGGTTCATTAAATGAGAAATACGAGTATAAATTGCATTTCAGAAATTATTTTAAAATTACGAAATTTATGTTTTTATAACCTCCGGGATATTTATGATATTTTAAAAATATTTTCATAATTTTCGGGGGCTGTTTTATTCGCACCTCGTTTCGTTAATTTTGAATTTCGAGGCAAAAAGAGACCTTTAAATTTTCGTAATTATTCAATAATACGCGTTTGAATAACAGGAATTGTAGTAACAATTGTACTATCAGGTGTACTGTACTGCTTGGTACAGCTGAGAAATAAATTAATAAAAAAAACAAACATCAATCTCCTATTCTCTATCTCAGTTTACTCGGCTACTCCCATTTCCTGTTCTGTTCCCTGCTCCCTTCTTTTCCCGTCCGTGTCGCCGCTGTGCTCCGATATTTTACCGCCACCCTGTTCTGTTATTGTCGCCTGGTAGTCTCCGCTGCCTGCGGCTCTCGGTCGACTTCGATGACTGCTCCATTTTGTCTTTACTCGATTAGTGTATATATATACGTATGTATATGTATATACGCGATTGAGTTGTGTGTAATTGTTGTAGTCCCTGTTCCTTTCTTTTCACCGCGTGTATCCTCTGTTGTTGGTTGCCGCCGGCTTTTCCGGCACGGCGACCCCTGTGCGGTCGTTCCTGGTTATGCGTGTGCGTTCCATTGATGTCCTGTGCTTTGGTTCAATTACTATGTGGAAATTATTGTTTAATTAATTTAATTATTTTCTGCAGAATTAATTGACTTTAATTCATGAAATATAAATGATTTCTGTGCGGAGAATTATAAAAGCTAATCGGTGGAATTTATTTGGAAACCCGACACGTATCGGGCACCGATAAATTTTACCGCCGTCGACGGTGAACTTTGGTGAGTCGACGGTGGACGGTGATGACACGATTCTGAGTCATAATATTTTTATTAAATAAAAGTCGTGTTGTGTTTCTATTCTGGATCAAAATAGCTAATTAGTAAATATTGAATCGTGATGGTTAAGTTGGTTGTGATTACTAAATTGTATCAGTGATTGGAATTTGCGAGTTGTGATTGGATTGTTGTTGTTGTTGAATTGACGTCGATTGATGTTTCGACGGGTAGTCCGATAAACAAAGGGGACGCTGCCCGATTTCCGAGAAAATCGAACTAAAAAAATACGGGAGCGTATCCGAGAATTATCGGGACGTCGAGCAAGTATAAGTAAATACATATACGTATGTTTTATACAGAACCTAATTGTATGTTGTGTTGTATGCTTTAACCCAAAACACAGTAACCCTAATTTCGTAAAGTGACAAGTATACATATTTTATGAAAATGAACACTGGATCGATTTCGAGAATGTGAACCCTAATTGTTTTCTGTGTTATTCTAATATGAATAATTACGAGTTGGGTTTAAATATCGTTGGGTAAGAATTAGTATCGAGGATATGTCAAGCATGCCACTTCAATTCACCAAACCAAGGTTCATCTCGTGTAGTGATTGTGAACTCGTACAAGGATATTGAGTAGACGGTTGATGTATCAGACTCGACCCTATCTTTCGTAGCATGCATTCCCATCCGTGTCGCAACTGATTCGGTAAGCTACGTGTCCGGTGCACGGAGAACTGCCTTCGGTTAGACGTCTAACGTAGGGTATTTTCGACCCTGTAGGTTATAGTCGGGAACCTGAAAGTGGACGATGGACTAAAGATAACATAGTAGTCAGTCGATGAGTTCAGTAGAATTTTAACAGAAAGATCTGAGTGTCAAAGTCGAATCCACTGGATCTAGTGGTTGGACGTTAGAGCCTGATCAGCAGAGTCGGCTCAGAGTTGATCAATAATAGTTGTAAAGCCTTATAAGGCAAGTACTTCTGAACTTTTCTGCAAGATATATTACCAATGTTTTTGAACTATTTTATAACATGTCACTATTATCCATATTAACTCCTGTTTTACATTGCAAGAGTTTTAAACCATTAAACCTTGAACCGTGATTTTCTTGATCTTGAGCCATAAGCCTTATTCTTTATAACCCATCCTTTGTTGATCATCAGACACCAAACCCTACAAATATATACTACTCTTCAAAAGTATAACTACCAAACACCCAAACACTGGAAGAGAATGATTTGAAACACTAAAACTTTTATATTCCAATCATTCTGTATAACATCAAAGAACCATATCCCGTAAAATCATTACTGGTCAAATACCTAATCATTTTACAAACTGGAAAACCGTTTCTTATACATAACCTGATATACCCTCGTGATATCCATGAGTTTTCTTATGTTTTTATGCAAATGTTTAAACATTATTGATTATGATCTTATTTTATTGAATCACCTTGTTATCATATTGAACTGCTTTAGGATTGGATAGTTTTTTTTATATATATGGACCAGATTCGTGGTCAGACAATACCAATGGTCAAGTTAGGCCAATGTGTGCCTTGGATCCAGTAATTAGAGCAGTGCTGTGTGCTTGCTCGGGGTTAGTGCGTGACTGATCAGCAGCCTAACCTTGGTCTTTAAAACCTAAAATGAATATCCAATTCTAATGATTAGTTAAAAAAACTTAATTCCTTTGAATCATGTAATAACCCCAATTTTTGGAAATTTTTGAAACCCTTATGAATAGTGATTTTGCAGATTATACTGAATGAGAAAACTTTTCATGCCACACTATGCAGGGGTTCTGTTATGGATATTCTGATATTTTATTAGTACTCTATAGGGTATATAAGTGTATGTAAAGATCGTCAGAATCCAAATTTGAACCTTTTGATTTTTCCCAGAAATCCACTAGATACGGAAAGAATTAAGTATAAGGTAACAGGATAAAAAGGATTTAAATTCAAGGATTTTAATAGAGGATCATAAAAAGGAATATAATGTATTGAGAAAGGTTAAGGGAACCTAAGTAATAAGATCCCGGGTATGATCCCTCAAACGATAAATGAAAACGAAAGTTAAGCGAACCGTATAACAGATCAGCGGTCATTAGGCAAACAATTAGGAAGTTAATCAAAGAGATTAGAGGGGATGGTGTCATCCAACCAATGAGAAGAGGACAAAGAGGGGAGGATGACATCACATGATGACATAAGCATGACATAGGGAGGAAGGAGATGTGGTTGGTTTATAACCACACAAAGACAAGGTTAATAAGGTAATTAACCAAAACAAATCAAAAGAAAATCAACCAACCAAAACAAAACAAAGCAAACACAAAAAAATCATTTCATTTCTCTCCACCAAGAAGCTTGCTCTCGGCTTTTTACATTTTCAAAGAGAAGAATTTTCAAAATCCAAGTTCTAAGCTTCCTAAATTGGTAAGATAATTCTCTAGTACTCCTTATGCATAGATATGGCTATCCTATGAGTTTAAGCCTCCAATTCATTCTCAATCTTCTCCAAGAAATCAATGAAGAAGACAATGAATAGTGATTTCAAGGTTTTTAACTTGATTTTTTCTTGTTTTTTCTTTAAGATCCAAGCATCCCTAAGACTCCTCAAGGCTTCCTAAGGCTTCCTAGCTACTCACACCACTTCAAGGAAGGTATATCATCTCCAAACCCTAGCTTTACTTGGTATATTAGGATGATTTTGGTTGTTATGGTAATAGAGTAGCTTAATGATGGTTGGTTTAGAGTTGGGTTGGAATGGTGGTGAATGAAATGTTGAAATCTTATGGTTTGGTTAAAGGATTTAGTATAGTTTAAATTCAAGTTTTAGGAACAAGTATAATTGTTAATAATGAGTTGATTGGGGCTGTTGTAATGTGATATGGATGGACTTTGATTGTATGAATGGATTGGGGTTGTTTGATGATTGAATTGGAATGGTATAAAATTGGGAAATCGCGTAAACATAGCCGTCGTAATGTCCAATTTACTTTAGACTGCTTTTGTACATAACATTAGGACCCGAGAACTCCCTGCTAGGTTTTGACCATTGCCATGTTTAGATAGTTCATGTTACGAGCTTCGTTTTGATATGTGGTTCGTTTGATTCTGATGTACGGTTTAGGAGAAACGGCCGTTTTAAGTAACGACATTTTGCGAACGAACCATTACCCCTCGCCTTACTTTGAAACATAGGTTAAAGACCTTAAAGGGTTAATTAATGTATGAAACAATTATGTTAAGTGTGTTAGGCAGTTGGTAAGACACTTGCGAAAGAATCGCCTTAAAACTCGTAATGGTTAATTTATTAAAAATGGGGGAGCCGAGGGTACTCGAGCGACTTAAGTAAATCGTTAAGCGCAAAAGCGAACGTTAGGACTCTAATGGTTAAAGTCTAGTTTCTTAAGCGACCGGGGTTTACTCCCGACTTATATTGTTGTTAATAGGTTATCGGACCCACTCTAAGCTTAAGCCTATCCGGGAGCACTCAGGCAAGTTTTCTATCCGTTATACTGTTGTTGTGCTGTATACACTTGTATATGCATTATCTTGTGATAGATGCATGATGGTTAAATTAGCAAATTCTTGCGATATATTGTAGCATGTGATATGGTACATATGCATGCCTGTTTCGTATTCTTTCCATATATATCTGTTGGTTCAGTTGATAATACCTATGCTAGAGAATAGTGGTAATTTGCATATACCCTTAGTATAGGGACCCAAAGGTGAAAACATTTTCTAAAACCGGGAGTCGAGGATCCCGAGTAGATTTTATATATATATATATATATATTTATATATATATGGTTATAGTTTTCAAAACTATTAATCGAATAAGGTTTATTCGATAACTTTATATTATTTAATGAATATTATTTCGAATATTCATTCGAGGGCTTATGACTCAGCTTATTTATTTATTGAATATTATTTCGAATATTCATTCGAGGGCTTATGACTTAGCCTATTTTATTTATTGAATATTATTTGAATATTCATTTGAGGATCTATGACTCCGATTATTTGCTGAGATATATTCTTTATTTTATTAAAGAATAAGGTGTCGATAATCAGACTTATCTTTGATGATTCAAATAAAGATAGTACTTTCGTATAAGTATATCTTTGGTTATTTAATACTCATTTCAAGTATAAGTTTTACAACATATACTTCAATTATTTTTATAAAGATTATTCTTTATGGGAATATTATTTAAATAATAATATTCAGATATTTTCTAATATATTGGGACTGATTTATTTTGTTAAATCAGCATCACTCTGAACATTCTCAAAAATGTTTTGCGAGTCTTCAAAATGATTTTTAAAAGTTAGAGTGGATCCCAAAACTCATTTTTATATTTAAGATCCTCCTTTCGAAGGGGATTTAAATACTCGCTCAAAACCTGAGGGATCCGGCTCTGTGGTGTGTTTTATATTCGCAACAAGGTTGCTGTCTTGATAAAAGAATTTTGATTACTTACCCAACACTCGGGAAGTAAAATTCTTGGAACAAGTTAATCCATTAACAGGCATCGCCTGGGAAATATCGGTGAGTTTTCCTTTCCAACTAGATACGACTTCTTGGTGGAGCCGTATCAACAAGTTTCTACTTGGGGAAGGGGGGACGAGCTTTACGTTTCAGAGTCATGGATTTCATCTGAACTAGGAGTGGCGTAAGTGGTCGAGTAGCGCCGGCCCAGCCTTATTATATTGGCCCAAATGGCCTGGAAGTTCCGCTAAGGCGGTCCATTCCTTAGGAGTTCAGTGTTCGGTTGACAAGTAAATCCGACAGGTTCTCCTCTACATGTAGAAAATGGTGGGGTTGCACTACTACGACTGATCATCGTAAGTGGTCTTCCTGGCGCGGCAAACTCCCGTAATGAGTTCATCATCCAATTGGATATTTCTGCAACACTACCCAGAGCACTTCGATAGAAAGGCTACGGTTGGGCGATTGTTGAGTGTTGGCGATATCAAGTTTTCAAAATGATGTTTGCATCAAATGAAGTATCTCATAACTTCATTTTATTTTTGATGATATTTTAAAGATTGAATCTATTCAAGTATTATCTTGTAGTCTCATCTATGTGATGAACTTTTGAACTAATTATAACTTGAACGGTGGTAGTTCAAGTAGTATTTGGAAAAGATATAAGTATATTGGAGTATCTTGTAACTTCATCTTTTAAACTTATATCTAGTAAATGATTATCTTATGCATGTCAAAGATTTTCAGAAAAACGTTGAGACAAGGTTAGATATATGAGATCACCTTGCAACGATAGTTTTATACAGTTATAAACTGGAACTCTGTGTATATTATGAATGGAAGAGGACTTCCAAGATTTTGAAAAGTATATATGTATATATACTGAATATTTTGCGACTTCATCGCATTAAGATATCAAACTTGGTTCATTTCTTTTGACCAAGACTTTCATGAGTACTATGAGAAGGCTCATATACTGTAAATCATTATACATATTATTTTGGTGGGCTTGCTGCTCACCCTTGCTTTCTTCTTTCATCACACAACATCAGATAGACAAGATGAACAGGACCAAGCTCCCGATTCGCGAGCGGATAGGAAACGTTCCGCAGTTTCCTATAGGCGTTGATGTCGCTGTAGCTGAGGTAGGAGCTACCAATAGGCTAGGCTTTCAACTTTTGATGTACCAGATTTATGTATATTTATGAATTGTAATAATGGCAAAGAAATGTAAATTTATTCAGAAACCCTTTTAAGGTGTATTGGCTTATAATTGTGGAATAAAACGACTTGTGATTATTTTTGGATATTCATCTCTGAGACTATAACTTGTGGTGTGTGTGTTTATTGTGGGGTCACAGTACAGAGTAGTTGATTGTTTACTAAGATGGGGTGTTATTAAGGGAAATGGAACTCGTGACAACCCGAACCCCCGACCCCGGATTTGGGGGTGTTACAAATCATCTCCTTTGATAATTGTTTAACTTCAGTTATCGTTATCGTGACTTGCTGAGCTAGTTAGCTCACCCTTGCGATTCTTTTATATATATTACAGTTGAAAAAAATATGGATGATAGTGAAGTTCCTCAGTCCAAAGTGCGGGCTAAGGTTCCAGTCGAGTTGGATCGAGCTAGCAGAAGTTTCATACGGTAAAGAGATAGTTAGATTGTAAGAATAATTTTATTTCAATTATAAGATATATTAGTTAGGATTTGGTACGATGTAATAAATTAAGGTTGTGGCTTGTTTCATACTTTAACCTGTTGCGATCCGTGGTTTTGTGAAGCAGGGTCATTATAAATAATAATTCTTATATAGGTTGGTATATTATGTTTGTGTTGTGGACCCCAAATTTCTGACCCGGGTTTAGAGGGCACCACAGGTTGGTATCAGAGCTACAGGTTATAAGTCACTGAAACAAGCCTAGATTGTCGGGACTGGGTAGAGGGTTAGGATTAGGATTAGGAAATAGGAAGCTAAGACGTCGTAAGGATGAGTGCGACTACATAGTAGGTCTCCGGCACGGTTCATGTTGCGATTTGGGATTCTTAGCTTGCGATGTGATTTTCAGACAACGGCAATGGCAGACCCTGATTTCTTTATATCATCTGATCATTTAGAGCTTCTCGTTCAAGGATCGTCATCTTCTTTCAGATTGGACTTGTACCTTGTTCCTCTACCAGCATTAATGGTACTACCTCCTGTTATAACGGTTGTATTTTTTTAAGCTATTCTACGCTAATCTTCTGCCTCTTGATATGAGACTACCTATTTAAAAACTTCCATTTGTTTATTCTTGTTTTACTGGACATTCGGCCGTGAGCGTATCTCTTCAGTTTACCCTATATCATGTTCTATACTCCCAGTTTAGAACTTGTCCTATGAAACGATTGTATCTACGAGGATGGATTCGAGAGTTATAGTAAATGGGGAGCGCTTGAGAAATAAATAAAGGTGATAAGAAGTTTAGAGAGAAGATTTGAGTGTTTCAGAAGATAGCTGTTATCGGGTTAAAAGAAGTCATTAGTGACTAAGTCACCCGTGAATAATTATGGGATGAATTAGATGAATTTTGAAAGAGTTAGAGAGAAAGGTATAAATCTGGAATTTTTGGTAAAATTAAATGATGATGCTATAATAAATGCGATATGTAAAGTAGTGATGTGATGTGATACGGGTAAACTTTGTTTTATGAAATAGACTTGTGGACTATTGGATAGCCTGTTCTACTTAACTACTGCAACGCTAATGTCAGGAGTATCACCAGTATGGGAGCCTTGATGTGAAACTATGAATAAGATAATGTGCGACAACAATTGAAGTTTCGTCGATTAAGAAAGATAAGTGGATACGATGAAGAAGAAAAGGTAGATTGAAGCGAATGGACTTTTATATGATCGATCCATTAATTTGGTACCTTGTCATAGGTCGGAAGGACAACAACCAACTCATATAGTAAGGACAACCAGGTTTGTGATTTTCTAAAGTTTTAAACAAGTTTTCGAAAAAGATTTTCTTTTACAAATTTCTAAAAGCCTTTTCGAATAAAATGATTTTTAAACATTGGTTGTCAAGTTGCTATTTGAGTTTCTTGTTTGTTAGAAAACCCGGATTACCTGGAAGGATGGTGTTTCAGACTTAGTATAGCTAATTTCGAGAACGAAGTAACCTATGATTATGAAGAAGTTGATTATTGCTAACAGTAAAGTACAAGTATTGTTTGATAAAATTTATAACAGAATCAGCATACGGAGTAACCATACATTCAAGTATTAGGACTATCAGAGTTTGAAGAATTCATTGATTTAGCAGAAGCCGGAGCATGATCGCAGAAGATTGGAAAGATTTCCAGACCTCTCTAAAAGCAAAATATTATTAAAAAAAAGGATCGTTATGTTGAATGGTACGTGGTTATTCTAAATTAAAAGAGGAATCTTGAAGTTACCTGGTAAGGAACGCCATTATGATCGAATTGTTAAAGTACTATCCGTGTAGGTGCGATATTAAAGACGCAAGACGTGACAAATAGAAATCTACCATAATGCTTAATTTGCGAAGACATTTTAGCGGACTTTCTAAAGTTGTTATATAACGCAATCGGGATATGATCGAACAAGCTCGAAAAGTGAATACAAATGAAATATGGATGGTAACTAACGGTATCGTTCTTGTCTTCAATATTACTGCGTATATTCCTTCTCAATTTAAAAAAAAAATGTATGAACTTCTTTTCTCAGATAAACTCTTTTCCATGATATCGAAAAGGAGGATATTCCATTCCTTTCAAATTTATTTGCTTCCCTCAAGTTTTGCTTTCTGATTGGGACAAACAGTGTGATGGTGAGACACTTTGTCAGAATGACGAAGAGTCGGGTGGGACGCCACCTAATCATGTGCTGTATGCCATATGGTATGAAAGACTGGCCATCTTAAGTACCAATGTAGTTGTCTCATTCATATTCAAATCCTTGTTTCTTCTTTCTTTTCAACTTTCAATTTTGTTGAATTGTGAATCCTTCTAGTTGCTTCGTTGTACTGTCGTTCTTTGCAAGAGGTTTTCAAGCAGAAATCAACGTATCCTTAATCAAGCGGACGAAGTTCCATCTACCTCTTATGCATGAAAAGGAAACACGGGCACATGACGAGGATTACAAATCACTAGCCCCAGTGAAGAATCCATTAAGAGCCAAGAAAATCTACTCCAATGAGGAATACGTCTCCGAGAACGAGAAATTTGCGATTTTCTTGTGAAATATGTCATTCAGAATACGTACGTGATGACATGGATGATTAGGGTGAATACCTTATGCGTTAAAATATTAAAAGATGTGAGAGAAACTTAATTGTTTATCTCTCAAGGTTTTGTTGATAAGATTAGGATCAAAGGATTAACAAGTTAAGAATGTGAAAGTGTTGAATAAGGGAGTACTAATGGTGAAATTGAGATTTCTGGCAATAAGTTGTGAAGAATTGATATCATGGAAGATAAGAGGTTTTGATATTATTCTAAGGAATGGATTAACTATTAAAGCGTGATGTCCAAGCAGACCGTCGTGATGAAAAGATAAATTCTGAGGATGCCAAATGAGAAAGTGATGAGGTTCAGAAGATGAAAGAAGGTAAAGAATTTGTTAATGATGATTATGGTAATCAAGATGTGAGCATTACGGTGAATATGAGATAAATAAAAGTCAGGAGTAAACAGAATTTGAAGATTTTATAGTTTCAAGATGTATTTCCAGACGAATTACCAAAATTTTCTTCCCGATAAAGAAAAGAAGCTCGCGATTTACTTAGCGCTTGAGATGAAACTAGTGACTACGGCCTTACCTAAAATGGCACCAGTTAGAACGAGGAAGTTAGCAAAGTGGATGCAAGAAATGCTAGGAGAAGAAGCAACTAAACCCAGTGTATCCCATAAGGTGCACCAATACTAATTATTAATAAGAAAATGGAAGTATGAGATTATGCGTCGACTAGCGAAAGCTCAACAAGTTTACTATCAAAAGCAAATATCTATTACCTTGACCCAATGATTTATTTGATCAAACGAAGGAAGCAAAGTACTTTTATAAGACTGATTTAAGACTTGGTATTTCACCAATTAAAGTTTAAACCAATGGATATATCAAAGATAATTTTCGGAACTAAGTATTGTTCTTGTATTGTCATTTGTATTAACCAATATACCAGTAATATTCGAACTTAATGGATATAATCTTTAAGGAATATCCGGGTAAGCTATAGTTGTGATACTTAAAGTCAACGGAGGACCATGCAAAGCATTTAATGATGACTGGGAAGTTGGAGAAGAAAGAAGTTGTATGGAATATAGTTCTTAGCATAATACTTAATGTAGAAAGGATTAAAAGAGATTCAGCAGAAGTTAAAAATTACTATAAATGAAAGGAAACCAGAAACACGAACAAAAGTAAGAAGTGTTATCATAAGCCGGTTACTATTGAAAATTTGTGCAAGATTTCTTGGAAGTTGCCATATCTTGGACGAAGTTAACCAGGAGAAGCAAGAAGTTTATGTGAAGTAGAGAAGGGTAAAGAAAGTTTTACGGAGTTAAATGAAAGAATGGTTACAACACCTGTTTTATCAACTAAAAAGTATCAAGGAGGTTTGGTAGTTGATAGTGATACTTCTCATAAGGGAATAGGATGTGTGTTGATGCAACACAATAAAATTATTGTATGTGTATCCAGACAACCGAAACCTCATGAGCAGAAGTATCCTACTCATAAATTGGGACTAATAGAAATAATATTCATTTTGAAAGATTGGGGAAACATGATATGTATGGAGAAAGGTGTAAAATCTATATGGGCCATAAGTGTTGAAATATGTATTCACGAGGAAAAGCAAAGGTAGAGGTAAGCAATAAGCAAAAAGGAGAGAACGAACATAAAAACTATACCAAAAGAATTATCTATGGAATTTTAGAAGTTGGAATTGAAAGTTAGAGTTTATAATCCAAAAAGAGCAAGGATGGATAGTATGACCTTACAGTCAAATTTGTTAAGAGAAGATAATGGATCACGATGTTAGCAGTTAGTAAGAGGAAATTTATGCGCCCAGGAGAACGATCACGATATCTCCCGGTTTTCTTCCAGCACTTGGATGCTATAAGTAGGAGAATTAAGAAATGAGATCCCACAGGAAATTCACAATATAAAGTATTTAATTTATTGAAGAAATGTCAAGATATATGGAAATAAAAGAAAAACAGCGATAACCAGGTATAAGAAGGATATTTTAAAATGGATTAGAAAGTGTTGGACACGTCAAGGAATTAAGGTGAATTATTGGAGGCTTAATGGATAAGGCAGACCCAGGGAATGGTTTTATAAGAAGTAAATCGTGAAAAGTACCAGTGATGTTCATGGAGAAAAGGAATGAAATTATAAGAGTATGTACTGATTATCAGGAGTCTAACAAAATAATGAATAAGAAGAAGTGAGACCCTATAAAGAATTGATTACTTATAAGACCTAATTTAAGAAGTGTGTTATGTATTGAGAATTAACTTAAAATCTGACCTGAGAAAATATCAGAGATTACGATCAAAGTGAGTTCAGAACATTGCAAGCTCTGATGATATTATGTGAAATGATAAGTGTATCAGGTGGCTACAAGGAATTAAGGAACGTGGTATATAAGGAGTACTTGGGTAAGCAAATTGTAATTATTGATAACATCCTCAGTTATTCAAAGAATGAGAAAGCCTGCATGGAATGCCCAAAGATTTTTCTCCGAAGATCCGAAGGAAAACAACTATACGTTGAGTCTTCAAGAATAAAATTTTGACCAAGGTTAACAAAAGATTCTGAATTAATCCATTAACGACTACCTAAACAAAGTTGTATGGTAACAGATGCCTTATGTCGACAGAAAGGATTGGATATAAATAAGACCACCGAGGAGTTAGTAAACAAATTGGAAAGAGTAAGAGATGTTTAAATGTTTGGAAACCAGGTTGAAAACGAGTACCGCCTATCATCCTTGAATAGAGAATCAAAGTATGAAAGTGATTCAGGAAAGGTAAAAATATGTTGAGAGGTGGAGTTTTAAAGAAACACTGGAATGATCATTTATCAACGATGTCATCTTTGGAATGCCACTTTACCAAGCTTCATGTGAATGTAAGTATAGGTCCCCATTTTTATTAAAATAAAGTGGAAGAAAGAAAGTTGTCAAATTCTAAGTTAGATCAGCACACCAAGAGCGTAATGATATTGATTGAAGCAGCTCGGAGTAGACAAAGAAAGAAGGCGAAATTATATTGAGAAAGAATATGAATATAGAAATAGGACCAGTAGTGTTAGTAAAAGTGTCGTCTTATAAGAAACTGGATAAGTCTGAGTAGAAGGGACAGGATAAGTTCTAAAATTAGTGAACCATTCGAGGTATGGATAAATACATATAAAGTTATTTGTGAATGATATGACCGTCATACCAGTGTGTATACCTAATGCCTTTTACTTGTCAATATTAAACTGAAAAGTATTGGGTTTGAATTAAGTAATTGATTAGGAGCCAATGGGGCTCTTGTCCAAGTTGTTGTGCATATAGTGATCAATCCAAATTCTTGATTGTTAAAGGCAAGTCCTTGGAAATGAGTGCATACCTATTGTGAGTACGTTTGAAACCTCGAGTAGAAGGGTCTACTTAGAAATTTGAGCCGGATATGCTTGACAAATATCCTCACTTAATTAGTTAGACCAGATTCAGAGGACATAATCCTTTTAAGGGGGGAAGGATATAACGACTCGTGTATTTTTGAATTATTTAGATATGTGATTATTACGGAAATTATTAAATAAAATATGTGTATTGGTTTTGACCGCTCTGTGTTGGTTAACTATTATATAGGCGTAATTTATAATATACCGGGTTGTTCATGTGATTAATTATGGAGCCGTATTGGATGGTTTTCATTTTCAAAAGTGCATTTGGTGCAAATTTATTTGCATAAATATTGGGAATATTTCAAAAATTATTTTTATGGTTTTATAACTACAATAATTATTTTTAGGATTTTATAAAATTAAGAAATCAATATTTTATTAATTATTTATCTTTAAATGATTTTCTGAATGCTCTTATTTGTAAAATCCATATTTAATTCTAAAATTCTTCAAAAATTATGAAACTCATATTTATTTAAGTCTGGAATATTCCGAAAATTTTAAAATTATTTTGGAAATTTTCGAATTTAATTTCACGCGCTCGTTGTTTCGCTTCATTGATAAAAGCGGATATAAAGTGTATTTTAAAAAATTTCAAAATTCATGTTTTTATTAACTTCGGGATAATTGTAATATTTTAAGATTATTTTCGTGATTTTCTGAATCTGTTTTAAGTACACCTCGGTTCATTAAATGAGAAATACGAGTATAAATTGCATTTCAGAAATTATTTTAAAATTACGAAATTTATGTTTTTATAACCTCCGGGATATTTATGATATTTTAAAAATATTTTCATAATTTTCGGGGGCTGTTTTATTCGCACCTCGTTTCGTTAATTTCGAATTTCGAGGCAAAAAGAGACCTTTAAATTTTCGTAATTATTCAATAATACGCGTTTGAATAACAGGAATTGTACTAACAATTGTACTATCAGGTGTACTGTACTGCTTGGTACAGCTGAGAAATAAATTAATAAAAAAAAACAAACATCAATCCCCTCTTCTCTATCTCAGTTTACTCGGCTACTCCCATTTCCTGTTCTATTCCCTGCTCCCTTCTTTTCCCGTCCGTGTCGCCGCTGTGCTCCGGTATTTTACCGCCGCCCTGTTCTATTGTTGTCGCCTGGTAGTCTCCGCTGCCTGCGGCTCTCGGTCGACTCCGGTGACTGCTCCGTTTTGTCTTTACTCGATTAGTGTATATATATACGTATGTATATGTGTATACGCAATTGAGTTGTGTGTAATTGCTGTAGACCCTGTTCCTTTCTTTTCACCGCGTATATCCTCTGCTGTTGGTTGCCGCCGGCTTTTCCGGCACGGCGACCCCTGTGCGGTCGTTCCTGGTTATGCGTGTTCGTTCCATTGATTCCTGTGCTTTGGTTCAATTGCTATGTGGAAATTATTTTTTAATTAATTTAATTATTTTCTGCATAATTAATTGACTTTAATTCATGAAATAAAAATGATTTCTGTGCGGGGAATTATAAAAGCTAATCGGTGGAATTTATTTGGAAACCCGACACGTATCGGGCACCGATAAATTTTACCGTCATCGACGGTGAACTTCGGTGAGTCGACGTTGGACGGTGATGACACGATTCTGAGTCCTAATATTTTTATTAAATAAAAGTCGTGTTGTTTTTCTATTCTGGATCAAAATAGCTAATTAGTAAATATTGAATCGTGATGGTTAAGTTGGTTGTGATTACTAAATTGTATCAGTGATTGGAATTTGCGAGTTGTGATTGGATTGTTATTGTTGTTGAATTGGCGTCGATTGATGTTTCGACGGGTAGTCCGATAAACAAAGGGGACGCTGCCCGATTTCTGAGAAAATCGAACTACAAAAATACGGGAGCGTATCCGAGGATTATCGGGACGTCGAGCAAGTATAAGTAAATACATATACGTATGTTTTATACAGAACCTAATTGTATGTTGTGTTGTATGCTTTAACCAAAACACAGTAACCCTAATTTCGTAAAATGACAAGTATACGTATTTTCTGAAAATGAACACTGGATCAATTTCGAGAATGTGAACCCTAATTATTTTCTGTGTTATTCTAATATGAATAATTACGAGTCAGGTTTAAATATCGTTGAGTAAGAATTAGTATCGAGGATATGTTAAGCATGCCTAGACGTCTAACGTAGGGTATTTTCGACCCTGTAGGTTATAGTCGGGAACCTGAAAGTGGACGATGGACTAAAGATAACATATTGGTCAGTCGATGAGTTCAGTAGAATTTCAATAGAAAGACCTGAGTGTCAAAGTCGAATCCACTGGGATCTAGTGGTTGGACGTTAGAGCCTGATCAGCAGAGTCGGCTCAGAGTTGATCAATAATAGTTGTAAAGCCTTATAAGGCAAGTACTTCTGAACTTTTCTGCAAGATATATTTCCAATGTTTTTGAACTATTTTATAACATGTCACTATTATCCATATTAACTCCTGTTTTACATTGCAAGAGTTTTAAACCATTAAACCTTGAACCGTGATTTTCTTGATCTTGAGCCATAAGCCTTATTCTTTATAACCCATCCTTTGTTGATCATCAGACACCAAACCCTACAAATATAATACTACTCTTCAAAAGTATAACTACCAAACACCCAAACACTGGAAGAGAATGATTTGAAACACTAAAACTTTTATATTCCAATCATTCTTTATAACATCAAAGAACCATATCCCGAAAAATCATTACTGGTCAAATACTTGATCATTTTACAAACTGGAAAACCGTTTCTTAACATAACCTGATATACCCTCGTGATATCCATGAGTTTCCTTATGTTTTTATGCAAATGTTTAAACATTATTGATTATGATCTTGTTTTATTGAATCACCTTGTTATCATATTGAACTGCTTTAGGATTGGATAGTTTTTTTTATATATATGGACCAGATTCGTGGTCAGACCATACCAATGGTCAAGTTAGGCCAATGTGTGCCTTGGATCCAGTAATTAGAGCAGTGTTGGGTGCTTGCTCGGGGTTAGTGCGTGACTGATCAGCAGCCTAACCTTGGTCTTTAAAACTTAAAATGAATATCCAGTTCTAATGATTAGTTCAAAAGAAACTTGATTCCTTTGAATCATCTCCTTTGATCATTGTTTAACTTCAGTTATTATCGTGACTTGCTGAGCTAGTTAGCTCACCCTTGCGATTCTTTTATATATGTTACAGCTGAAAAGAATATGGATGATAGCGAAGTTCCTCAGTCCAAAGTGCGGGCTAAGGTTCCAGTCGAGTTGGATCGAGCTAGCAGAAGTTTCATACGGTAAAGAGATAGTTAGATTGTAAGAATGATTTTATTTCAATTATAAGATATATTAGTTGGGATTTGGTACAATGTAATAAATTAAGGTTGTGGCTTGTTTTCATACTTTAACCTTTTGCGATCCGTGGTTTTGTGAAGCAGGGTCATTATAAATAATATTTCTTAGACAGGTTGGTATATTATGTTTGTGTTGTGAACCCCAAACTTCTGACCCGGGTTTGGAGGGCGCCACACTTCCCAGCCACATTTGAAACATTTGAATTTGGATTTATCCACCATGTTTCTACTTGGCTTGGCTACTCCAAAGTTCTTTTTGAAGAGCTTGGAAAATATTCTGGAAAGGAATGCTAAATGCTCATCAATACCATCCATGTCATCTTGGCTCAAATGATCTTCATTTTCAGCTACCAGCCCTTTGCCCTTGTTCTCACAGACCTTTGAAGTAGACTCAACAGCTTCTACCTTCATCTCTTTCTCTTTCTCTAACTCAGCAACCAGTGCTATGGAACCTCCTTTCTTCCTTCCTTTCTCCATCCTCTCATCTTGCTCTATTTCAAGCTCATAAATCTTCAGGATGCCATATAATCTCTCCAAGGTAAACTCCTTGTAATCCTGAGAATTTCTCAATGAGACTGTCATTGGTTTCCACTCCTTTGGAAGAGATCTAAGGAACTTAAGGTTAGAGTCTTTTGTCTAATAGACTCTTCCATGCAACTTCAGAGCATTTAGTAGTTTTTGAAATCTACTAAAAAAAATCAGTGAGAGACTCACTATCTTCACAATGGAAGTGCTCATATTGCTGAATTAGCAGCTGCATGTTATTCTCCCTTACTTGCTCAGTACCATCACAAATAACCTATATAGTGTCCCAAACCTCCTTGGCTGTTTCGCAGTTAATGATGTTATCAAACATGTCACCATCAACTCCAGTGAACAATATATTCATGGCCTTTTTGTCTTTCCTGACTTGCTCAATATCAGGATCTGACCATTCAGGATCTGACCATTCATGCCTAGGCTTGGGAACAAATGGTTTATTGCCAGTTGCAGCTCTCATTGGTACACGAGGTCCTCTCTCTATGCAATCCACATAGGCCTCATCTTGAGAAAAAAAGATGTAAATGCATTTTCACCTTCCAGTGGTGATAATTGTCTTTGTCCAGAAAAGGAATTTTAACTGCAACATCCTTCTTGTTCATCTTGCTGTTTGTTGTGATCTTTACACTCTTTGTACTTCAAGAGCTTGCTCTGATACCAATTGTTATTCCCTAACAATACAACAAGAATTATAGAAGGGGGGTTGAATATAATTCTGGCCTCTTTTTGAGATTTATAAAAATGTTCTGACTCAATATATATATAAGTGTTTTGATTTGCAAAGTGCGGAATAAAGAATTAAGTAAATCAAACACAAAGTAATAAAAACACAAGTCTTTAAAACTTTCTGGTGGATTTGAATGTATCCACCATATATATATATATATATATATATATATATATATATATATATATATATCGATTTGAGAACTCTGTGAAGCTCAAATTGGCTCACAGCTGCTTTACAAGTTGAACAAACAAACTACAGAAAAATTATTGACAAGTAAAGCTTTTTCTATTTCTCTTCTTAATGTGTTTGCTTAGTTGTTTGTTCTACTAGCTACACTTGGTTTATATATCACCAAGTTTACATGGTAATAAGACAGGATAATAAAACAAAACATATCAAGTCTAACTCCATGCTGCTTCATTACTATATTCCAGCATCTTTGAACATCTTCATATCTTGCATAGAAATGGTAATGCTTCTTTGTTCTCAATTTCCTGCTAAACAGGCTGCCACATTCCTTTTATAAACACCCAACGCATGTGACTGTGTTGTCACTGTCAACAGATATTTGAATTGATCATCCGTCGGGAACATGCTTGTTATCCATCGGGTAGCTTGTTGATCATCCGTCGGGTAGCTTTGTTGATCATCCGTCGGGTAGTTATTTGACACTTGACTCCATTTCATTTATGAATAATTACAAGACATTTCATATTCATAATTAATCAACCTATTCTGCATATCTACTAGTAGTCAATATGACTCATATGCTCCTACATAATCTACACAAAGTTATTTGCAGAAATGTGCTACAATACTTATTATTACATAAGCTACTCACTCGATGGATGTCAAATCATCATCCGTCGGGACTATATTGAATCATCCGGCGGGACTATATTTGATCATCCATCGAGTGCTACAAAATTCACTAAGTAAAATCTACTAAGGTGTTTTGATTAATTTATCATCAAGTTCACAACATATTCCTAACAATATAAGTCATCATCGGTAGACTAAGTAAGTCGATTATTTAACTAGTGAATATTTATTCTTTCTTAGCGACAGAGAGTCGTATTACTATATGAGGAAGGTTGTGGTGCAAATTTAGGATTCTAGTAGCAATGATGTCTGGGATAAAATACCAGATTTGATTTCGATGTCGAGGGAGTTTCAAAGGTGATTTTCAATAAGCTCGAGCAAGAGCATGGGTCCATAGAATAATGGACGGAATAGCAAAATATTCAGGCACGTGAAATACGATGCAATAATACTTAATATTGAGATATATACATATATAAGTTTTGTTCTCATGTGATAAACCTCTATATTCAGAGGTAGACTCCAAGCCAGATGTTTTGTGGCAATATTTTTATATAATTCTCTTAAATTCTTTCTTTTTCTCTTTTTTTCATTTTTGTGTAAACTGAGAAGAACAACCCTTCTAGAAGGGGAGGTATTGCCGAATGAATATCTATCTGTGTGACAGAAGCCTATTAGGACACCACATGTTGTTTAATTGTTTGTCAAGTACTAAAGGCTGGCCACCTTCTGTACTAACTATGCAATATAACAAGTGTTCATGATCATAGCGATCTCTCAATAAATTCTTTTACTTCTATATGATTGATCAAACTTTCGAAGATAGAAGCAACTAGAAAAGGAGTAGTACGAGTATGGTGGTATTCGGAATGGAAACGCGTTCGTGATACTAAGGTTGACGCGTTTATTAAAAGGTTATAGAATGCTAACGAGCAAAAGTGTAACCAGTATAGTATTATGTACGGAAGATAGTAATGACTTCGAACTGGAAAAAAGTGGGTATTGAGAAACAAAAGCTGTAGAGCTAGATGATATAATGAGAGTCTATGCGATAGACTTGAAAATTTTTTGGAATGATCACTTAGCACGGATCGAGTTTTCTTACAACGATAGATGATATGACAGTGTCGGAATGTCGCCTTACGAGGCCCTGTACAAAAAAAAAGAAGATGTCGATCTCCCTTATATTGGGATGAAGTTGGAGAGCACAAGATGCTCAGGTCTAAAGTGGTCCAAATAACCAAGGACATAGTAGATCTAATCAGAGGACGGCTGGTAGCAGCCCAAGATCGACTATAGAAGTATGTCGGTTTGGCCCAAAAGGAAAAAGATTATGAAGTAGAGAACCTAGTATTGTTAAAGGTATTCCTTAGGAAAGGATTGATAATGTTCGGAAATAAAGGAAAGCTAAGTCCACAATTTGTTGGACCCTTGGATATATTAAAATGTATTGGGAAGTTATCAAATGAACTAGCCCTATCCCCGAACCTGCAACAAGTTCGCAATGAGTTCCAAGTATCAATGTTAAGGAAGTATGATCCAGAGGCAAGACACATAGGGGAATATGAACACGTAAACCTCCGACCAGACTTAACTTATGTGGAGCAACCAGTGAGGGTTATGAATAAAAAAGGAACAAGTGCTTAGGAACATGGTTATCAAACTAGTCAGAGTTTGGTGGTAGAACCACAATGTGGGAAAATTGACTTGAGAGTGTCAAAGTGCAATGCTAGAAAAGTATCCCCAACCATTTTCTATCTGATTCAGGGACGAAATCCTTTTAAGGAGGGGAGACTGAAATAACCCCAATTTTTGGGAATTTTTGAACCCTGATGAATAGTAACTTTTTGTTGATGATGCTGATTAAGGAAAATTATCAAACCACACTATATAGGAGTACTATTATGAAAATTCTGAGATCGTATTAGTATTCCATAAAGTATATGAGTGTATGTAAAGATCGCCAGAATTCAGATTCGAACACTTTGGTTATTCCCGAAAATCCACCAGATACCAGAAGGATTAAGTATAAAGTAACATAATTAAAAGGATTTTTATTTAAGGATTATAGCAGAGGATCATTAAAGGAATATAAGATATTAATAAAGGTTCAGGGATGCCCAAGTAATAAGATCCTGGATATGATCCCTCAAACTATTAACGAGAACGAGAGTTAAGCGAACCGTAAAACAAATAAGCAACCAAGAGACAAGCTTGTACAAGAAGCCAAGGATTATGACATCATCAAACCACAAGGGATTGACACATGGCAAGAAAGTGATGCTTGATGGATGATGTCATCAAGGGAGAAGATATTTATGCAAGAATCAATTATAGCCAAGTATTTTAACCTTGGTTAAACCTAGGTTAAGGTTAACCAAGGCCAAGAACACCACACAAACTCCAAGGCAATCAAAGAAGCTTTTCCATTTTCTCCATTTCTTTATTATGCTCTCGGCCAAAATAATACCAGAAACTTCAAACTGCCATATCTCCTTCAATACTCACTCAAATATTATGTTTTATAGCTCTTTGGAAAGGTATTGGGATGGCCTACAACTCTAGTTCACAAGTCTTGTCCAAATAATCATGGTAAGATGCTCATTTGTACAGTTCTTTAAATCGGACTTTTAGAAACTTTAAAATCTAACTTTGTGTTTTCTTGATTGTTTGTGAGATCCAAGCTTGTATAAGGATTGATCAAGGTTTTAAGACTCCCTTGAAACATTTTACTCAAAAATCAAGGTATAAAAACTTCTCGACCTTTAGTACTAAGCTTGATTGTTGAGTTTTTAGATGATTTGGTAAATGTATAGTTAGATCCACGCTTAGTAGTGATTTTTGTGAAGTTGTGTTGATTTTGAATGGTGGATTTGTAGTTGATTGAATGAGTTGGTAAAACCTTCGAGTGTGGACTGATTTTGCAGTGGTTGAAGTTTTTTTTTTGTGTTATTGATTGTTGGAGGATGGGAGTGAATTGGTGAGGAATTAGAGTAGTTTAAAATTTGGAAAATTGTAAACATAGCCGTCGTAATGCCCATTTACATATAGACTGTTTGTGCTTGAATCTCGGAATAGAAAGCTCACTTACCAATCTGTAACTTTGCCATGTTTAGCTAGATAATGTCGTAAGATTCGTTTTGGTATGTGGTTCGCTTAGATCCGATGTACGGTTTAGGAGAAATGACCGTTTTAAGTAACGGTGTTTCGCGAACGAACCTTTACCCCTCGCTTTACTTTGAGACCTTGTTTAAGGCCCTTAAAAGACTAGTTGGAATACGGAAAAATAATGTAAGGTGGACTAGGAAGTTGGTAAAGTACTCGCGAAAGATTCTACTTAAAACGTTTAACGTTTAATTTTATAAAAATGGTGGACGTTATGTAAATTGTTAAGCGCAAAAGCGAACGTTAGGGTCTAAGTGGACAAAGTCTATTTTCTTAAGCGACCGTGGTTTAATTCCGGCTTATGTTGTTGTTAATAGGTTACCGGACCCACTCTAAGCTTAAGTCTACCCCAGAACACTCAGGCAAGTTTTCTACCCGTTATACTGTTGTTGTGATGTAAATATATTGATGCATTATCTTGAGATAAGTGCATGGTTGTTATTAGCAAATCTTGCGATATATTGGAGCATGTTGATATGGTATATATATGCATGTTGTGAAATCTTGATATTTTATTATCAATTCAAATGCTTATAAACTGCATAATACCTATGCCGGAGATAAACAGTAGTTGTGTATACCCTTAGTATTGGGGACCCAAAGGTTAACATTTTTCTAAACCGGGAGGCGATGTTCCCGAGTATATTATATATATACATATATTTTTTAAAACTATTAATCGAATAATGATTATTCGATAGTTTTAAATTATAAGCAAATATTAGTTTGAATATTCATTCGAGGACTTATGACTCCGTTTATTTTGTTAAATAATATTCTTTATTTTCGTAAAGAATAATGTTTCGTTATTCGCTAAGTATTCGAGAAATGATTGATATCGTCAATCATTCTTACCTTAAATATTTTCAGTAAGTTATTTTCAAAACTTTTACTTCATTTGCTTTGATAAAAGCTATTCGTTATTGGAATATTATTTATAGCATAATATTCAGATATTCTTTGATTATCTTGGAATTGATTTATTCTATCAAATCATCCTTATTCCAAACGCTTTCAAAAATATTTTCGAGTCTCCAACGTGATTTTAAATGTCACACCCCAACACACACACTCTAAATAAAAGAGAACCATAATTATTACAAACTTATAAGTCCAAAGGATGATAATAATTTATTACAACCCAACCAAAATAACAACAATCCCAAGATCTTTACAATTTCAGAGTTTGGAACAACCCTTCTAACTAATACCACGATTACATACTGGCGGATTCCGCCTAAACTATATATATTCTACATGCGCCCTCAAATGGTCTTCACCCTGCCTAGCGGTTGACTTACGGGCGGTCTGCTTGGTACGAACCATGATTGCTAGCTGTAGAACAGGGTTAAACACAAGAGAATGAGCTACAACGCTCAACAAGTACTATTCATTCTACTAAGCAAGACATTATCTCAAAATAACGAGTTCATAAATCAAGGGGAATATGGATACTTGTGATAATAACTATAAGAAACATGAAGTTATAATATGAAGACATGGTAGAATTATAGCAATTGAAACAGGGTATATGGAATCATGATATCGAGCAATATGCTATAGTATAAAGACATGGTAGAATCATAATAATCGAAACATGGCATATGGTATCATGGCATTGGGCAATCATGTTATAATTATCAAATCATCAAAATCATTTTAGGACGCTACGGATTACAGCCGGTGATCAGCCGCGAAGTAATCCGAATCGCGCTGGGTTCTCAAATATAATAGGATCCCTAGGCTATATGTGAGCCTATCAATAAAGTGAAAAGGACTTGTGTCTGGGTCCAATCCACTAAGATAAGAAAACATTTATTTTATTGATTTATAACATGAATTCCGGGGAAAGATTGGGTATCAACGTAATTGAATTAGATTCAAGGGAAGAATATTTGAAGGTAAAGTACAAATCAAGCTAAGAGTGATTAATCGAAGTATTAGAAATAATTATGGTCATGGGGTTGTTATAAATAAGCATTCAAGGGAAATGTATGTATGTGCAATGATTATAAGAATAAAGAGGTAAGTAACTTGCCAACAATTATAAACATAAGAAAGTAGTAATTTTCCAACAATTTTAAGCATAAGAAATTAGTAACTTGCCTTCCAAAAGTTCTAAGATTATTCGATTTTGACGGCACGAGTCTTCCCCTTCGCTTCGAAACCTACACATTATATTAATCTCATTACTATTCACCCTTTATCGACTTATAAGCCTATAAACTTCTAGACTAACATTTATCCTATTATAATTACGATTACACAAACTTATGATTACACATAACTTAATCGCATATAATTCAAGTAATCCACATAGTCACATAATCACATAACGGCATGGCATATACTACTGGTTATTTATATTATAATATCATCTAAACACCTAAGCACATAAGCAAGTAAAACATAAGAACTATTATTGACCTTAAATTAACCCTAAAGATGATGTGCAACACGCGGACTCTACACTTCTAAGTCCCAAACACAATAAATACCACTAAAGTTTCCTAATGCCACTTGAAAGGGTGCTCTCGGGTTTCTTGGTGGAAATGGGGTGTCTCCACCTTGGGCCTTTACTTCAAATCACTTCCTACAGGTTTTTAGGACTCTAAAATAACTTGTAAGGTTGGTGAGACTCAAAGGCCTCACTCCTAAAGTTTTACAAAGGTCAAGACTCTCACCGAAGTCCCCTGCGAGCAACAGTTTACAGTCCTGTGCTCTTTAGCCGATATCCCAACTTCTACTCGGGGCATTCTAACAAAATAAATTCCCATTGATTCTTAAGACCTAAACCTAACTCTTGGACTTGGGTTCAGGCCAAGGCCTCACCTAGGCCTCTCAAGGATTCTGCCCCAAGTTGACACTTGACCAACCTCCCTCGAATTCACTCTGCCCTATTTTCACTCACATAAAACTCACTTTTCTCATTCAATTTTTAATTCCAAAGGTTTTTTAAGCTTCCTAGGGATGCATTATACTTATTTAAGTCAAGGCCCCGTGAAGGTCTATGTAACGCCCTCCAGACTCGGGGTATAAGTCTAGAGGTTACTAGCTAATCACCAAACCTGCACAATCTGGATAACAATTAATAAAGAAATGTATCTAAACCCCTTTGACACTAACCAGGATCTTTTTAGGTTGAAGTATGAAAATAAGAACCACTAACTACTTTATTACAAACCAAATTCGAATCTTACAAACTATCTTTATTACAAACCATTGTCTAACTAGTTTTAAACTAATTTCATCTTTTATTCAAACACACGCACTAACTATCTACACTCCACCTGTTCGGGAAACTCAAAGCTTTCTTCCAGGATTGGGATCAACACCTTGGGGATGAGAGGATCCCGAGGCTTGACCCGCTTCTTTACCACTCGAGTCCTGATGGGTTTCATATTCCTTCTTAACCGAAAATAATAAGGTGGATAACAACAAAAAAAGGGGTGAGCCAAAAATCGCTCAACAAGTCCACAAAATATAAACAATGTTAAAGCAGTTAAATGAATCGGTAACTTGGGTATATCTGCAAAGATATAACCCCGCGAGAATAGAAAGAAGCCCATTGCTGGCAAGTACAAATAAACTAAACTATACACAAGTTCGGATCTATACCCTGCTGATCAGCCATAATAAAGTGTAGATCTATATCCCACTATATAGATCCAGTCGGGCACCCATGCACTACGGCCCATCTCAAGGATCCGGTTATATCCCGGTCATTAGGATTAAGTAAAACTTAATCCCCAAAATATCACTATCCAGTCCATGGAGTAGCAACCAGAATAATCGATATGCTTTGATATATTCTAATCACCAGAATATATCAATATATGTGAGTAAAAATTTGAAATATGAATAAGGAATTCAAAGAAAAGGAGAAGTCAAGAATCGAAATGAATATGAACAAGAATCAAAAGAGTGCAAGCGTGATAAGAATCTGAAGAATTATCACTATTCTGAAATTAGAATAGGGGAAAAACTTGCCTTCTACGCGACTCACTTCAATTAAATCACCTTCGTCTATTAATGGCTCAACCTGCCTTGTTGTCTTAGCTTTTGTTAGAGAAATAGACTGGTTTAATCATTTCGTACTTCAATTGCGTCTTGAACCCACTTTACATCGTTCCTATTGTCTACCCATGCGCTTATGACTGACTCATAAATTATATATTAACAAGGAAGACTCGATTAACCACATAATACACATAAGCACATAATCATTTTTATAGTTAAAATAATTTTTAGAATCGAAATCGACCCGCTAATCGCTTAACTGATCATTATCTGACTCGTTTCCTATTTTTCGGGATTTATCGGACTCGTTTCGGCACGCGATTTGGCTGATAATCAAACAAATAACAAAGTCAACTAATTTCTAGAGGAAATTAGGTTTTTATATTATTTTTAATGAAAATATTTTATTTTGAGTCAAAGGGCTTTCGTTTCGCTCGAATCGGACTAACGGTCTATTTAATATCAATTAAACACAAATAATTCAATTTATTATTCAATATAAATAATTATTACTAATTTTTAAATCCTAAAATAATTTTTAAATAATTATTTAAGAAAAATCAGAACTGAAAATGATTTTTCTATAATTTTTGGAATTAAAATGGATTTATTATGGTTTATTAAAAATTATTTGATTAATTATCAAAATAATTAATCATTTTTAAATGAATAATAAATAAATAATTAATTCTGATTTTTAGAAAATATTTCAGAATTTTTTATAATATAAATCAATTAATTAAATAAATAATTAATCAATTTATAAAATAAATAAAACTGATTTTTGAAATTAATAAAAATAAAAACAAAAATAAAAATCCAGAAACACTTGTCAGAATTCAAACTCTGACAATTTAGGATCAAAGCTGGGTATTTCATACGGGTCAAACGGGTCAATTCCGGGTCATAAAGAACATGACTGGAATTTTCCCAGAAATCGGCCACCGGAGCAGATTCCGGTGAGCCAATTTCATGCCAAAAACGACCTGGTTTGATTTGTTTCTCACAGGGTTTCCATCCCAAATCACTTCACCAATCTGTTTCAGGCCAAACTCGACCAAAAACATCCCTGAATAACAATCTCCGATCTAAACCGACATTAACTCCAGCCAAAATACTAACTTTTGATTCTGTAAATGAAAGTCGATGATTTATAGTGTAGATCAAAGCTAAAGAATAATATAATCAAACCCCTAACATTACACATACCAAAGATTCACATAAATTACAGAGTAGTGATTTGAAAATCGAACATAAACCCTAACAATCGAACTTTGCTATCCAGGTATCGTTTGTTCGATTAAACACCATGAATCGATTGCAAATAACATCAGGAAGCTATATCAATCATCAAAACATCATAATAACCCTGGAATCAAAAAGCCCTAATTCGAACATAAACCCTAGAAATAAAAATAAAAAATGATGCATTAAAACATGAAATTGATGCTAGAAACAGAAAGAACAGATCAAAACCTTCAATTTGAGTACTTGAATCACTTGATTTGATGCTGTATTCAGTTCAAAATCACCGATCGATTCTTCGACCCGCAACTATTCTACCCGACCCGGTTTGAAGAGAATTTGTGTATTTTCTGATTTTTAAATACTTAATTAATAAAAATTAAATAAAAATTAGGTTATTTATAGTAGTTAAATTAATACTCCTAGTTAAAATTAAGGCCCTAATTCTACACTTTTTAAAATTAATAAGCCCCTAATTTTATAATTTTTGAGTATTAAAATTTAATTTATAAATATTTTATATATGCAATATATATGCCAAAATTTCCCAAAAATTATGAATAATGCAAAAATACAAGGAAATGGTATAAATGAAAGTCCTATAATTTTATAAAAATAAAAATGTGACTTTTTTGGGGTTTTTAACACCCAATGGGGCCCGGAAAAATCATTTTTCACGAAACGAGAAAATTTGTAAAACACCTAGATGTTCAGAATAATGCAATGGTAAAAGCCGTTTGATGAAAAATAAGGCCTATTATTTTATTTGAAATACCTGCTTTAAAATCATGATTCGGGTCATAAAACTTTTGAAATGAAAGCTATGAATGCAAAAATAAAGTATCTGAAAAATATCTTAAAAATGCCGGGACGACACAGAATGCACATAACACATAGTAATTAGGGTTTAACAGGTAATTCCACCTAAATGACACATTAACACACATAATTTATTATAAAAATGATACAATACAGACGTAAATTTCCCAGACGTTACATCCTTCCCCCTTAATAGGATTCTGTCCTCAGAATCTCACTATAAAAACAAATGAGGATATTTCTCTAACATTTCACTCTCAAGTTCCCAGGTTGATTCTTCAACCATAGGGTTTCTCCACAATACTCGCACTAGAGAAACATACTTATTTCTCAACACTTTCTCTCACCGATTTAGAATTCTTATCGGTTGTTCTACAAAAGACAAATTAGGTTGGATATCTAGCGGTTCATACTCTATTACATGCCTAGAATCAGGATTATATCGCTTAAGCATCGACACGTGAAACACATTGCGAATATGTTGCATATGAGGCGGTAAAGCTGATTCGTACGCAACTTTTCCTACTTTCTTTAAAATTTCAAACGGTCCGATATATCGTGGCTTCAATTTACCCTTGTTGCCAAATCTGGTTAATCATTTCCATGGTGATATTTTGAGTAACACGTGCTCTCCTTCCTGGTAGTCCATATCCTTCCTAGCTTGATCTGTATATTTGCGTTGTCTATTTTGTGCTCCATCCAATCGTTTTTGAATAAGTTCTATCTTTTCTTTAGTCTGTTGGACTAATTCTGGACCCAAAACCTTGCGTTCCCAAAATTCATCCCAATATACTGGTGATCTGCATTTTCTTCCATATAATGCTTCGTCCGGTGGCATTCCAATGCTTGCGTGATAACTGTTGTTGTAAGAAAAATTCAACTAAAGGTAAATGCTCATCCCAACTACCTTCGAAGTCAATCATAAAACTCGTAGCATGTCCTCGATTATTTGGATAGTTCTTTCACTCTACCCATCAGTTTGCGGACGATAAGCGGTACTCATGTTTAACTAAGTTCCAAGACATTCTAGAAATTGTCTCCAAAATCTTGAATTGAAATGGGGGATCTCGATCTGACACGATAGCTATTGGAACTCCATGTCGCATCACAATTTCCTTAAACTATAAGTGCATTAGCTTGTCGAGCAAAAATCTTTCATTAATCGGTAGAAAATGTGCTGATTTTGTTAGTCTGTCAATGATTACCCATATCGCATCATGATTTGCTTTAGTCCTTGGTAGTCCTACCACAAAATCCATCGCTAGATGTTCCCATTTCCATTCTGGAATATCTAATGGCTGCAGTAATCCACTCGGATGTTGATGTTCTGCTTTAACTCGCTGGCATGTGTAGCATTTACTTACCCAATCGGCTATATCCTTCTTCATATTTGGCCACCAAAAGTTTTCCTTCAGATCGCGGTACATTTTTGTACTTCCTAGATGAATGGAATACTTCGAATTGTACGCATCTCGCAATATTTCTTCCTTTAGTTCTGCCACATTAGGGATCCAAATTCTTGATGCAAAACGTAAGATTCCTTCGTTATCCTTCTGGTTTGTAATTTCTTCTCCTGTTAAGTCGTCATCTTGACTCATCACTTCTTCTTGACAGCGTCGAATCTTCTCCAGTAATTCTGGTTGAAAAGTCATAGCATAGATAGCTTCAATAGATTCATTGGGAACACGAATTTCGATTTCCAACTTGTCAAATTCCTTGGCTAATTCTTCACATGAAGTTAACAGATTCAATCTTTCTTTCTGGCTCAGCGGATCTGCCACAACGTTCACTTTCCCTGGATGATAATTGATCGTAACATCGTAATCTTTACTCAATTCTAGCCATCGGCGTTGTCTCATGTTCAGTTCCTTTTGTGTAAAGATGTACTTAAGGCTTTTATGATCCGTGTAGATTTCGCATTTCTCACCGTAGAGATAGTGTCTCCAAAGTTTCAATACAAATACGATCGCTACTAATTCCAGATCATGCGTAGGATATTTCTGTTCATGAGATTTTAGCTATTTCGAAGCATATACAATGACGTTACCGTGCTGCATCAGTACACATCCTAATCCGCGGTATGAAGCATCGCTGTAAATGACAAAATTTCCATGCTCGTCTGGAAATACGAGTACCGGTTCAGTTACTAACCGATTCTTCAGCTCTTGGAAACTTTCTTCACATTTGTCATCCTATACGAACTTTTCACTTTTTTGAGTTAACTTGGTCAGGGGCGTTGCTATTTTCGTAAAATCTTTGAAAAATCTTCTATAATATCCTGCCAATCCCAAGAAACTTCGCACGTCTGTCGGTGTCTTCAGCCTTTCCCAACTTAACACAGCTTCAATCTTTGCTGGATTGACTTGAATGCCTTCTCTACTGATGATGTGCCCTAGAAATTGAACTTCCTTCAACTAGAATTCACATTCCGAGAATTTCGCGTATAGTTGCTTCTTCCTTAGAATCTCCAAAGCAATCCTCAAATGCTCAGCATGCTCTTCTTCCGTCTTTGAGTAAATCAAGATGTCATCAATAAATACAATCACGAATTTGTCCAAATATCTCTTGAATACCCTGTTCATCAGATCCATGAATGTTGCTGGCACGTTGGTCAAACCAAACGCCATTACAAGAAACTCATAATGTCCATATCTAGTACGAAATGCAGTCTTGGGGATATCTTCAGCTTTAATCTTTAATTGATGATAGCCTGATCGTAAATCTATCTTCGAAAACCATGTGGCTCCTTTTAGTTGATCGAACAAATCGTCGATTCTTGGTAACGGATACTTATTCTTGATAGTGAGCTTATTCAATTCCTGATAGTCGATGTATAATCGCATGCTTCCATCTTTCTTCTTCACGAACAATACCGGTGCACTTCACGGGGATATACTGGGTCTTATGATGCCTCAGTCTAGAAGATCTTGCAATTGCGTTGACAATTCTTTCATCTCGACTGGTGCCATTCGATACGGAGCTTTCAAAACTGGTTTTGTACCTTGCGCTAAGTCAATCGTAAATTCAATTTCTCGGTCTGGTGGTAACCCTAGAAGCTCATTTGGAAAGACGTTAGGAAATTCACATACAACTGGAATATCTTCTATTTTGGGACTTCCCTTCTCGATATCTAACACGTAAGCTATATACACCTCACATCCCTGTCGAAGCAATCGTTTGGTCTGCATTACTGTCAGAAATTTCTTCCGCTATTTTTTGCCTTTGAACATTACCGTTGCATTTTCCGTAGTTCGCAATTTTACTTTCTTGTTCGCGCAATCGATTTGAGCATTATGACAAGATAACCAATCAATGCCCAAAATAAGGTCAAACTCTCTTAGCTTAAAATGAATCAAATCTACGGAGAAATAATGTCCGGCTATTTTGATATCGCACGCAGGACATACTCGATCTACTGGAACTCGGTCGTCATTCGCTAATTTTATAATTAACGTCTCGCCCAACCATTCAATTTCACAATATAACTTATCAAGGAATTCTTCAGAAATAAATGAACGGGTAGCTCTAGAACCAATTAATACTTTTAAATCTACGGAGTTCACCAAAAGCGTACCTGTAATTACACTAGGACTCTGTACTGCTTCTTTTATTGTCATGTTGAACGTTCTTGCTCTGGGTTGATTAGGCGGCGGTGGAGGAGGTAATGCCAACACTTTCGGAATACTAGCTGTCATTGCTGATCTTTTGCAATTCCTAACAATATGTCCTTTCTTTCCACACTGGTAGCAAGTAACTTCTGTCTTTCCCATTGGATATTCGTTAGAATAGTGCCCTTTCTGCTTACATTTGAAACATGTCACATCCTCTTTGATACAGATGCCCGTATATTTCCGTCCACAAGTTCTTTCTGCAGTACGGCACTGGGACTCTGACAATTTCCTGATGGCTGGGGGCTTGGAAATGATTACCTATTTTCTGGATACCTTGTCCTATCCTTTTAAAATTCAAATTTATCCGAGCTTGAAATCCTGGCTTCTTGATGGAGCGGTTTTGGAAACTTCCCTGTCCTCTTTCCTTTTAAGATCTTTCTCTTTCCCCTTCGATAATCAGGGCTTTCTGGACTACGATGGTATATGTTGTTAATTCAAAAACTGCAACTTGCCCACGGATCCACGGTCATAATCCTTCTTGAAACCTTTGAACTCGTTTTCCTTCAGTATCAACTTGTTCTGGGACAAACCTAGCCAACTCAGTAAATCTGGCTTCATACTCCGTCACAGATATACGTCCCTGCTTCAATTCCAAAAACTTAATCTGCATTTAATTCTTCACATAGCGAGGAAAATGCTTCTCTAAGAACAACTCTTTAAACCTATCCCATGCAATAGCATCTTCACCTTCTAAAGCCTTCTTAGATTCCCACCAATAATTTGCTTCTCCTTTCAATAAGTAACTAGCAAAATTAGTCTTCTGGTATTCACCTACCTTCAACCAAATGGTAGCCTTAATAGGATCGGCTGACCCATCAAATTCTGGAGGTTTAACCGACTGAAACTGTTTGAAAGTAAAAATAGGTATAGCTGGTGGCATATTGGGTTCGGGATGAGGTGGCTGTTGTAACATTTGCTGTTGAATCTGCTGCTGCTGTTAATCTGTTGTTGCATCATTACCATCTGTTGCTGCATCAGATGGAATATTTGGTTCATAGTATCATTGGTCTGTTCTTCGGAGTTGCTGTTAGAAGTCTCAGTCCTAGTCTTTCTCTTGGGTGCCATTTGCTGATAATAAAACAAGTGATGTCTTTTTAACAGTTTATTAAACAATTGATAGTATGTAAGAAAACAATTTATCCTGTATTAACAAAAATTTGGATAATAGTTCAGAAAGAAAAACAGTTTGCTTAATATAAAAACAGGAAATATAAACAGTTAAATGAAATGCTTGTTCTTCTCTTTTCTCTTTTCTCTTTACAGAATTTAAAGTACGAAAAGCTGTAAAACAATAAAGTTAAGGTAAATGCTGTAAAACTGTAAAGACTGAAACTTAAATAAAAGAAAATTTGAAAAAGTTCATTTTATATATAACACCAGCTCCAGGTGTGAATGTTTGGTACAAAAAGTCTCGCTCTGCTGGTCATGGCTACTGCTACTAGTCAGACTACTACTATAAGTCAAGCTACTACTACACACATACACACTACTCACTATGTCATACTAGGCTGCATCTATGTACATCTGTCATCTCCACTACGTCAGTCCTCTGTAGTTAATATCTCAGAATCCCGGCGATATACGCCTCAGCTCATCTCAAAGTATCAGAACCAACGTCTGTGCTAAATGAAAAATCCTATAAAACTCCGCAAAAGAAGGCGACCCGTCACGTGTCAAAGCATCCAACTCCCATGTAGCACTCATCAAAGCAGACTGTAACCTCCGTCTCATCAAATAATCTGGCTGTAATGCGGCTAACGGTCCTCGGTCTCTCTGGTCAAACAAGTGCATAATCTCCCTACACTGAGCTCTTCAGTACTCAGCGTCATCTCTCATAACACTGTACTCGTGATACGGTACCATGTGTGGCTGTGCAACATGTCGTACTGACTCCTGTGACTAAACACTCGGTATCCCTGCACCCTGCTGTGGAGCTCCCAACTGTAACTCTATCTTATGCTCATCCATATCCTCGACCGGAACCATCTGAAATATCTCTGGCTCTGGAGCCTGCACTGGTATATGAGGTAACACTGGTGGTGGTGGAAGCTCTAGCTCAATCCCTGGTATGAACTGATGCTCTACTGGAAATGGAGGGGGAAGCATCGGCTCGAAGAACTCTAACGGATCAAACAACTCTACTGGATCATGAACTATCCCTGGCACTGGTGGTGCTGGCTCCTGGGGAAATGGTGGAGGAGGTGGAATAGGTGGAAACATATACTCAGACACTGGTGGAACAACTGGTGCAACTGGTCCTATCACAGTTCTCTCGGATGAACCTGAATATCCTGATGATGCCATCTGATAATATACCAAAGAAAGAAGAAATGTCACTAAACCATTCCTAGAACTAATACCTTCCTATCCTAATTTAATCTAAATCTTAACACTACTCTTCCTAGTTGACTATTCCTATCCTAGGTGATCTCCCTATCTTATCTTAATCCTAATGTTCTTGTTTTCAGGGACCAAAGCTACAGCTCTGATACCAAACCTGTAACGCCCTCCAGACATTATCATTCTACTAAGCAAGACAATATCTCAAAATCACGAGTTCATAAATCAAGGGGAATATGGATACTTGTGAGAATGACAATAAGAAACATGAAGTTATAATATGAAGATATGGTACAATTATAGTAATTGAAACAGGGTATATGGAATCATGATATCGGGCAATATGCTATAGTATAAAGACATGGTAGAATCATAATAATCGAAATATGGCATATGGTATCATGGCATTGGGCAATCATGTTATAATTAATCTTATTACTATTCCCCCTTTATCGACTTATAAGCCTATAAGCTTCTAGACTAAACTTTACCCTTATTATAATTACGATTACACAAACTTATAATTACACATAACTTAATCGCATATAATTCAAGTAATCCACATAATCACATAACGACATGGCATATACTACTAGTTATTTATACTATAATATCATCTAAACACCTGAGCACATAAGAAAGTAAAACATAAGAACTATCATTGACCTTAACTTAACCCTATAGATGATGTGCAATACTCAGACTCTTCACTTCTTAGTCCCAAACACAACAAATACCACTAAAGCTTCCTAATGCCATTCGAAAGGGTGCTCTCGGGTTTCTTGGTGGAAATAGGGTGTCTCCACCTTAGGCCTTTACTTCGAATCACTTCCTACAGGTTGGTAAGACTCTAAAATAAATTCTAAAGTTGGTGAGACTCAAAGGCCTCACTCCTAAAAGTTTACAAAGGTCAAGACTCTCACCGAAGTCCCCTGCGAGCAACAATTTGCACGTCCTGTGCTCTTTAACCGATATCTAAATAACTACTCTGGGCATTCTAACAAAACCAATTCTCATGGATTCTTAAGACCTAAACCTAACTCTCAGACTTGGTTTCAGGCCAAGACCTTACCTAGGCCTCTCTAGGATTCTACGCAAAGTTGACACTTGACCAGCCTCCATCGAATTCACTCTGCCCTATTTTCACCCACATAAAACTCACTTTTCTCATTCAATTTTTAATTCTAAAAGTTTGTTAAGCTTCCTAGGGATGCATTATACTAATTTAAGTCAAGGCCCCATGAAGGTCTAGCATAAGGCATGATTTTAATCGACTAAAGTTCAAGTTTACCCAGCCCTGCCCTGTTCTGAGTTGCTCTCGGTTATGGGGGTGTGCACCTACCTAAATACAAGTTTCTTGTTGAAATAAGGATACTGGACTCAAGTATAACTCAAGTCCTAACTCCAGTAAACTTGGGCCTAGCAAGGCCTCACCAAAACTCACCTAAAACAGCCTATACTTAGGGTGAAAAATTCTGCTACAAAGTGCCTAGTGTACCTCCTTCCACCTTAACTCCCAAATCAACATAAAAACCAACATGCAAGCCCACAAATCTATCCTACATTGTACACAACCCTACTAAAATATCATTCGATGGAAAAATACGAGCATAAACTTAGCCATAATAGTCATTTACCGAGATAAAAACAAAGAGCATAGCAGAGCAGATTTACATGTGAACTTCTAAGCAAATTTTTGAACCAAAAACACAAGGTAACAACTTGATGGCTATAAGATTCAATTATAACTCATTAAGGCACATAACATAATATCATTTTAAAGTAAAAAACCGTAGCATGCATTGCACAAAAACTCAAATTCAAGTCACATAACACATTTATTCGAAATATCACTTATACTACGACATGCAAGCATTAACTTCAACTTTTAGTGTAAAAATCATAGCATGCAAGGATAGAAACTTTTTAAAAACACATTTTAAAAGATCATAGGTTCTTTAAAAGTCACATGCAAGCTTCTTTCTTTTTGAAATCAAATAAAACTAACAGACAAAGCACAAAAACCCATTCGGCTCCTTGGAGTCATTGCCGAATGCTTGAGGCCAAGATCATGGCTTGAAAGTAGAAGCATAATACTTCACCAAGACCATCTCTTGCTCAAGTATTATAAGCCACATTTAGTTCAACTCTAGATTCACAAGAATCAAAGTTAAACCCTTGTCTTTAACTACATGCAACTAAGAAAACTCACCTTAAATGATGATATAGAACCAAGTGAAATTGTCCTTTGCTTAGAGGAGTTGAAAGATGCATGAGGATGAAGAAATGAAAAAGAAAAAATATGAGAGGGGAGGGGGTTGAAGGTGCGGCCGAGAGAGAGGGAAAGAGAGGGAAGAGAGTGAAGTGATGTTGGTGGAAAAGAAATGATGTGAGTGGAGTGTATAAATTTGTTTTTGTCTCACTAAAATGGTAATGGAGTTTGAACTTACTCTTTTGTCCTTCATCCACTAATAGTTAACTATTGCATGCAAGGTTTTATTGGTCTTTTGCTTGGTCAAAAGGAGTTAGTGGGGAGTGAAAGGACAGTCCTAACCTTGGTCTCTATTTGAGTGGAAACTGCATGCAAGGGTATGCTTGTAATTCAATAACTAATAAAAGTATAATTTAAAAGTATGATTTTTAGTAATTAAAATACAAATCCATAAATCACTAAATAAATACCATAAATACTATGAGATTTTAGAAATTTAATAAAATTGTTTTAAAAAATTTCGAACAAAATTTTATATTAAAATATTTTTCACATATTATTATACTAACAAATAAATCATGAAAATTACACTTAACACATTATAAATTACACAAATAATTGCATATAAATTGATTATATTCCATAATACTAAAATAAAAATTTATCGCCTAATCGCAACTAATCAAATATTACTAACTTACGAGAAATCTCTATTATTTACTAATCGCGTAGCGAAAATCTTACTCGCTTAGGGAATTTACACGCTTAATATATTCCGGCATCGCAATGCCAAACGATAAAATTATACACAATATATAACGAATTTGCATAATCGGCCTTGTAACACAGAATATTTAGGAATATATATTGCACTTATAAAAATAACTCCCATATTTACCGGTTGTCATATTAAAGGCTAGAGCGAATCCTAAAACTTGTTTTCAAATTTAAGATCTTCCTTTCGAAGGGGATTTAAATACTCACTTAAAAATCTGAGGGATCCGGCTTTGTGGTGTATTTGCAACGAAGTTACTGATTTAATAAAAGAGCTTTTGATTATTTGCCCAATATTTGGGAAGTAAGTCCATCTAAATGAGTCGGCATAAGCGACAGGCCGGGGTACGGTCTATCAAAGTATAAGTGGCTGGGTGGCAGTCTATCAACGCATAAGAGGCCAGGTGGCGGTCCAACACAAGGTCCTAATTCGTTTAGGGTGATGACCGGTAGGGGATTCATCCATATATTAGTAGAAAATCTTACTTATTGGTATCTTATCCTGATCAGCAAGATATTGGGTCTATGCCAAAGTTTTCTTCTTTCCAAATTCATTGGATATTACAACTCTGTTTATACTTTTCAGGACAGAGGTTTTCAAGGAATGTATAAGAGATATATATAGGTGTATATATATATCGGGACTTAATGAACTATCTCGTAACTTCATTTCTTTCAAATGATATTTCAAAGATTGAATCTATTCAAGTCTTATCTTGTAGTCTCATCTATGTGATGAACTTTTGAAACTGATTATAGCTTGAACGATGGTAGTTCGAGTAGTATTCGGAAAAGATATAAGTATATTGGAGTATATTGTAACTTCATCTTTTCAACTTATATCTAGTTAATGATTATCTTATACATGACAAAGATTTTCAGAAAAACGTTGAGACAAGGTTAGATATATGAGATCACCTTGCAATGATATTTTTATACAGTTATAAACTGGAAATCTGTGTATATTATGCATGGAAGAGGATTTTCAAGATTTTAAAAAGTATATATACATATATACTGAATATTTTAATACTTGGTCGCGTTAAGATATCAAAATTGGTTCATTTCTGCTTGACCAAGACTTTCATGAGTACTATGAGAATGCTCATATATTGTTAATTATTATACATGTTATTTTGGTGAGCTTGTTGCTCACCCTTGCTTTATTCTTTCATCACACAACAACAACTAGACAACATGAACAGGACCAAGCTCCCAATTCGCGAGCGGATAGGAAACGTTCCGCAATTTCATGTAGGCGTTGATGCCGCTGTAGCTGAGGTAGGAACTACCAATAGGCTAGGCTTTCAACTTTTGATGTACCAGACTTATGTATATTTATGAATTGTAATAATGGCAAAGAATATGTAAATTTATTCAGAAACACTTTTGAGGTGTAATGACTTATAATTGTAGAATAAAATGACTTGTATTATTTTTGTTATTCATCCCTGAGACTATAACTTGTGGTGTGTGTGTGTGTATATCGTGGGGTTACAATACGCAGTAGTTGGTTGTTTATTAAGATTTAATATTATTAAGGGAAATGGAACTTGTGACAACCCAGATCCCCAATGCCGGATTTGGGGGTGTTACAAAACCCCTATGGTTTTGTTGGTGTCATCAAGGTCTACCCCAACATGTAGCCCCTCACTAACTGATTGTGGGTTCTGGGCGGTGAGCACAGTTTCTAGAACCATGTCACTTGATGTCGGAAACACTTGAGAGGTAGATTCAAGTGTTTGATTATAGGATGAAGAAATTTTAGAAATCAGACTTTGAATCTCAGATTGGAGTGTTGGCAGCTCCCCCTGAGTAAAAGAAGGAGCTTTAAATGATGTGCTCTCCTTATGTGTGCCATCCTTATGTCTCCTTTCATACACTTGAATTTTTTCAAGTGATGGTGCAGACTCTGTACAGGGTGCATTAGGGGCGAATGCTTTGTTCAATAGAGACACCTTGTTGGGAGGATGCCCCTAGAGTCTGTTTTTATCCCTGCTTTTCAACTACACCCTTTTGAGAAGATGTAGAGGTGTCTTGAGTGGTCAGCTCAGTTTGTTTAGCCTTCTTTGTCTTTTTGACCAGGGGTGACTCTTGTTCAGTTTAATCCTCACCACTCTTATTTATTACTGCTAAAGATGCCTGCTTTCTCTTCTTTTTACCCACTTCACCCTTTTGAGATGATGAAATGGTTGGTTTCCTAGCTTCTATTGGTATAGAAGAAATGGTCTCAGCTTGGGAAGACCCATGTTGGTAGTCCCGTGTTTATACTTCTATAGGGACATGAGCCATTATTGAACTAGAATTAAATTAGTTCTCATGTCAGGCATAGGATAAGGGTAAGCTTTGATCTCTCCAACATAAATGGAGTATTTTTGAGACTCACACTTACCTTGTTCTTTGTAGTTAGTGAACCAAATAAAATTTTGGACACTTGCTTACAATTGCCTATTTTTGTCCTATCTACACCATCAAGTAAATGAATGTCTGCAACTTTATGGATTAAAGTAGACATTATAAATCTAGGAAAGAAAATTTCCTTACCTTTTGAAAATAAAGGCATAGTTAGCCTTGTGTTGAGCTCATGTTGAATTAGCATCCTCACATTGATGTGTCTGTTATGAGCCATGGAGAATACTAATTTCTGAACTACACTAGAAATATTATCATACCCTGTCTTTCTACATGTAAATGCTCTCACAATGGAGTCAAACATGAATGACCATTCTTTCCTCAAATTCTTCTTTTTGAGATTGGCCAAGTTGATCCTTTCACTGTAGTTGATGAAGTCCATGAATTCTGCTAGTTCATCCTGAGTAGAAACCTCCATCAAATTTGCAGTAGGAATGCCCAAGGCCATATTTACATCAGTTTCTGAAAATTCCACTTGTTGACCCTTAATAGAGCAATTAACCACCATGGAAGAAGTTTGGTCCTCATGCACTACTGTCCTTATCACATATGTATTCCAGAAATGCCCTAGAACATCCAAGTACAGAATTAGATTTGCTGTTAAATCACCTGCAAAATAAGTTTCCGAAAAAACTTCACAAAACTCTTGAAGGAGTTAGGAGCCTGGTTTGCATCAGTAAAAGCTAGGTAATTGGTGCCCTCCTTTGGGATGAAAGATGTAACTATGTTTGATGCCATTGAAATAGTCTGAATTTGAGTGGGTAAGAAAAAGTAGAGAGAAATAGTTTGAAACGAGAGAGAGCGGTTGAGAATTGGAATAATTAGGTCACTTAGAGTTCTCAAAGGCATAAAGAGGTGTATGTCGAGATGTCTGGGTATTTATAGTAAAAGGTAAATGACTTATCGAGAACTAAAAATGGACATTTGGAATTTGCTTATCGAGAAGTCATGTAAAGAGACTAGATACCTATCGATATGTCATTTTCCTGACTCTTATCGAGAACTAGAAAATGACTTGTCGAGATGTCAAATAAATATCCAGTTTGTCCTGAATGGACTGAATTGTTCTCAAATTTTATTTGAATAAATCAAAATAAAATTAGAATGAATTTTATCAAAAGTATCATACTGAAAACAATTTATTAAATAAAATTATTTTAGTCTGAGTTAAAGATAAGTTTAAATTAAACTTGTAGAGAACTCATAATGGATTACTCGAGAACTTTACAATACTTATCGAGAAGTCATTAGGTGAATTATCGAGATATCCATTCGAGAAGTCTAGTAATGATCTTATTCGAGAAGTTAATCGAGAAGTCATAATAACTTATCGAGATATCCACGAGAATCCTAATAAAGACTTATCGAGAAGTTAAAATGACTTATCGAGATGTCTTACTCGAGAGGTCCAATGCTGACTTATCGAGAACTACTTCGAGAAGTCTCAAAATGACTTTTCGAGAAGTCATTTATACTTATCAAGAACTCAGTTCTCTATATACTTTTTCTGCTTTTGAGGTCTAACTTTTATTAAATTCATATATTGACAATATGAATTAACAAACAGACAGTTTACTTAGAACTTTTAGCAAATTCCAAGTTTGACAATAGGTAAAATGAAAAATAAATATGCATAGAAATCTGAAGTATTTATAATTCATATTTCAGTTAATTTCCAATTAAATCAAATTAATTTTGATTTACTAGAAATTAATCTGCTGTAAAATATTAGCTGAGTTCTTGCCTTTAGGATGAAGAATTAAGCATTCCAATTTCACCTACAAGTCTAGTGAAAGTTGCTTTATCCAAAGGTTTAATAAAAATGTCAGCTAAATGTTTTTCTGTTGGAACATAAATAAGCTCAATGGTGCCATTTGCAGCATGTTCTCTAATAAAATGGTACCTTACATCAATGTGCTTTGTTCTAGAATGATTAACTGGATTAGCATAATAGATATGACACTAGTATTGTCACACATAATTGAAATTTTGTGTAACATTAGGCCATTATCCATTAGCTGATTTCTAATCTAAAGCACTTGAGCACAGTAACTTCCAGCAGCTATGTATTAAGCCTCAGCTGTGGAAGTTAACACGGATTGTTATTTCTTGCTATACCAGGATACAAGTCTTTGACCAAAAAATTGTCACCTTCCACTAGTACTTTTTCTGTCAACCCTGAATCCAGCAAAATCTGCATCTCTGTATCCAACAGCTTCAAAACATGTTCCCTTAGGATACTATAATCCCAAGTTTGGAGTCCCCTTCAAATATCTGAATTTTTTTTCACAGCCATCAAATGTGATTCCTTTGGATTGTCTTAAAATCTTGCACACAGACATGTTGCAAACATAATGTTTGGTCTACTAGTAGTTAAATAAAGCAAAGATCCGATCATTCCTCATTAACCTGAAATGTCTACACTTTTTCCTTTCTTATCTTCATCCAATTTAGTAGTTATAGACATAGGTGTAGATGCAGGAGAACAATCAACCATACAAAACTTCTTTAATAAATCCTTGACATACTTAGTTTGGCTGATGAAAATCCCATCACTTCTTTGACTAACTTGAAGTCCAAGAAAGTAACTAAGTTCTCCCATCATACTCATTTCATATTCACTCTGCATGAGTTTAGAGAATCTTTGATATAGCTTTTCATTGGTGGAACTAAATATGATATCATCCACATAGATCTGAACTAGGATCATATCATTACCATGGTGCTTGTAGAAGAGAGTCTTGTCTGTTGTACCTCTAGTGAATCCATGTTTAAGCAGAAATTCTGACAGTGTGTCATACCAGGCTCTAGGTGCTTATTTTAGTCCATAAAGAGCCAGCCTTGAGCAACTTGTATAAAAAATCTGGAAATTCTGGATCATCAAAGCCAAGTGGTTGTTGCACATAAACTTCTTCTTCCAACTCACCATTAAGGAAGGCACTTTTTACATCCATTTGATACTTTAATCTTTGAGTGTACAACAAATGCAAGAAAGATCCTTATTGCTTCAAATCTTGCAACTGGAGCAAATGTTTCATCATAATCAATTCCTTCTTCCTGTGAGTATCCTGTTGTAACCAATCTTGCTTTGTTTCTGGTTACAATCCCATTTTCATCCATTTTGTTCCAGAACACCCACCCAGTTCCAATTACACTTCTGTTCTATGGTGCATGAACCAATTCCCAAAATTTTTTTCTTTCATACTGATTTAGCTCCTCTTGCATAGCAGATATCCAATCAGGATCAAGTAGAGATTATTCATTTTTCTCTGGCTCAACTTTTGAAAAAAAATATGCATGTAGACATTCATTTGCAGTTGCACTTCTAGTCCTCACTCCAACAGTTGGATCACCAATAATTGCTTCTCTAGTGTGACTTTTATCCCACTTTCTGGTGTGAGTTTGTTGACCTGAGCTTTCTGCATTTTCTTCACCATTGGCATGACTTGCATAATCTTCTTCTCTTTCTCCCCCTGAGTTTGTGCTATCAAATTAAGGTGTTTGAGATGAGCTTCTATTCTCATGATTCATGTAACACCCCCAAATCTGGGGTCGGGGATCCGGGTTGTCACGAGTTCCATTTCCCTTAATAACACCCAATCTTAATAAACAATCAACTACTCCGTACTGTGATCCCACAATAAACACACACACCACAAGTTATAGTCTTAGAGATGAATATCCAAAAATAACACGAGTCATTTTATTCCACAATTATATGCCATTACACCTTAAAAGGGTTTCTGAATAAATTTACATTTCTTTGCCATTATTACAATTCATAAAGATACATAAGTCTGGTACATCAAAAGTTGAAAGCCTAGCCTATTGGTAGTTCCTACCTCAGCTACAACGACTTCAACGCCTATAGGAAACTGCAGAACGTTTCCTATCCGCTCGCGAATTGAGAGCTTGGTCCTGTTCATCTTGTCTATCTGATGTTGTGTGATGAAAGAAGAAAGCAAGGGTGAGCAACAAGCCCACCGAAATAGTATGTATAATAATTTACAATATATGAGCATTCTCATAGTACTCAAGAAAGTCTTGGTTAAGAAGAAATGAACCAAGTTGATATCTTAACGCGACCAAGTCGCAAAATATTCAGTATGTACATATATATTTTTCAAAATCTTTGAAATACTCTGCCAGGCATAATATACACAGAGTTCCAGTTTATAAATGTATAAAAATATCGTTGCAAGGTGATCTCATATATCTAACCTTGTCTCAACGTTTTTCTGAAAACCTTTGTCATTCATAAGATAATCATTAACTAGATATAAGTTGAAAAGATGAAGTTACAAGATACTCTAATATAATTATATCTTTTCCGAATACTACTTGAACTACCACCATTCAAGTTATAATTAGTTCATCCCATAGATGAAGCTACACGACAAAACTTGTATAGAATTAATCTTTGAAATATCATCAAAACGAAATAAAGTTACGAGATACTTCATTTGATGAAAACATCATTTTGAAAACTCGACACTGCCAACACTTAACAATCGCCCAACCGTAGCCTTTCTATCGAAGTGCTCTAGGTAGTGTTGCAGAAATATCCAATTGGATGATGAACTCATTACGGGAGTTTGCCGTGCCAGGAAGACCACTCACGATGATCAGTCGCAGTAGTGCAACCCCACCATTTTCTATATGTAAAGGAGAACAGTCAGATTTACTTGTCAACCAAACACTGGACTCCTAAGGAATGGACCGTCTTAGCGGAACTTCCGGGCCATTTGGGCCAATATAATAAGGTTGGGCCGGCGCCACTCGACCACTTACGCCACTCCTAGTTCAGATGAAATCCATGACTCTGAAACGTAAAGCTCGTCCCCACTTTCCCCAAGTAGAAACTTGTTGATACGGCTCCACCAAGAAGTCGTATCTAGTTGGAAAGGAAAACTCACCGATATTTCCCAGGCGATGCCTGTTAATGGATTAACTTGTTCCAAGAATTTTACTTCCCGAGTGTTGGGTAAGTAATCAAAAACTCTTTTATGAAAACAGCAACCTTGTTGCGAATATAAAATACATCAAAGAGCCGGATCCCTCAGATTTTTGAGCGAGTATTCAAGTCCCCTTCGAAGGAAGATCTTAAATTTGAAAATGAGTTTTGGGATCCGCTCTAACTTTTAAAATCATTTTGAAGACTCGAAAACATTTTTGAGAATGTTTGTAGTGATGCTGATTTAATAAAATAAATCAGTCCCGATATGTTGGAGAATATCTGAATATTATTATTTAAATAATATTCCCATAAAGGATGATCTTTATAAAAATAAATGAAGTGAAAGTTTTAAAAGCTCATACTTGAATTGAATAATAAATAACCAAAGATATACTTATATACGAAAGTACGATCTTTATTTGAATAATCGAAAATAAGTTTGAAATATCAAAACTTATTCTTTAATCAAAATAAAGAATATTATTCAATATATAAGCGGAGTCATAAGTCCTCGAATGAATATTCAAAATAATATTCATTAAATAAAATAAGCGGAGTCATAAGTGCTCGAATGAATATTCAAGATAATATTCATTAAATAAATAAGCGGAGTCATAAGTCCTCGAATGAATATTCAAGATAATATTCATTAAATAAATAAAGTTATCGAATAAACCTTATTCGATTAATAGTTTTGAAAACTATATATATATATATATATATAAAAATATACATATATTATACTCGGGAACACCGACTCCCGGTTTAGAAAAATGTTCACCTTCGGGTCCCCTATACTAAGGGTATACGCAATTACTGCTTATCTCTAGCATAGGTATTATGCAACTTATAAGCAATTAAATCAACAATTAGATATCAAGATTAAGAAACAGGCCTGCATATATATCATATCAACATGCTCCAATATATCGCAAGATTTGCTAATAACAATAATGCACTTATCACAAGATAATGCATATACATATATACATCACAACAACGGTATAACGGTTAGAAAACTTGCCTGAGTGTTCCGGGGTAGACTTAAGCTTAGAGTGGGTCCGGTAACCTATGAACAACAACATAAGCCGGAATTAAACCACGGTCGCTTAAGAAACTAGACTTTAACCAATCGAACCCTAACGTTTGCTTATGGTCATTTCTACGCTTAACAAATCATATAAGTCGTTCGAGTACCCTCGTCTCCACCATTTTTAATAAATTAACTGTTACGAATTTTAAGGTGACGCTTTCGCGAATACCCTACCAACTGCCTATTCCACTTTACATAATTGTTTCATACTCCAATTAGTCATTTAAGGGCCTTAACCAAGGTTTCAAAGTAAGGCGAGGGATAATGGTTCGTTCGCGAAACGCCGTTACTTAAAACAGTCGTTTCTCCTAAACCGTACATCAGATTCAGGCGAACCACATATTAAAACGAAGCTCGTAACATGAACTATCTAAACATGGCAAAGGTTAGAATCTTTCTGTGAGTTCACGGGTCCTAAAGTTAAGAACAGAACAGTTAAGTAAAATCGGGCATTATGACGTTTATATTTACGTGATTTCCAATTTAATTAACACTCTAAATTATCATCAATTCACTCACAACCACCAATACAACAATACTAAACCATCATACTAAAAACTCAGACCCCAGCTCCAAGTTTTACCAATTTCTCCAACCAATCAAAGACCTAATATTCAAAACCAATACAAATCCACCAAAACTACTTATAATCAATGATCAAGCCTTAATACTAACAATGCTTCAATAAAACTTAATGGAATCATAAAATCAAAGATAGGGTTTGAAGTTGATACCTTCTTTGGTAGGTGTTAAGTTTCTAGGAAGCCTTAGGGAGCCTTAATCTAACCTCCTACAAGCTTGATCTTTTCAAAGAAATCAAGAACACAAAGTTAGGTTTTGAAGTTTCTAAAAGTCTGATTTAAAGAACTGTAAAAATTAGGGTCTTACCATGCTTATTTGGACGATATTTGTGAACAAGAGTTGTAGGCCAGCTCAATACCTTTCCAACGAGCTATAGAACACAACATTTGAGTGAGTATTGAAGGAGATATGGTAGTTTTAAGTTGCTTCTCTGGTTTTGGCCGAGAGCAGGGGAAGAAAAAGTGAAGTAAAAATGTTTCTAGTTTGATTAAATGATTTGTGTGGTGTTTATCTTGTTTACTTTCTTTTGTTGTTAATTAGATTGTTACCATGGTAAAAATTGTGTGGCTCACAATCAACCAACCAATCCCTCCATTTGTCATGCTTATGTCACCATGCCTCTGTCATCTTTCTCATGTCATCCTCTTACACTTGTCTTCTTCTTGTTGGTGTGATGACATCATCATCCACTAACCTCTTTGATTAACCCCTAATTACTTGGTTAATGGCCGCTTATCTGTTATACGGTTCGCTTAACTTTCGTTCTCGTTTATCGTTTGAGGGATCATACCTGGGATCTTATTACTTAGGTTCCCCCAAACCTTTCTCAATATTTTATATTCCTTTTATGATCCTCTCTAAAAATCCTTGAATTTAAATCTTTTTTATCATGTTACCTTATACTCAATTCTTTCGGTATCTGGTAGATTTTCGGGAAAAATCAAAGTGTTCGGATTTGGATTCTGACGATCTTTACATACACTTATATACCATATAGAGTACTAATAAGACTTCAGAATATCAATAAAAGAACTGCTACATTGTGTGGCATGAAAAATTTTCTTATTCAGCATAATCAGCAAAATCACTATTCATAAGGTTTACAAAAAGTCCAAAATTTTTGGGGTTATTACAATTCACTTGTTCAGTTGACTCTATATCCATTCTGTGATTTGTGTTGACTTCAGCTTCATCCTCGGAATCACTATCAATGTTGAGATTTTCAAATTTTAGGGCCTCATCTTCATTTTCATCAAGACATTCCATGCCAGGACACTTGCCATCATCAAAAGTTATATATGTGCTTTCCATAACTTTCTTTTGTTCAAGCACATAGACTTTATAGGCATTTCTCTCCAATGAATATCCCAGAAAAATTGCTTCAAAAACTTTAGAGTCAAATTTTCCTAAATATTCAGAGTTGTAATGACTGAGAATTTCGTGACATGATTAAGTGAATAAAATATAATTTTGTGTTGTAATTGTGAATTATGTGATTAAATAAAAGGTTAAATGATTTTGTGGTTAATTGTCGTTATTGTATAATAGTTACTGGGAATGTAAAGAAACTCGTTCTAGTTTGATGAGACAGCTAAAGGATTAAGCTGTGTCGTCGAGCCGACGGGATAAAAATATTTAAAAGTGTGAATGTGAAATATATGTGGTGATTCTATGTGTTTACATACTATTTGATGTGTGCATGATTATGTGATCTAGAAATTTTTAAATGATTTCAAGGGATTTATTGATTTAAATAAGGTTTATTGAACCTTTATATCTATTTTTATAAAATTATCTGAGTACGGTCAAGGCGTGAAATTTATTTTTCTATCTTCAAAATAGTCCTAGAGACTTTCTAGAAGTGATAGATGAAATTATTTCGTGATCGGCGTACTTTAAAATAATTTTATTGGGTTATATTTCTGTTTTAAGTGTAACCTTGTAATATTCATATAAAATAAACCGTACGCTCAAAAATTATTTAAAAAAATATGGTTAGAAATCTAGTTTCAAGATCTATATTCTAAAATTGTTGTTCGTGACATTTTCATCTTATCTGAGTAAGTTATATATTAACCAAATTCATTTTTGAGTTAAGAGTAAAAGAAAATTCAGAATTACATTTACAAATTACCAAATTACCCTTCCTTGGTAATTATATATAAACACCCCCACCCCTTTGTTTTTCCTCCTTCCCCACCGACTCTCTCTTCTCTTTTCTTCTTCATCACTCTCGAACCATCTCTCTCTCTCTCTCTCTCTCTCTCTCTCTCTCTCTCGGTATATACTCTCTCTTCGATCTCCCCTCCATTATTCATCATTTTTCGATTCTAAGTCCATGATTATGGAGGATTTATCTTCCTTTATTCAAATATATGGATGCATGTTGCTATCTTTAAGTTTTGGAAAAGAATCCAAAGTTGGGTTATGTGATTTTTAGTTCGATTTTGATGAAATTAAAAGGGTTTTTGATTTTTGAATGGGTTTGAATGATAATCTGTGATTTCATGCTTGGTTTGGTGTTTAAATCAATTAAAGGTAGAGCCACGGTTGGAAACCCTGAAACGGGGCACCACCGAGCTTTGCTACCATCGGCGGTGAGCCTCCGGTGAGCCGACGGGGACGATGATGTACACGAGTCCGATATTATTTACAAATCTCCGTTTTTAAGTTGGTTTCCTTGCATGCATGTAAAGTTATAATATAATCAAGTTATATTTTGTTTTTGTTTGGAAAAAAATGGATTAAATGATTAGATTATGGGTTAAATTAAGTTAGATTTGTGATTTATAGCTTTGCATGTTGAGTTGATTGATTGCATGTCGATTTTACAAGTTGTTTTGTTGTTAATTGGGTTATCGTTTAATTTGGGTATAGAAATTTGATTCATATTGGATATGTGAGTAGATAAGTATGATTAAGTTAAGTTTTGATTGTTAGGAACATGGATTTGATTCGGTTTTAAAGGAATAAATGATTCGATTTATGCATGTTAAGATTGTGTTTAAAAATGTTGTTTTGGGGCGGTTTTTAATAAAAAAAGAAATGATTTCAGGAATTGTTCTTGCTTGGAATGGATTAAGATAGGTTTAGTTTGTAAATGGAACCTTGCATGTTGATATTTGATAAATTGTTTGTGGTTTGTTGAAAAGGCCGAATGGTGCTTGGTTTTGAAGGAGTGGATTCAAGTTATTTGATCGATTTGATTCCCGAGTCTAAGTATATGGTTTATGTAAGATTGATTTGGTGTTAAAAGATATTTGGTTAGATGCATGTCAAGTTAAGTGATTGCATGTTATTGAGTGGCATTTATGACACTTTATTACGCTCCGTAAAGTTTTGAATTGGTGTATTTGTACTCAAGTTATTGGTGTTTTAATGTGTTTTCTAGTGTTTTTGCATTTTCAGGCATTTTCCAGCTAATCAGGTGAATTAGCATTATTTTGGTGCTAATTTGGTGTCAGGAAGGTGTTGGAATAAAAGCTCTTAGAAAACCAGCTCAATCAAGAAGGAAAAAGAAGAAGTCAAAGTTTTGATCAGTGAGCCAGCGCACCCGCGATGTCAAAGCGCGTGCCCGCGATGTCAAAGCGCGTGCCCGCGCCCAAACATCAGAAACCCAGCGCGCCCGCGCTGATCAAGCGCGCGGCCGCGCCATGTCGGGATAGAAGAATCCTGATTCTACTTGGCCTTTGAGAGAGAGACTTCTACTTTGCATGGGGCTGCTATATTAAAGCTCATTGTTTAGAAGATATCAAGGAGAGACATATCAGAGCTAAGGAGAAGACGGCAAGAGACCCATAGCACAATTCAACAAAGGCGAAGATGATCTAGTTTATTTTTGTGAATCTTTGTTTTGAGTTATAATCTTGGATGCTCGTTTCTTCTTTTATTGAACCTATACTCTTATGTTAACTTTGTTTTATTATTTGTTATAAAGACCACGCTTATTGTAACATACTTTCATCGTATCCCACTTTGATGATGAGTCTGATTATGGGCTAATCATTATAGTGGGGTTCCAGCGGATTTATTTATGGATTTTTTTAGTTTATTTGATTCGATACCTTAGTATGTCGTGATTGTATGATAACCTAGTATTGGTTATGCTTATTCATCTTATGAGCGTCGCGAACTTATAAGATAGAGTGTTAATCTTTAATGAAGCGAAAGTGAATTTAAAGATTTAGAACTTGCCATGCTAGCATAGGTTCATGAATTTGTTATGCATGATTCGTAGGTAATTTTAACCATCTTACTTTGCCCTATGTAATCAAGATAGATAACTTGTGCTTAACCATTATGTTGTCAAATTCTATAGACATATAGGGTCTCAATATAACTGGTGTTTTTTCAGCTTCTATCTCTTTTGTGGATGTCTGGTAGTATGGTATTCGTGCAATGAAAGTTGGCATTTATCAGTTTCATGTTGTCTGATTAGTGTCATCACCATTGCATGCTAGGTTAAGAACGAAAAGGCTATTGAATGAAGTATTTAATGAAGTTAGAATCCCATGTTTGTCATATATATTAATTCAATCATTCTTATTTTCTTAGTTATAATTGTTAGTTTAATTCTTAGTTATAAACAACCTTAAATTGTTATTCGTCTTAGCATTGAATAATAACCATACATTGTTGCTTAAGTGCATAAATTATAAAGTTAACCTAAACCAGTCTCTATGGGAACAAATCTGATTTATATCTTATACTACTTGCGAACGTGTATACTTGCGTGTAATTTTAGCACGTGTTTAGAGACTAACACATGTTAAGTTTTAAAGAACTACTTGTTTTATTTTAGGGTTTAGTTCGAATTTATGGTTAAAAAAGGAGGTGTAAGTGGTTTATTGACGAGTCATTCAAATTGTGATTATTTGCTTAAGTATAAAGCTTGGTTTATAAAGGTATAACATACTATGTACAATGTGAGTATTCTGTGATTATACTCGGCTTTATGAGTTAAGCGTCAATGTGAATTGGGGTAATCGTTAGACGTTCAGGGAACGTCGAGTGTGAATTAGTATCTAATTAGGGGTTCTAATTTGGATTATAGATCCGGATAGCGGAGACATTCAGGCTAGAAAAGGGAAATGAATCTTAGGTAGGAGTAGCTCTATACCCACTAAGCAGGAAAGCAATTTAAGGCAAGTAACTCTGCCTTCTCTTATGAAGTTGATACTAGAGAGGAACTTATTGATGCCATGATAAAGTAGTTACTCTTTATTACAAGTGTGATATATTTGTAATGATTTTTGAGAAACCCTGATATTGTTTCTTGCGATAACGTGATATCGATCCCTGTTTTACCCTTTTGTAACCTTGTTGATTCCTATCCTGATTACTTTGCTATTTCCTTCGCTACCTTGTGATCTTGTAACCCTAAAAGAACTTTGATGAATCCCTTTGCGTAATATTTTTTATTAACCTAGATTCTTTGACATTCTTAAACTCTGTCATGTGTTGATCTTGAAACCGTTCCAACTTAGAACCAGTACACCCTGTTTATCATTTGATCAAGTTCCTTAGTATTGATCCATGTTTACATTCGATCAGTTCACTTTCCTTGAAATCTTAAATTGAACCTAAGAATGATTTTTGACTTGAATGAGTCAAAATGATTTTATATTCTTGGTAATGTTAAAAAGAATTTAGTCAACACTTTTTCCTATTTCTAACACCAAGGTTTTCCAAACGAATTCCTAATGGATTGGATAGAGACATAAGAGGCTAATGGGACTAGTCTAGTCACGTAAGAGGCTAGCGGGGCTAGTCCAATATAAGGCTATAATGTCATAGGTATCATAACGACCAGATGGAGGTCGGTACGGGCTTATCACCCGTATTATAATTAAAAAGATAGATATTCCAATGAAGGGTTTCTTTATATTCTATAAAAGAGAAATTTTTTACATTCTTTGAGCAGTTTGCTCCTTTTTCTTTATAAATGAAATAAAATGAAATTGAACAACTCAAGTCTTCATTTTGGTTGAATGTTGTGAACCCTGCCACTTTACGCTAATGATAAGTTTCAAAGTTTGATTGATTGTTTCCTTATGTTGAGAAACACTTTAAAATCCTGCTAACGATTTGTGATGAATGTCGGCTTTCACCATATCCCGAGCCTTGATTCTTGAAAGCCCAAACCTTTCTTCATAACCTTTACATAGTCAAAGACAGAAATCTGCCACCTAGAGTTTTAAAGTAGAATTCCTCCGAGGTTGATATTGATATATTTGTTGAATTATAGAACTGTTTATATAGTTACTTACTCAGCTTGTTTGCTCATATATTTGCTTTGATTTAACCATGGCAGTTAAGAAAGAAGATGGTCAGACTTAGGCGCACCGCTCATAAGAGCGTTCCTGGCGGCCCCTACCGTGTCGTAGGTTTCCAGATGCCAGAGCAGATAGCTATTGTGTATGTGCAAGCGTGTTAGTTGAAGGGGCTATTCTAGTATTATTGCATACAAGGGGTTATCAGTCGGTTCCATGTCAGAATCGAATGATTTTGAATTTATTATTTTGGTTTATAATATATTTATTCTGGTTGGTAGTTGTAATCTTGTCTCATACTTAATCATGTTCAGATCCTGTTAGTATTTAATCAGGGTTTATTATATCTGCTGTTATTATTAGTTTAATGGTGTGTGGATCCTAATTTCCTAACCCCGAGATTGAGGGCGTCACAAGAGTTGTCTTTCAGAACATAAGTCTTGCTTCCAAACACATGAAGATGCTTCACAGTAGGCTTTCTTTTAGATAAGATTGAGTATGGTGATTTGCCAAGATTTTTGTTGATGAGATATCTGTTTTGAGTATAGCATGTAGTGTTAACAGCTTCTTCCCAAAAACTTGTGATTCAAATCTGTGACAGAGGTTACCATGTCAATTTTTATGAGGAGCATTGTGAAATTGTCAGTAATTCTGATGGCAAGATTGCAATGACTAGTGTAAGACATGGTATTTTATATGAAGCCAGGGTCTCCAAAAGTATTGATGATTAATAAGTTTGTCTACTGAGTAGAGTATCAGTGGAAGACATCTGTAACTGGCATAAAAGACTTTCTCACCTTAACTTCAACAATATCAATGAACTTGTGAGGAAAGATCTTGTGAGAGGATTGCCCAATGCAGTGTTTACTCCTGATGGCTTATGTGATTCATGCCAGAAATCCAAGCAAAGGAAAACATCTTTTAAGAGTAAAACTGAATCCTCCATTCTTGAACCATATTATCTAGTTCATATTGATCTCTTTGGTCCACTGAATGTTATGTCAATTTCCAAGAAGAGGTATGACTCGTAATTGTTGATGAATATCCCAGATACACATGGGTGTATTTTCTGCATATCAAGGATGAATCTCCAAACATTCTTCTTGATCATGTGAGGGAGCTGGAAAAATGATCAACATACAAAGTGAAGATCATCAGAAGTGATAATGGAACTAAATTCAAGAATAGCTCTATGGATGAGTTCTGCAAACTCAAGGGGATAAAACAGGAGTTTTCTGCTCCTAGAACTCCACAAAAAAATAGAGTTGTTGAAAGAAAGAATAGAACTCTTATAGAAGTTGCGAGAACCATGCTAGAAGAAGCAAGATTGCCTACCTACTTCTGGGCCGAGGCTGTGCAAACTGCTTGCTTTACACAAAATGCAACCTTGATCAACAGGAATGAAAAAACACCATTTGAGATGGTGAAGGGAAAGAAGCCAAATTTGAAGTACTTTCATATTTTTGTTTGTAAGTGTTTTGTTTTCAAAACTCATCCGGAGCAGCTAACGAAGTTTGATCTAAAAGCTGATGAAGGAATTTTTGTGGGATATCCATTGTCCACAAAAGCCTTCCGAGTTTACAATCTGAGAACAAGAACAATCATGGAATCTATACATGTATCTTTTAATGAAAAGAAGATGACTGGTCCAGAAGATGCTGATGACCATAACAAATTGAGATTTGAATATAAAGTACCTAATTCTGAACTTTAAAATCCTGACCCCGATACAATAAATCCTGATATCACTCTATGCTCTGATATTCCACAGAACAGTGAAAACTCTTCTAATGCTGAAGCATATGTTGAGGGGGAGCAACATGACTCAAATTCAGAGACTACTACAAGTGATTCAACTCAAGAAACATCAGTAGAAAGATCATCAGACTTATTTTCCTTAAACTCTGATGAGTCAAATACTGATAACAGTGGGAACACCAATTCAGGGGGGAGCATCAGGAAATAATAGTGTTACTAATCAAAGAAATAACAGAGAGTTCATGGATCAAGGGGAGGTTCGTCTTCAAGGAGTCAACTTCCATTTGTAACAGAATGCTCTAAGTCCCACACACCTGACGTAATCATTGGAAACCCTGACACTGGTGTAAGAACAAGAAAAGCCACTCAGAATAAATGTCTCTACCATTCTTTTCTATCTCAAACTAAACCTAAGAAGGTTGAAGAAGCTCTGTAAGATGTTGACTGGGTTACGGAAATGCAAGAGGAGCTCAATGAATTTAAAAGGAACAAAGTCTGGACTCTTGTGCCAAGACCAAAGAACAGATCTGTAGTTGGCACAAAGTGGGTGTTCAAAAACAAAACTGACAGTGAGAGAATTATTACAAGGAATAAAATAATAATGGTTACAAAGGGTTATTCACAATAAGAAGGCATTGATTATGATGAGACATTTGCTCCAGTTGCAAGGCTTGAGGCGATTAGAATCTTTCTTGCCTATGCTGCTCACAAGAAGTTTAAGGTTTTCCAAATGGATATGAAGAGTGCATTTCTAAATGGAGAACTTGAAGAGGAAGTTTATGTTGAACAACCCCCGGGGTTCATAGATCCAAAGTATCTAGATCATGTCTACTTATTAGATAAAGCAGTCTATGGACTGAAGCAAGCTCCAAGGGCCTAGTATGAAATACTTGCTTTATTTATGCTAGAAAGTGGTTTCACAAGAGGTACAATTGACAAAAATCTCTTTTATAAATATCATGGTAAGGACTTGTTATTAATACAGATATATGTTGATGATATCATTTTTGGATCTACTAATGATAAATTATGTGAGAGATTTGCAAAGCTAATGCAGTCCAGATATCAAATGAGTATGATGGGAGAATTGAGTTACTTTTTGGGGTTACAAGTTAAACAGGCTGATGAAGGGATCTTCATACACTACTAGAAAAAGTAGAATATACATCGCCTCTTTTACGTCGGTTGCTTATTTCACCGATGTAAAAAGTATTTTAGACATCGGTTTTGAGCAAGCGATGTCTTTTGTGCTTATAAACATCAGTTTATTAGAGGAACCGATGTTAAATGTTTGTTAAAAAAAATTCAGCAGCGCGCCTTCCCCATTCCCCCTAGCCAAAATTTCATTCCCTCTTAAATTTCCCCCGTTTTGCCTTAGATTATTTTCAACTCTTCCCCCTCTTTTAACTTTATCCTCAAATATATATTTAAAAAAACATAAAATCAAAAATCAAAAATCAAAGCTATCAAAACTCTCTCTCTGACGAAAGAACATATATCTCTCTCCCCATCACTCTTACTTCCCCTCTCCACCAATCTTTCTGAACTCTCAACGTAGAAGCCTAAATTCAAAACCTAACTTTCCAAATTGAAACCTAGAACTCACAATTAAGATCCCTAATTCGAATTATATCTTTCAATTACATGAACCCTAACTCTTGTTTTCAATAAATCGTTCGATTTATGTTAACTAGGTGCAGATGAAGTTCCAATCGGCCTATCTATATTGTTATTTATCCTTATTCCACTCGAATTAGTAAGTGGTTTTTAAATTTCAATTTTTAGCTTTTTAACAGATTTGTTATTGTTTTGAGTTATATAAATAATTGATTGTGTCTTTTTTTCTTTTATTTTTATTTTTACACTTTTGTTTTAGTTTTTTTGTTGTGTTTTTGTTTTTTATTGGATGTGAACTACAAAGAACTAGTAATGCTCATGGTGATTACTGTGAAGAAAGCCCGTTGCCTGTTATCTGGGACACGTTACCTTCAATTACGGTCGTCGGAGGACAGGGTACTCCTCTTTTTTCCTTGTTTTTTAGCTTTGTCCATAACATTATCGTTATATTCAAGACGAATCTGTGAGATATGATAAGTCAGGTTTTCTGGTTAATGCTGAAGATGTTGTTCCATATGATATCAAATCAGTTTGGTGACTGCTTGTCATATTTAACTGCAGAAAATCCATCTGCTATGGGGAGATGATGACAAGATTTTTAACTCCGAAATTGCTGAAAGCATCAAGCAGTAAGTTCTCATTACCTCTACCAGCATATTTAAACAGTGTTTACTTTGGAGTTTGGACTCTCCTTTATTCTAGTTAATTTTCTTGATAATCATATTTTTTAACATTTTTACAGCAGAGCCATGCTACTAACATTACTTTTCTGTAATAATTTAGTTATAATATCAGTCAAAGATTATAGTTAAAATAAATATATTGGGATACAACTGCAGGCAGTTAGGCGACAAGGCTACTCTGGAATTTGTAAAAGAGGCAGGACACCTTGTTCAAAATGATCAGGGTGCAGAGTATAACAATCGCGTCAAAAAATACTTTCTTCCTTGCACAAAGGTTAAGATATAGGAATGATCAATGACTCTACTTTCATTAAACATCTGTTAGTGATATTATTTTGATTTTTTTTACTTAAGTTGTTGTGTGATGTTCTATTGTATAGACTCAACCTGCTTTCAGAAATTATTTGCAGTTTATTTACATCTTATTTGTTGATGGATAAATTATTTTTAATTTCTGATATTATTGTTAAATTTTTTTGTTACTGTATTTATCTTGTACTTTGCCCAAGAAAAACTATGTATGTCTATATTTCTAGGCTATTTAGCGGAAACATAAAGTTGATGATGTTTAGTGTTATTTACGGAAGAAGTTGATTCTTACCATTTACCCCCTCTATTATTTACAAATGTTTTTTGTTTTTTAATTCTAAATTTTGATCAAACATTGTAGTACTCTTTACCTCTCCTATGATATATATCATTTAATTATGTTAATTGAGTTATTAAAGGAGTGGAGGATATTGATCTATGCAGAGTGTGTTAGGACCTGATCAGGCCTGATCATGGGGCTAAAGATATCGAAATAGAGGAGAAATCGAGGTTCTCCAGGTGTGTTTTCTCAGGAAATTTTAAAAGGTTTTCATCAGGCTACAAATATAATTCTCAATGAATATCATGAGCGCATTTATTCCACCAAGGTAAAAATATATTCTACCAAGTTTGTTAAGAATTGGGTTCTGAAAGTTGAATAGTTAATTATGCTGCTTGAAAAGAAAATTGTGGTAGAAAATGAGTTGAGATCTTCTTTTGTAAACAATATTTTAATGAGGAGGTTTTTATAAGGAATGCTTCAAAAAACTCACTGATTTATGTAATTATAAGATTAAATCATTACCCTGGCTCGATTGACTTTATGACACAATCTTGTTAATTTTGGAAATGGTGACAATTGACAAGCTAGAAGCTAGATCTGTACATAACTTAATAGTAAAATGAGGAACTTGTATGGTATATCTATATATAAGAGAATAATGATCAAGTTAAAACAACCACTGCTTTGATGAGACGCGTAGACCTGAAAGAGTTTCTTAGATTGTCACCATTATTAAATCTAATTATTAAATTAATTAAAATTAATTAATAACTAATTAATTTAATTAATTAATTAATATTTAAATTAATTAATTAATTAAATAATTAATTATCAACTAAAATTAATTAATTAAATAGTTAAGATTTATTTTTAAATAAATAATAATTTTCAAAAATTAAATAATGAATTTTTGGGATTTTTAAATAATTAAAATAATTTTCTGAAAATAGAAATCAGCAGAATATCATTTTTATATTTTTTATAAACATAAACCCAATATTTAGAAAGTTTTGAAACTGCAGGGACTGAAAAGTAAATTCTGTAAAAGCAGGGGGACTAAATGGCAATTTGCCACCGTCCCCGTCGAGTTCGCCGGCGGCAGCCATTGCTACAGAGCCCAAAAACACGCAGGAAAGTGCAGATTTGTAGTACAAAGCAAGATAAACATTATTCCATAAACCAAATCATCAACCCATGCTTGAAATGACTGAAAATTGATGAAGAACACTCGCCGGTGGCGAGCATTTTCCTGAATCCGGCGAACACAAATACGGGGTATCCAGGAATCGTTCGTTGCACATATATACATGAATCGATCCCAAATTTAACCAGGAACACAACCCAATCATTCAAATCATCTAATAACCCCTAATGAAGAGACGCCTAATTTTCAATTGAAATTATTCAAGAACATAAACCCTAATTTATGAATCCGAAAATCAAACACACTTTTTTACATGTTATTGAACTCAATTTTTGACATATAATATACCAAAATGACCAGGAAAAAAATATCTACATGATTATGCCATCAAATCATATCAAAAATATCAAGAATAAAAATTCATAATTTAATCTTTAATATATTCGAAATAAAATAATTAAATAAGAAAAATACCTTGATTCCTGCACAAAAACAGATGGTGGATTTAAAAAGAGTTTTTCGAGAGCTTCATTTTGATATATTGCACGCCTGAATCGGAGTTCGATAACACCTTCATTTGTGCGATTGATTTTCAAGAACACGGTATTTTATTAGGGATTCTCTGTGTTTTACTGGTTTTTACTGTCTGGTTATGATTTTACAAGGAAAATGAAATAAAAAAAGGGCTATTTATATTTACGGAATATTAGTACGTTCTGGATCGTGTTGGATCAATAAATACATTGCTTTACCGCTAAGTAGCTATAAATACGATCATTTTTTATAAACACTAACCTATTTTGGATAAGCACTATCCTGTTTTGTATAAGCATTATCCTGTTTTGGATAAGCATTATCTTATTTTGGATAATTATCAAAACCAGACTTTTATAAAACGATTTGTACGAAGATAATGTTATCGAAAAGGGTTAGCGTATCGAAAAGGGTTAGCGTATCGAAAATATTCCGTCGGGCCGCACACGGGTCGAATCGTAATCCAGATCGAAAAAGTCAAAACAAGGAAAATGTCCGGAATTACCATATTAGGTTAGGAAGGAGTTTTCGGAAGAGTTTCAAATTGTAAAAAAGTAAAAAAGTTATTTGTCCAAGTTCACTTTTCTATTTTTCTCTCTACATCTTCGTGGTACCTCTACAAGGTGTGGTAAAAATAAACTTTGTAGCACGCATCTCCACCAGCTCATATTAGAGCTGGATATTCATGTCGTTCATATACTTTCATGTCATGAACTTTTGTGTTTCGTGTAGTGAAAGGGCAAACATATATCCGACCCATTTAGCATTCGTGTACTTAAGGGTAAACACATATCCGTAACTCGTCGTTTCGTGTTCGTTTCATGTACATTTCGTGTATAAAACAAATTAATTAATTAATATATATATATAATATTATATAGTTGGATATAATTTTACATTTATTTATATTAAATATATATATATACATATAATGGTATATTTTTGGATATATTTTATAAATATATATGAATTTTATGTGTATATATATAATATTATAGTAATATGTATATTTATATAAATGAATATATAAATATTATAAAATTTATTAAAAATTTATTATTTCGTGTACTTTCGTGTCGTGTCGTGTATCCAAGGGTAAACACATATCCGTACCCGTTTATTTTTTGTGTTCTTTCGTGTCGTGTACTTTTGTGTACCAAAAAGCTGAACACATATCCATTTATATCGTGTCATTCTCATGTCGTTTTATCGTGTCATATACCAAATTATGATTTCATATATAGGGTTAGGAGTTGTAGGGCACGATTACAAATGATATATTATTTTAAGTGTTACACGGAGAGTTATAGTGATGTGAGGAAATGGCTAAAACAACGCCTACTGGTTTCAGTATTCAAATAATATTCCTACTTTTTTCCTTAAAAAAATGGAGCCCAAGTCAAAGTCCTTTTTTCCTTGAAATTTGAATGATGGATAACTTTTATCTGGAAGTTCTGGTCACCTGTTTGGAACTACGCAACCTCGTTCAATATCCACCAAGATCATTTTGGTCTGAAGTCACTAAAATATTAGCCTAACCAATTATGTTTTGTTCTGGAATTGAAGCTACAGTAGTAAGAATTATTTATTCATTCTATTTTCCAACTCTTACAGGACAAGCAACGAAGCCAGGGAGACATTGTTAAATAAGAAAGATCAACCATGGTTGTTTCTACTTGATTTGTTCTTTGTAAGACATAAATTGCTCTACTAATTAAGTTTCAAATAGTAAGCTTAAAACTGTAATGGCCAGGTTTGACATTAATTTAATTTAGAGTTATATAAAACTTATTAATTATTTTTAAAAGAAGGATGAATTTATAGTGATTGAAAGACCAAAATTACATATCTAAAGATTTATTAATGTTACACCAGAATAGTCGTAGAAAAAAGAGAAAATGTTTGTATCAAAAATGTGTATATAAATTTGAAGCTTAGCATCTCAGATTCTCAATTGAAACTTTTCATCAAGTCCCTTACCGTATATGAAACACTTGCAATTATTTTCAATTAAGTACAGTGATTAAAAGATATGGCTATAACTGGATTGAACATAATTGGTTATGATAACTTCAAATTTTACCCTTGATTATCTTCTAATCCAACCTGGATTTGGACTCCATTAATGCAGGAATGTGAGAGAGTAGAGGTTTAGCTGTAGGTAGGGCTCCGGTAAAACAGAACCGGAGGGTGGTGGCGGCCCCGCGGCAACTCCGGCGTGAGAATGAGATGGGATTTTGGAGAAGAATGGTAAAATAAGAATTACTCAAATATATGTGGTATGTGTATATGTGTGTAGGTGAATAATGAATGCCCCCCTAAACCCTCTTTTATGGAGCCTTTTATAGGCTTCCAATTAGGGTTAGGGGTTGGTACCTTGGATCCTGATCGTTGGAAGGTTCTGGAGTTGAGGCAGGTGGACGTCCCTGATTGGAATACGTGTCCAAGTCATCTCTGACATTGAAGTGTGCCGAAATGGAGTTGGCATGTGCCTGGAGCGTGATGGCGTGTGCTTGGAGCGCGATGTTCCGTGGGGACCTAAGTGTGGGAACATGTGAGCCATGATAGAAGGAAATATCCTGAAGTGAGAAGGCATCTTGAGGTCCACAACGTCCTGCGGTCACAACGTCATTGGGTCCACTAGCCTGGAGTAACAATCATCCTGGGTCCACTGCCATCTAGAGTCATATAATCCATATTAACTTTGGACTTATTTCTCTTGCGCTTTTAGAGTCAAATTTTAAACTTTATTTTTGACCCGTGAGTCTGGGGTGCGATCCTCGTTAGATCCTGGACTCCGGAGTGACTTGAAAAGTCCTTTGATTTTGGTTCTTCACAAGTCCAAGGTTGGGTACCTTGATTAACTTAGAAGAAAATTTTATACTTTTTTTTTTACCCCGGGGTATGGGGTGCGATCCTCGTTGGATCCTGGACTCCGGAGTGACTTGAAAAGTCCTTTGATTTTGGTTCTTCACAAGTCCAAGGTTGGGTACCTTGATTTACTTAGAAGAAAATTTTAAACTTTTTTGACCCGGAGTCTGGGGTGCGATCCTCGTTGGATCCTGGACTCCGGAATGACTTGAAAAGTCCTTTGGTTTTGGTTCTTCACAAGTCCAAGCTTGGGTACCTTGATTTACTTAGAAGAAAATTTTAAACTTTTTTTTTGACCCTGGAGTCTGGGGTGCGATCCTCGTTGGATCCTGGCGTGTGATGTAGGTTGGACTCCAGAAAACTTGGAAAGTTTTATTTTTGACTCTGGAGTCCGGCGTGTAATCACGGTTGGACTCAATTGGAATCTGGATTGATTGGACTCCAAATTTATTGGAGTCTGGATCTTACTGAAATTAATGATTTTGTGTTCCTGGACGGAGTAGATCATATAAAAGTATCACCACCACAAAATCGAAGGTTCGACCCCTCCTTCTAGCGCCAATGATAACTCCAAATTTAACCTTTGATCCTCTTCTAATCCCACCTGGATTTGGACTCCATTAATGTAGGAATGTGAGAGAGTAGAGGTTTAGCTGTAGGTAGGGCTCCTTTAAAACATAACCGGAAGGGGGTGGCGGCCCCACGGTAACTAATTAAGGTACCCAACCTTGGACTTGTGAAGAACCAAAATTAAAGGACTTTCCAAGTCACTCCGGAGTCCAGGACTTATGAGTCAACTCCGGAGTCCAACCTACATTACATCCCGGAGTTTGGGGCTACATATCAAAGAGAAATCCAAAAATTTTCCTTCCAAATAAATCAGGAAAACAACAATTTCGTTACTACTCCCCCATCCGGGAAACCCGCATAAGGGAATGGGAGGCAAATGCTAGTCCATAATACAATTCGGCCCAAATATGACTCCAAAAGCGCAAGAAAAATGAGTCCAAAGTCAATATGAATTATATGACTCTAGATGGCAGTGGACCCCTGGACGATTGTTACTCCAGGCTAGTGGACCTCAGGACGTTGTGACCCCAGGACGTTGTGGACCTCAAGATGCCTTGTCACTTCAAGATATTCCCTTCTATCATGGCTCACATGTTCCCACACTTAGGTCCCCACGGGACATCGCGCTCCAAGCACATGCCTTCACGCTCCAGGCACATGCCAACCCCATTTCGGCATACTCCCATGTCAGAGATGACTTGGACACGTATTCCAATCAGGGACGTCCACCTGCCTCGACTCCAGAACCTTCCAACGATCAGGATCCAAGGTACCAACCCCTAACCCTAATTGAAAGCCTATAAAAGGCTCCAAAAAAGAGGGTTTAGGGGGGGCATTCATTATTCACCTACACACATATACACACACCACATATATTTGAGTAAATCTTATTTTACCCTTCTTCTCAAAAATCCCATCTCATTCTCACGTCGGAGTTGTCGCGAGGCCGCCACCCCTCTCCGGTTCTTTTTTACAGGAGCCCTACCTATAACTAAACCTCTACTCTCTCACATACCTGCATTAATGGAGTCTAAGTCCAAGTGGGATTAAAAGAGGATCAAGGGTAAAATTTGGAGTTATCATTTACGCTAGAGGGAGGGGTCGAACCTCCGATTTTGTGGTGGTGATAGTTTTATACGATCTACTCCATCCAAGAACACAAAATCATTAATTTCAGTAAGATCCAGACTCCAATCAATTTGGAGTCCAATCAATCCAGATTCCAATTGAATCCAACCGAGATTACACGCCGGACTCCGGAGTCAAAAATAAAACTTTCCAATTTTTCTGGAGTCCAACCTACATCACACTCCAGGATCCAACGAGGATCGCACCCCAGACCCCGGGGTCAAAAAAAAGTTTAAAAATTTCTTCTAAGTAAATCAAGGTACCCAACCTTGGACTTGTGAAGAACCAAAATCAAAGGACTTTCCAGGTCACTCCGGAGTCCAGGATCCAACGAGGATCGCACCCCAGACTCACGGGTCAAAAATAAAGTTTAAAATTTTCTTCTAAGTAAATCAAGGTACCCAACCTTGGACTTGTGAAGAACCAGAATCAAAGGACTTTCCAAGTCACTCTGGAGTCCAGGACTTATGAGTCAACTCCGGAGTCCAACCTATATTACACCCCGGAGTTTAGGGGCTACATATCAAAGAGAAATCCAAAAAATTTCCTTCCAAGTAAATCAAGAAAACAACAATTTCGTTACTACTCCCCCATCCGGAAAACCCGCATAAGGGAGTGGGAGGCAAATGATAGGTCTGTTAGATTATTTGAGATGTCATGTCTAATATGTTTCATGTTTAGTTTTCAGATCTTAACTAACAGGAAATATCAGTTCTTACTGGAATCAAGACTTACTAGAAGTCAGGACTTAAGGATATCAGGACTTAGATTATCAGAAGATAATATCAGAAGATGGATATCAGAACTTAAGTACTGGAGGACTAACAGTTAAGGAAAGAAGCTGATTTACAGGAAGAAGATCTAGACTAATACAAAAAGAAGATATGCATGGAAAGAGTTAGAGGACTAGAAGAATTATATAAGATATCTGATTGATATATTTTAGGAGACAGAATTATATTTCATATCAATTAGAAGTTATCTTGTAACTGTGTGTCTATATAAACACAGACATAGGTTTACTCTATAAGAGTTACGATCATCGAGAAGATCATACATTGTAACCTAGCAGCTCTCGTGATATTTGTTCATCAATGTTGTGTGACCTAACAAGTGGTATCGGAGCTGTCTGTTAACACAAATACAGTAAAGATCTAAAATAATCATGTCTGAAGAAGCAAAAAATCCGACCAAGCCCGCCAAAACTGAAGAAACTCCAAAGACTCAAACCCATAGTCGATATAAGACTATCAGGGTTCCTATGCTGAGACCTTCTAAGTATCCCATATGGAAAGTAAAGATGGCTATGTTTCTGGAAGCTACAGATCCAGAATACCTTGACAGAATTTATGAAGGACGCATAAGCCAACCAAGCTCTCTGTTATAGTTGCAGATCAGCCAGCAAAGACCATACCAAAGGAGAAAAGTGAATACACCGCTGAAGATATCTCATCTATTGCCAAGGATCCAAAGGTAAGGCATTTGCTGCATAGTGCCATTGATAATGTCATGTCAAATAGGGTAATTCAATGCAAGACTGCAAAGGAGATTTGGGATGCTTTGGAGACAAGGTATCAAGGAACTAATGCAATCAAGAAAAACAGGAGGACTATACTCACTCAAGAGTATGAGCACTTTGACTCAAAAAGTGATGAGTCATTAACTGACTTATATGACAGGTTTGTCAAACTCTTGAATGATCTGTCACTGGTGGATAAGGAATATGACATTGAAGATTCAAATCTAAAATTCCTTTTAGTTCTTCCTGAAAGTTGGGATTTGAAAGCTACTATTATAAGAGACAACTATGCTCTTGATGAAACTACTCTTGATGAAATTTATGAAATGCTCAAAACTTATGAACTTGAGATGGATCAAAGAAGCAAGAGACATGGGAGAAAGTCAAGGACAATTGCTCTTAGTGCTGAGGAGGAATCCCCCAAACTGGCTGTATCAAAGAAAGGAAAAGGAAAGGCCCTTTTAAAAAATCCGATTTAGAATCATCAAGTTCTGATGATGATGATTCAGAAACTGAAAGTCTACCTGAAGTAGATGCTGATGAAGAGATGATGAAGTTGTGTGCTCTTATGGTGAAGAGTATCACAAAGATAGCCTACAGGAAATTCAGAAGGGGAAAGAAGTTTTCTAGGAAAGGTAGAAGTTCTGATAAGAAGGGCTTCAGAAAATATGAAGAAAAAGGAGGAAAGTCTGACAGAGAAGATTACTCAAATGTTAAATGCTACAACTGTGGTGAGAAAGGCCACATCTCCTGACTGCAAGAAAGGAAAGAGTGATAAAGGCAAGGCTCTTGTCACAAAAAAGAAAAGTTGGATAGACACTTCAGATTCTGAAGATGAGGAGAACAATTATAACACCCCCAAATTCGGGGTCGGGGATCCGGGTTGTCACGAGTTCCATTTCCCTTAATAACACCTAATCTTAATAAACAATCAACTACTCCGTACTGTGACCCCACAATAAACACACACACCACAAGTTATAGTCTCAGAGATGAATATCCAAAAATAACACGAGTCATTTTATTCCACAATTATATGCCATTACACCTTAAAAGGGTTTCTGAATAAATTTACATTTCTTTGCCATTATTACAATTCATAAAGATACATAAGTCCGGTACATCAAAAGTTGAAAGCCTAGCCTATTGGTAGTTCCTACCTCAGCTACAGCGACATCAATTCCTATAGGAAACTGTGAAACGTTTCCTATCCGCTCGCGAATTGGGAGCTTGGTCCTGTTCATCTTATCTATCTGATGTTGTGTGATGAAAGAAGAAAGCAAGGGTGAGCAACAAGCCCACCGAATTAGTATGTATAATAATTTATAATATATGAGCATTCTCATAGTACTCAAGAAAGTCTTGGTTAAGAAGATATGAACCAAGTTGATATCTTAACGCGACCAAGTCGCAAAATATTCAGTATATACATACATATATACTTTTCACAATCTTTGAAATCCTCTGACATGTATAATATACACAGAGTTCCAGTTTATAACTGTATAAAAATATCGTTGCAAGGTGATCTCATATATCTAACCTTGTCTCAACGTTTTTGTGAAAATCTTTGTCATGCATAAGATAATCATTAACCAGATATAAGTTGAAAAGATGAAGTTACAAGATACTCCAATATACTTATATCTTTTCTGAATACTACTTGAACTACCACCGTTTAAGGTATCATCAGTTTCAAAAGTTCATCACATAGATGAGACTAAAAGAAAAGACTTGAATAGATTCAATCTTTGAAATATCATTTGAAAGAAATGAAGTTACGAGATACTTCATTAAGTCCCGATATATATATACACCTATATATATACATTTCATAAACTCCGTGAAAACCTCTGTTAAAATTATAGACAGAGTTGCAATATCCAATGAATTTTGGAAAGGAGAAAACCTTAGCATAAACACTGATATCTTGCTGATCAGGCAAAGATACCAATAAGTAACCTTTTCTACTAGTAGATGGACGAATTCCCCACTGGTCATCACCCTGGCCACATTAAGACCTATGTTGGACTGCCACTCAGCCACTTACGCATTGATGGACTCCCATGGAGCCACTTACACTTTCATGAACGCCTACTGAGCCCATGTTGCTTATGCCGACTTAATTAGATGAACTTACTTCCCGAATGATGGGCAAGTAATCAAGATGTTTTCTCAAAACAGCAACCTCGTTGCGAATGTAAAATACACCACTGAGCCGGATCCCTCAGGTTTTGAGCGGATATTTAAATCCCCTTCGAAAGGAAGATCTTAAATATAAAAATGAGTTTTGGGATCCGCTCTAACTTTTAAAAATCATTTTGAAGACTCGAAAACATTTTTAAGAATGTTTGGAGTAATGCTGATTTAATGAAATAAATCAGTCCCGATATATTAGAAAATATATGAATATTATTATTTAAATAATATTCCCATAAGGATAATCTTTATAAAAATAATTTGAAGTAGAAGTTTTAAAACTCATTCTTGAAATGAATAATAAATAACCAAAGATATAATTATACGAAAGTACGATCTTTATTGAATAATCGAAAATAAGTTTGATTATCGAAATATTATTCTTTAATAAAATAGAGAATATTATTTAATAAAAGAAGTGGATTCATAAGCCCTCGAATGAATATTCAAAATAATATTCATTAAATAAAATAAACGGAGTCTTAAGTCCTCGAATGAATATTCAAAATAATATTCATTAAATAAAATAAACGGAGTCATAAGTCCTTGAATGAATATTCAAAAATAATATTCATTAATTAAAATAAAGTTATCGAATAAACCTTATTCGATTAATAGTTTTGAAAACTATATCTATATATTATAAATATATATATAATATACTCGGGAACATCGAATCCCGGTTTAGAAAATGTTCACCTTTGGGTCCCCTATACTAAGGGTATACGCAACTACTGTTTATCTCTAGCATAGGTATTATGCAACTTATAAGCAATTGAATCAACAATTAGATATCAAGATTACGAAACAGACATGCATATATACCATATTACATGCTCCAATATATCGCAAGATTTGCTAATAACAATCATGCACTTATCACAAGATAATGCATATACATATATTTACATCACAACAACAGTATAACGGGTAGAAAACTTGCCTGAGTGCTCCGGGGTAGACTTAAGCATAGAGTGAGTCCGGTAACCTATGAACAACAACATAAGCCGGAATTAAACCACGGCCGCTTAAGAAACTAGACTTTAACCAATTGAACCCTAACGTTTACTGATGGTCATTTCTACGCTTAACAAATCACATAAGTCGTTCGAGTACCCTCGGCTCCACCGTTTTTAATAAATTAACCGTTACGAATTTTAAGGCGACGCTTTTGCGAATACCCGACCAACTGCCTAGTACACTTTACATAATTGTTTCATACTCCAATTAGTCATTTAAGGGCCTTAACCAAGGTTTTAAAGTAAGGCGAGGGGTAATGGTTCGTTCACGAAATGCCGTTACTTAAAATGGTCGTTTCTCCTAAACCGTACATCAGATTCAAGCGAACCACATATCAAAACGAAGCTTACGATATAATATATCTAAACATGGCAAAGTCACAGATTCCATAGTTAGCTCTCTGTCCCGAATACTAAGAACAAGCAGTTGTATGAAATTGGGCATTACGACGACTATGTTTACGCGATTACCAAGTTTTAAACCCCTCCAAACAACCACCATTCAACTCACAACCAACAATACAACCAACCCTCATCCAAACCTTACTACATCAGTCCCCAAACCTCAAGATTTTCCAATTTATACAACCCACACATGAACTACTAGCTATACTTAAGTTTCATTAACTATAAACAAGATTTCAAAATCCAAATCACTACAAATCCAATCCAAACTCTAAACACACAAGCATCATGCTTCTCATTTACTATAACCATCAAAACCATCATAATACTCAAAGTAAAGTTAGGGTTTGGAGGTGTTATACCTTCCTTGGAGTGATTAGAGTAGCTAGGAAGTCTTAGGGAGCCTCCTACAAGCTTGATCTTTCCAAAGAAATCAAGAACACAAAGTTAGGTTTTGAAGTTTCTAAAAGTTAGATTGAAAGAACTGTCAAAACGAGGGTCTTACCATGCTTATTTGGACGAGACTTGTGAACAAGAGTTGTAGGACATCTTAATACCTTTCTAAAGAGCTATAGAACATACTATTTGAGTGAGTATTGAAGGAGATATGGTAGTTTGAAGTTGCTGCTCTGGTTTTTGCCGAGAGCTTTTGTTCTTCGAAAGCAAAAGTCAACTTCTAATTTGTATTTTGTGATTTGTTTTGCCTTGGCTTGGTTGCTACCTTTTGTTTGTTAATTAAATTGTTACCATGGTAAAAATTATGTGGCTCACAATCAACCAACCAATCCTTCCCACTTTGTCATGCTCATGTCATCTGCTTATGTCATCTTGTTATACTTGTCTTCCTCTTGTTGGTGTGATGACATCATCATCCATTAACCTCTTTGATTAACCACTAATTACTTGGCTAATGACCGCTGATCTGTTATACGGTTCGCTTAACTTTCGTTCTCGTTTATCGTTTGAGGGATCATACCCGGGATCTTATTACTTGGGTTCCCCTAAACCTTTCTCAATATTTTATATTCCTTTTATGATCCTCTCTTATAATCCTTGAATTAAATCCTTTTAATCATGTTACCTTATACTCAATTCTTTCGGTATCTGGTGGATTTTCGGGAAAAATCAAAGTGTTCGAATTTGAATTCTGACGATCTTTACATACACTTATTTACTTTATGGAATACTAATACGATCTTAGAATTTCCATAACAGTACTCCTATATAGCGTGGTCTGATAATTTTTCTTAATCAGCATCATCAGCAAAAGTTACTATCCATCCGTGTTTCAAAAATTCCAAAAATTGGGGTTATTACAGTCTCCCCTCCTTAAAAGGATTCCGTCCCAGAATCGGATAGAAAATGAATAGGGATGCTCTCTTAGCATTGCACTTTCTAACTCTCAAATAAATTTTCCTACATTGTGGTTCTACCATCAAACTCTGACTAGTTTGATAACCCTTCTCCTAAGCACTTGTTCCTTTTTAATCTATAACCCTTCTTGGTTGCTCTATATAGGTTGTGTCTGGTTGCATGTTTATGTGCTCACATGCCCCTAATTGCCTGACATCCGAATTACACTTCCTTAACATTGATACGTGTACCACGTTATGAGCTTGTTATAGGTTCGGGGGTAAGGGCTAGCTCATATGCTAACTTCCAATACGTCTTAATATATCCAAGGGTCCAACAATTCATGGGCTTAGCTTTCCTTTCTTTCCGAACCTCATCCATCCTTTACAAGGGAATACCTATAACAGCACTAGGTCCCCTACTTCCTATTCTTTGTCCTTTCGTGTCAAATCAACATACTTCTTATGTCCATCTTGGGCTACTACCAGCCGTCCTCTGATTAGATCTATTATATCCTTGGTCCTTTGGACTACTGCGGGTCCGAGCATCTTGCGCTCTACAACTTCGTCCTAACATAAGGGAGATCCACATTGTGTTCTCTCAAGGATCTCATAAGGCGATATCTCGATACTGACATACGATCTATTTTTGTAAGAAAATTCAATCCGTGTTAAGTGATCATTCCAAATTCTTTCAAGTCTATTGCACAGAATCTCATCATAGCTTCTAGCATTATAGCTTTTGCTTCTCAATACCCATTCTTTTCCAGTTCATAATCGTTACTATCTTCCGTTCCTAATATTATACTGGTTATACTTTTGCTCGTTAGCGTTCTATAACCTTTTAATAACCACGTCAACCTTAGTGTCACGAATGTGTTTCCATTCCGAATACCACCATACTCATACTACTCCTTTTCTAACTACTTCTATCTTCGAAAGCTTGATCCATCATATAGAAGTAAAGGAATTTGTTGAGAGATCACTATGATCATGAACACTTATTTTATTGCATAGTTAGTACAGAAGGTGGCCAGCCTTTAGTACTTGACAAGCAATTAAATAATAGATGGTATCCTACTAGGCTTCTATCACAGAGATAGATAGTCATTCGGCAATACCTCCCCTTCTGGAAGGGTTGTTCTTCTCAGCTTATATGAAATGAAAAGGAGAGAAAAGAACGAATTGAAGAGAATTGTATATATATAAAATATACTGCCACAAAATATCTTGCTTGGTATCTACCTCTGAACTATAGAGGTTTGTCATAGGAGAACAAAACATATACGTATATATATTAACATCAAGTATTATAGCATCATATTTCACGTGTCTGATTATTTACTATTCCTTCCATCATTCTATGGACCCATGCTCTTGCTCGAGCTTATAAACAATCACCTTTGAAACTCCCTCGACATCGAAAATCGAATATGGGATTTCATTCTAGACGTCATCGTTACTAGAATTCTATGCTTACACCGCAACCTTCCTCGTATAGTAATACGACTCTCTATTGATAAGAAGGAATAAGTATTCAATAGGTAGATAATCGACTTAATTAGCCTATCAATGATAACTTATACACCACCACGACCCGAGTAGTGGTACTCACTCTCAACATAAATTCCAATACAACTCTCACGGTTGTAAGTAATCGGCTCATTACTCGTAAAGTCATTCCTGCATTACTATGGCCCACCGTTGACCTACTGTAGTCATTCATTTTCCATGAATTTTTAATAGCTAACCATACGGAGTCCATTCGTATCATATCGAATCCTTCTAAGGAGGTAACATAATCACCATTCATGATTCATGAAGAACATTCCTGATCCTGACGTACATACCTGACATGAAGCAGATAAAATTGCAGAAGAGTTTCAATCAAAGCAACGATAGCAGGCTAATACCATTATTAACCATATTTCTTTACTGGGAGACATGAAGCTCAAAGGTTCATTTAGTCCTTTCGTAACATGCTCCTGGCTTATCTCAAGATATGACCTACTAAGATAGAAAGCCCGCTCACGGCGATTACATGAATTAAATCTTTACCAAACTACTATTACGGTTGAGTACCGCACAGTCATCAGAAGGAATGTCAATCTTTCACACCATAATACAACCTTCACAGAATTAACCATTATCACTGTATTCCTCTGGCACGAGCGCCGATAATTGTCCTCTTACACTTAAAGTGTTGGCCACCTCTTTGGCCTTTCCTGATAGTAAAATCTCCTTACAATCAATGTCATTTTAACCACCTCCAACTAAATTTTCTACCTCATTTCAATCACTGCTTATGTGAAAATGCTTCTCTTAAGTCCTGGTGAGAAAAAAAAATCACCATTTTTCCATAAGTCATTGCCTTAGTCTTTAGATGTGAACATTGCCACGACTGACTCTCGATCATACTTAGGACGTCTCTTATCTTGGGTCCTTCTTGTTTTCAACAATCTCGACCCTCATTGGATCGATCTATACTTTCTTATGATTCAACACGTGCCCCACCTGGCATTATTATAATTACGTCATATTTCCTTCTTCAAAATTTCTATTCTTAAGAACTTTGAATATTACATTTCTCCTTGTAAAACCTCTAAGGTTATCCTTAAATCCTTCATCAGGTACACCCTAGGCACAGGGCATATCAAGATACCATTTACTAATACCAGAATCATTATCTATATACTTCTGAAAAATTTCTCCACTGATCCTTAAAGGTTGTTGTTACCTTAATCCTTTCCAATTCATACTGTCAAAACTCATGTTGTCCCTATTAAGGGTGAAATGCCAACCTTTATGCATTCCCCTAGGATTCATTTCAAGTTATCGGGGTTTTATCCTTAATTCCACCTTTAAAAGATACTTACACTCTTCCATGGATAAATCAAGTCATATATACTTGATAGATTACCTTATTCAATCATTCCCACCCAGATAGTCTATACAAATTTCACAATAACATCATTATTAAACTGAGGTCAACCTATATGGCCTCCAAAAGATAACAACGGTTTTTTTTCGCTTTGCTTGCCTAATTTGGTAATGACAACATGGATGTTCTGGAAGATATTGGTCGTGTTCAACGTGAACTTCTTCTTAATAATTCCTTATTTACTTTTATTGTTTATCTCAACAGTCATCTCAATGTTGGGATATCTTTCATACCTGACGTCTCCCTTTCTGGGTATCAAGCCACCGATCTTACACTTCACATTCTTGAAGGTCACTTCCTTCATCCAATTTTCCTAATTTCTTACTTCCTTGTCTCCTCAGTCTATCCGCGTCTCATTATTTATCCTTCGAACTATCTCAAGGTTTCCTCGAATCCTCCCAACTTACAGGGGATAAAATATATGTATCTCTTATGCCTTCAATCATCAATTTTAACTCATGGTGAATCACCCTCATCCTGACGATTACATACTTTTCTATTTCTATTACTACGAGTCTTTAGGGTTTCCTCATACCCAACTCCCTTATCATTCCTCAAACTCTATTGCCTTTATATTCCTTTCCACTTCAGTTTCTTTTTATTTTCCTTTCTCTTATCATTATTTCATGAACCAACACAACATAAGCATTGATTTCAAACATCCCGTCATTCTGGATTCGTGTCCTCAGAACGAATCTTGACAACTTTTACAATCTTAGATTCATAATTTATCATACTCGTCCGCCTTTGTTTCGGCTCTAAAGCTTCTACACTATTTCCATAACCTTGGGAAGTACTTTCCCGAAACAATTGACTGAACTTTAATCAGTTTATTATAACCTCCGGCTCCGTGCCTTTCTTGGTCTTTCACCAGCGGGTGGCCTCTCTCTTAGGAGGGTAAATGACAAAAACAGTCTTTTATGATTCGTCCATAATTTAGAATCTCAAATGATTCCTATATTTCCTTTAGCCAGGCTCTCGCCTCTACTGGGTTTGCTTGTTCCTTGGAACTCTGAGAGCTTAGCAACTTAAAGGTCCTGAAAGAATTTCCCACCGCACTGTCTCCTCAGGGTGGTGGTTGGGGATAATAGTCTAAGTTCTTTTTAGACAGGTCCATGAATTGTCGTATAGGAGTACCGTCTCGGGTCTGCTTTCCTTACTCGACTTTCTGTTTCCTTAGTATGAAATGTTTCATCCTTCTCCCATACTTGGGGTTATCTTATACGTTAAAATCCTTGTTTTCCACTTCATTATGTTATGGGCTCCTTCTTTCTTAATGGCAACCTCCCTGAATATCACATTCGGGGTTTGCCCTAAATCTTATTCCTCGAGCTATGGATTTCATCTAAGATCTCGTCCTTAAGCCCTTGAACGTTTGGAACCCAAATTCTGTAGGAATACCTCATTATTCACTTATCATATTTCTCAGTATTAATCTCTTCTCCAGTCATTGGCTTTCTGCCTTCATTCATCATTTTTTTTGGCACCATATGATCTTTTCCAATAATTCGGGCTGCATTACAATCTCAAACAGCTTTTCAGTACCGGCTCCAGTTACCTTCACTTCTATTTCCATTTTTTTTTCAAAATCTCTTATCAACTCTCCCAAAGACATTATCATCTTGAGTCTCTCCTTTTTACTAAGGGCATCAGCCACCACATTGGCTTTCCTTGAATGATAAAGAATCTCCCAATCATAATTCTTGATTAGCTCTAACCGCCTCCTCTGGCGTATGTTGAGCTCTTTCTACGTAAAAATATACTAGAGCTCCTATGGTTTGTGTAAATCTTGCACTTCTCTCCATACAAGTAGTGCCTCCAATCTTTAGGGAAAAACTATTGCCACGAGCCCAAGCTCATGGGTGGGGATATCGAATTTTATATTCCCTTAATTGTCTTGACGCATACGCGATTACCTTGTTGTGTTGTATAAGAAGCACCCAAATTCCTTATGTGAAGCATCACTACACATCACAAAATCTCCTTTTCCATCCGGCAACGCCATCATAGGGGCCGTCACCAATCTTTGCTTCAGTTCTTGAAAGTTGTTCTCGTATTTCTCTGTCCATTCGAACTTCTCAGTCTTACGAGTAAGCGCGTTAAAGGGGCTACTATCTTTACGAACTTGAACGAACCTCCGGTAGTAACCGGCCAATCCTACCTCTGGTAGTCGCCCTAATCATAGTCATCAATTCCTCAGTGGTCCTTTATTCATTCATGTCAGGATCCTCCATGGGATTCTTCTCAGAAATAATCCCTTCTAGGACAACATCCTCAACCGCTACATCCTCAATATGAACATCATCCAGTCCCGCGTTAGGACGCTCTATCGGATCCATAATCTGATCTCCAATAATTAATAAAACATTATCGCGTTGTTGCTCCTCAACCTCAGGGTTCGGAGTCCCGCTACCATGTACGATAACGAACTACGCTTCTATCACGATAATTATAAGGGTTCCCATAAGGGTTTTAACTGTCAATACTACGTTAGGTAGTCCGACTATGAACTTGGAAAAAGTCCTTATTATCTTAGTGAACTTATTATTTTAACGTCACATCATCTCTTAGGTTTATAACGCTTGGCTCTGATACCATTTCTGTAACACCCCCAAATCCGGGGTCGGGGATCCGGGTTGTCACGAGTTCTATTTCCCTTAATAACACCCAATCTTAATAAACAATCAACTACTCCATACTGTGACCCCACAATAAACACACACAGCACAAGTTATAGTCTCAGAGATGAATATCCAAAAATAACACGAGTCATTTTATTCCACAATTATATGCCATTACACCTTAAAAGGGTTTCTGAATAAATTTATATTTCTTTGCCATTATTACAATTCATAAAGATGCATAAGTCCGGTACATCAAAAGTTGAAAGCCTCGCCTATTGGTAGTTCCTACCTCAGCTACAGCGACATCAATTCTTATAGGAAACTGCGAAACGTTTCCTATCCGCTCGCGAATTGGGAGCTTGGTCCTGTTCATCTTGTCTATCTGATGTTGTGTGATGAAAGAAGAAAGCAAGGGTGAGCAACAAGCCCACCGAATTAGTATGTATAATAATTTACAATATATGAGCATTCTCATAGTACTCAAGAAAGTCTTGGTTAAGAAGAAATGAACCAAGTTGATATCTTAACGCGACCAAGTCGCAAAATATTCAGTATATACATACATATATACTTTTCACAATCTTTGAAATCCTCTGACATGTATAATATACACAGAGTTCCAGTTTATAACTGTATAAAAATATCGTTGCAAGGTGATCTCATATATCTAACCTTGTCTCAACGTTTTTGTGAAAATCTTTGTCATGCATAAGATAATCATTAACCAGATATAAGTTGAAAAGATGAAGTTACAAGATACTCCAATATACTTATATCTTTTCCGAATACTACTTGAACTACCACCGTTCAAGGTATCATCAGTTTCAAAAGTTCATCACATAGATGAGACTACAAGAAAAGACTTGAATAGATTCAATCTTTGAAATATCATTTGAAAGAAATGAAGTTACGAGATACTTCATTAAGTCCCGATATATATATACCTATATATATATATATACATTTCATACACTCCTTGAAAACCTCTGTTAAAATTATAGACAGAGTTGCAATATCCAATGAATTTTGGAAAGGAGAAAACCTTGGCATAAACCTGATATCTTGCTGATCAGGCAAAGATACCAATAAGTAACATTTTCTACTAGTAGATGGACGAATTCCCCACTGGTCATCACCTTGGCCACATTAGGACCTATGTTGGACTGCCACTTACGCATTGATGGACTCCCACTGAGCCACTTACACTTTCATGGACGCCCACTGAGCCCATGTTGCTTATGCCGACTCAATTAGATGAACTTACTTCCCGAACGATGGGCAAGTAATCCAGATATTTTCTCAAAACAGCAACCTCGTTGCGAATGTAAAATACACCACTGAGCCGGATCCCTCAGGTTTTGAGCGGGTATTTCAATCCCCTTCGAAAGGAAGATCTTAAATATAAAAATGAGTTTTGGGATCCGCTCTAACTTTTAAAAATCATTTTGAAGACTCGAAAACATTTTTAAGAATGTTTGGAGTAATGCTGATTTAATGAAATAAATCAGTCCCGATATATTAGAAAATATCTGAATATTATTATTTAAATAATATTCCCATAAGGATAATCTTTATAAAAATAATTTGAAGTAGAAGTTTTAAAACTCATTCTTGAAATAAACAGAGTCTTAAGTCCTCGAATGAATATTCAAAATAATATTCATTAAATAAAATAAACGGAGTCATAAGTCCTCGAATGAATATTCAAAAATAATATTGATTAATTAAAATAAAGTTATCGAATAAACCTTATTCGATTAATAGTTTTGAAAACTATATCTATATATTATAAATATATATATATATATAATATACTCGGGAACATCGACCCCCGGTTTAGAAAATGTTCACCTTTGGGTCCCCTATACTAAGGGTATACGCAACTACTGCTTATCTCTATCATAGGTATTATGCAACTTATAAGCAATTGAATCAACAATTAGATATCAAGATTACGAAACAAACATGCATATATACCATATTACATGCTCCAATATATCGCAAGATTTGCTAATAACAATCATGCACTTATCACAAGATAATGCATATACATATATTTACATCACAACAACAGTATAACGGGTAGAAAACTTGCCTGAGTGCTCCGGGGTAGACTTAAGCTTAGAGTGGGTCCGGTAACCTATGAACAACAACATAAGCCGGAATTAAACCACGGTCGCTTAAGAAACTAGACTTTAACCAATTGAACCCTAACGTTTGCTGATGGTCATTTCTACGCTTAACAAATAACATAAGTCGTTCGAGTCCCCTCGGCTCCATCATTTTTAATAAATTAACCGTTACGAATTTTAAGGCGACGCTTACGCGAATACCCTACCAACTGCCTAGTACACTTTACATAATTGTTTCATACTCCAATTAGTCATTTAAGGGTCTTAACCAAGATTTTAAAGTAAGGCGAGGGGTAATGGTTCGTTCACTAAATGCCGTTACTTAAAACGGTCGTTTCTCCTAAACCGTACATCGGATTCAAGCGAACCACATATCAAAACGAAGCTTACGACATAATATATCTAAACATGGCTAAGTCACAGATTCAATAGTTAGCTCTCTGTCCCGAATACTAAGAACAAGCAGTTGTATGAAATTGGGCATTACGACGACTATGTTTACGCGATTACCAAGTTTTAAACCCCTCCAAACAACCACCATTCAACTCACAACCAACAATACAACCAACCCTCATCCAAACCTTACTACATCAGTCCCCAAACCTCAAGATTTTCTAATTTATACAACCCCACACATGAACTACTAGCTATACTTAAGTTTCATTAACTATAAATAAGATTTCAAAATCCAAATCACTACAAATCCAATCCAAACTCTAAACACACAAGCATCATGCTTCTCATTTACTATAACCATCAAAACCATCATAATACTCAAAGTAAAGTTAGGTTTTGGAGGTGTTATACCTTCCTTGGAGTGATTAGAGTAGCTAGGAAGTCTTAGGAAGCCTCCTACAAGCTTGATCTTTCCAAAGAAATCAAGAACACAAAGTTAGGTTTTGAAGTTTCTAAAAGTCAGATTGAAAGAAATGTCAAAACGAGGGTCTTACCATGCTTATTTAGACGAGACTTGTGAACAAGAGTTGTAGGACAGCTCAATACCTTTCCAAAGAGCTATAGAACATACTATTTGAGTGAGTATTGAAGGAGATATGGTAGTTTGAAGTTGCTGCTCTGGTTTTGGCCGAGAGCTTTTGTTCTTCGAAAGCAAAAGTCAACTTCTAGTTTGTATTTTGTGATTTGTTTTGCCTTGGCTTGGTTGCTACCTTTTGTTTGTTAATTAAATTGTTACCATGGTAAAAATTGTGTGGCTCACAATCAACCAACCAATCCTTCCCACTTTGTCATGCTCATGTCATCTGCTTATGTCATCTTGTTACACTTGTCTTCCTCTTGTTGGTGTGATGACATCATCGTCCATTAACCTCTTTGATTAACCCCTAATTACTTGGCTAATGACCGTTGATCTGTTATACGGTTCGCTTAACTTTCGTTCTCGTTTATCGTTTGAGGGATCATACCCGGGATCTTATTACTTGGGTTCCCCTAAACCTTTCTCAATATTTTATATTCCTTCTATGATCCTCTCTTATAATCTTTGAATAAATCCTTTTAATCATGTTACCTTATACTCAATTCTTTCGGTATCTGGTAGATTTTCGGGAAAAATCAAAGTGTTCGAATTTGGATTCTAACAATCTTTACATACACTTATTTACTTTATGGAATACTAATACGGTCTTAGAATTTCCATAATAGTACTCCTATATAGCGTGGTCTGATAATTTTCCTTAATCACCATCATCAGCAAAAGTTACTATTCATCCGTGTTTCAAAAATTCCAAAAATTGGGGTTATTACAGCAATGCCTTGATGGCAAATGCTGAATAGCAGTTCTGATGCTGCTGAGTTAAAGGTACCTCAAACAACTTATGTCTTTCATAGTGATGATATTATTGAGTTGAGATTATATCTTAAAACCATGTTTATTAGTTATAGAGATCAAACTTTAACATGTGAGAGATTAACTTCTGAAAATCTTGCTTTTAAAAAAAGGAATGATTATTTAGAAAAAGAGTTAGTTATGTTCCATCAAACTCACAAGGATAGAGATAATGCTTTCTATAAAAGAGATGAAGTGCTAAAAATGAATAAATCTCTAAAAATTGAGTTAGAAAAGGAGAGAGAGATTATCAGGACTTGGACTAACTCTGGAAGAACAACTCAGGATATACTAAGTAGTGGGAACTGAAAAGAGGGCTTAGGTTTTGGAGATGAGAAAAGTGAAAAAGGAAATGAACAAGTTAAGCCAATTATTGTTAAACGGGCTACTAAGCCAAAGGTAAATCCTGTTAAATTTGTAGCTAAAGCTGTAAAGTCTGATTCTGAAAAGATGAAAGATATTGAGACAGAAGTGATAGTAGAGTCAACTTCTGACAAATTAGAACAGGATAAACCAACTGAAGTTAACATAGGCTTAATGACAAAGAGGCAGCTTAAACATAAGCTGAAAGAGATTACCAATGTAAAAAAGGTAAAGGTAGCTAGGAAAAATAGGAATGGAAAGGAAGGTGTGAATAAAAGCAACAATTATATGCCTGTTTTTAATGCTCCTAGAAAGAAATACTATAACTGTGGAAACTCTAACCATCTGGCTTCTTTTTGCAGGAAGAATAAGAATATAAACTCCTTACCTTCTAAGTCAGGAGTTAAGAGTCAGTCTGTTAGGTTTAAGCCACAAAATCCTTGTTTTCATTGTGGTAGTATATGGCATTTCATTTATACTTGTAAGGAATATCATAGTTTGTACTATGATTAGTATCAGATAAAACCTTCTTTGAAGAAAGTTGCTTTAATTCCTTCTAGTGTAAAGTCTGATGCAAAGTCTGATACTGTTAATACTGATAAGAAAAATGTTAGCATAAACTCTGATGTTAAATCCGCTACAAATGTTAACAAACTTAAAAAGGCCAATGGATCCAAGCAAGTCTGGGACCTTAAAACTAACCATTAGTGGTCTTTGTGATTGCAGGGCAACAGGAAGAACATCCTAGTTCTGGACAGTGGATGTTCAGGACATATGACTGGAAATAAAGCCCTGCTATCAGATTTTGTGGAGAAAGCTGGCCCAGGAGTTTCTTATAGAGATGGAAACATTGGAAAAACTCTGGGATATGGCAAGATCAATCTTGGGAATGTCATCATTGAATCAGTAGCTCTTGTCTCAGGACTTAAACATAATCTGTTAAGTATAAGTCAAATATGTTACAGAGGTTATCATGTGGATTTTTTTGAAGAATACTGTAAAGTTATAAGTAATTCTACAGGCAAAGTGGTTCTGAAAGGATACAGGCATGGTAACATTTATGAAGCCAGACTTTCAACAAATACTGATGGTTCTGCAATAGAAGAACACTGTTGAGTAGAGCATCATTTAAAGAAAGCTGGAATTGGCACAAGAAACTCTCTTATTTAAATTTCAACAATATAAATGAACTTGTATAGAAAGATCTTTTGAGAGGACTGCCAAAAATAGTATTTGCTCCTGATGGCCTTTGTGATTCATGTCAGAAGGCAAAACAAAGAAAATCTTCTTTCAAGAGCAAAACTGAGTCATCAATTCTTGAGACTTATCACCTACTGCATGTTGATCTATTTGGTCCAGTCAATGTCATGTCTATTGCAAAGAAGAAATATGTTATGGTTATAGTGGATAAGTTCACAAGATACACTTGGGTGTATTTCTTGCACAAGAAGACTTAAACATCATCTACTCCAACTGATCATGTCAAACAGCTGGATAAATTGATCAAAGATTCTGTTAAAATAATAAGGAGTGATAATGGCACTGAGTTCAAGAATTCAATCATGGAAGAGTTCTGCAAAGATCATGAAATCAAACAGGAATTTTCTGCACCTAGAACTCCACAGCAAAATGGAGTTGTAGAAAGAAAGAACAGGATTCTCATTGAAGTTGCATGAACAATGCTTGATGAAGCAAAGCTACCATTCTATTTTTGGGCTGAAGCTGTGCAGACTGCTTATTTTACAAAAAATGCTACACTTATAAACAAGCATGGAAAAACACCATATGAGATGGTGAAGAAAAAGAAGCCAAATCTGAAATACTTTCATGTATTTGGTTGCAAGTGTTTTGTTCTTAAGACTCATCCTGAACAACTGTCAAAATTTGATCTAAAAGCTGATGAAGGAATTTTTATTGGATATCCACTTTCCACAAAAGCCTTTAGAGTCTACAATTTAAGAACAAGAGTTGTCATGGAATCTATCAATGTCTCTTTTGATGATAAGAAGATTACTGGACTTGAAGATTTTGATTATCATGATCAGCTGAGATTTGAGAATGAAGATTTAAATTCCGATTCTAGAAATTCTGATGACTTAAATCTTGATCCTGTAAGTTCTGATGGATTAAGTTCTGATGTCGTTGAAACTGTGGTAACAACTCCAAAGGAAAATGCACCTGTCCAGGGGGAGCAAGCTGAAGAACCTACCACATCTCAAGACTCTCGAGAAGTATTAGAACCTGTCACTGGATCTTCAAGTTCTGATTCATCTAGTTCTGATGAGCCAAATTCTGATAATTCTGGAAGCTCTGATTCTATACCTCCTGAAAAATCAAATTCAAATACTGAAGTCTCAGAGAGCATAACTACATGGGGAGCATCCGAAAATGCTGATGGAGACAGTATGGATCATGGGGGAGGATCCAGTTCTAGAGATCAACTTCCATCTGTAAGGAAGTGGACTAAAGCACATACACCTGATTTAATCATTGGAGATCCTGAAATAGGTGTCAGAACTAGAACTGCAACTTCAAATGAATGTCTCTATCATTCTTTTCTATCTCAGACTGAACCAAAGAAAGTGGAAGAAGCTCTTCAAGATGCTGATTGGGTGCAAGCAATGCAGGAAGAGTTAAATGAATTTGAAAGAAATAAAGTTTGGACCCTAGTTCCAAGACCAAAGAACAGATCAGTTGTTGGTACAAAATGGGTGTGAAGAAACAAAACTGACAGTGATGGCATAATTATAAGGAATAAAGCAAGACTGGTTGCTAAAGGTTACTCTCAACAGGAGGGTATTGATTATGATGAAACATTTGCACCAGTTGCTAGATTAGAAGCCATAACGATCTTTTTCGCTTACGCTGCTCACAAGAAGTTTAAAGTCTTTCAAATGGATGTGAAAAGTGCTTTTCTCAATGGAGAATTGGAAGAAGAGGTATATGTTGAACAACCTCCAGGCTTTGTAGATCCTAAATTTCCCAATCATATCTACAGGCTTGACAAAGCACTTTATGGCCTTAAGCAAGCTCCAAGAGCATGGTATGAGACTTTAGCTCAATTCCTTCTGGAAAGTAGATTTCACAGAGGCACAATTGACAAGAATTTATTCTACCTCAATCATGGAAATGACTTACTTTTGGTACAGATATATGTTGATGATATCATATTTGGTTCCACTAATTCCAAACTGTGTGAGAAGTTTGCAAAGCTAATGCAGTCAAGATATCAAATGAATATGATGGGAGAACTCAGCTATTTTCTGGGCCTTCAAGTCAAGCAAACTGAAGAAGGCACTTTTATCTGTCAATCCAAGTACACCAGAAATTTACTGAAGAAATTTGGAATACAAGATTGTTCAACTGCTTCAACTCCCATGGCCACTGCAACTAAGTTAGATAAGGATACTGGTAAATTAGTAGATATTACTAACTACAGATATGCAGATTTTGTAGGATGCATAATAGACAGGAAAAATACTAGTGGAAGCTGCCAATTTCTTGGAGGCAAATTGGTTTCTTGGTTTAGCAAGAAATAAAAGTTAATTTCCACATCAACTGCAGAAGCAGAATATATTGCTGTAGGAAGCTGTTGTGCACAAATTCTTTGGATGAAGAATCAGTTACTGGATTATGGGTTAGAATTTTCTAAAATCCCTATTTACTGTGATACTCAAAGTGCTATTGCTATCACAGGTAATCCAGTTCAATACTCAATGACAAAGCACATCAGCATTAGGTACCATTTCATAAGGGAACATGTGGATGAAGGTACAGTGGAATTGTATTTTATTCCAACAGATCAATAGCTAGCAGATATCTTCACAAAACCATTATATGAAGCTACTTTTATAAGATTGGTAAATGAAGTTAGAATGGTTTCAGGTTCTTTCTCTAAATCTGCTTAGTTTTTGTTCTCATACATCAGACTTTATGATCAGTGTTTACAGATTTTATTATCTCTATGTCATCTGTGCTTAATTTGAAAATTCTTTAAATGCTGATTTTTATCTGATGTGGATTTATATACTCTGATAAGTGTTTTGAATGTTCTGTGACTATTCAATCCAATGAGGATAACTGTGCTAGATGCTGACCTAGTAATCTTTAACATACTAGAAATCCCATATTTGAATTAGTTATTTATGTGGAAACTCATTAACACAAGCAGATTCTGATATTGAGCTTAGTCAAGTTTACTTTGTGTATCTTATTACTAAGTCACAAACTAGATTCTTGTTTCTTATCTGTCAAATTCTGATGTCAGTAAATCTTAAGAATGAACTAAGTCCTGATAAGCCTCACTTATCAAAAGAAAAGAAAAGAATAAAAGTCAGGTACTCCTTTGAGATCTAGAGTAAAAATGTGGAAGGGAAGACCCAAGTGCATTGCTGGTATTAAGTAATATGCATTAGAAAAGCAAAAAGTTTTCTTGGTGACTTTTCACATTCTCTAATTACTAGAGAAATACTCTGATAACAATATAAATTCTGATAAGCAGTCGTTTCTCACTTACACTGAGAAGCCACTGTAAAAAGGAATTTCAAAAGATGCATAAAATGAGCACAAACAGTTGAGGTGGATTCTTGCATAAATTTGTTCTATAGTAGACATCATAAATGATGACAGATTTTAAACATTTTTATGAGTTATTCCTTATTTCTAAGATGTACTGAAGTTGATCAGAATTTAATCTTTATCTGATATTTTGCTGACTACACACACTTTCACTCCATATGAATGATGAAAATTACTGTGGGGATTAAGTTATTTTTGACAAATAGTTAAGTGTCATTTGTATAAATTATGAGGACAAGTTTTGATGGAAGTTCTGATGATTAAACTCTAAATAAAACAAGTTAGTATTTGTATGAAGAATCACAGAAAAAGATATTCACTTTTTGAGTACAGAAGCCATGTTCTGATGACTGTTAAAATCTAATATAAGTTAAGTTCTGATATTAAATCCCGATGGAATCTTTGATGCTTACGTGGCATTTTTCTTTACTTGACTTATTTATGGTAAAATCTGAAACAGTCATATTTAAATCATAATAAATTTGGGTGAGTTAAAAACAGTCATAATCATTATGGGTTAGTGGTTAACTTGTATATCCTGAAAAACTGCATGTGCACGGTAATTATTGCTTATTTTACGTGCCCATTAACTCCTGATCTAACCGCTTATTGACTGTTCACACGGTGCCAGATGTAAAGTGTATATCATGCTTCAAAAATATAACTGTTGAGTGGAGAGAGTATATATATGAGAGTTAACAGATTTTCTAATCTTTTACTTACTTTTCTATTTTTCATCTCTCTTATTCTCTTTCTCTCTCTAATATTCTCTGAAGCATTTTCTTTCAGGACTTTTAACAAACACTTTGCAAACACTCTCTTTCTCACTTAATTTCTTCCGGAGATGGCACCAAAAGACGTAATTTTCAATGGAGCTAAGTTTTTTCCTAACAACTACTCCACCATTCTTAGCAAGGCTGAAGCTCTATCGGAACTTCACTTCATTCAGGATTTTTTCGCTAATTCTGATATTGGGTATGCTTTAACCCAATCTGAAGTAATCTCTGGAACCCAAGTGCTGGAGTTTTGGAGAAGTGAAGTATATGATGATGATGGTGCTCAAGGGTCCCCAAGTATTATCTTTTCATCAGGGGAGGATGAGCATGTCGTGATATTGGCCACGGTTCGACAAGCACTGCAGCTGCCTGAGAACTGCGTTTACTCTACTGTTGAGGAGCCAATTCTTCAAATATGATGACCAGTCTGGGGTATGAAAAGACATTGGCTAAGCTAGGTCAATTGAAGAGACCTTAAATAAGGAGGGAATGAAGTTTCTTCTTTGACTGCATTACCAAGGCTTTTGCAAACAAATGTTTTAATTTTGATGCAATCCCCATATTCAGTCAACAAATCGGGTATGCTCTCATTAATCAAACTGATTTTGATTATGCAAGTTCTGTTTTAGGCTTTATTGGGGACTGGATGACAGAAGATAGGAATACTGTATATTTTGCTAGATTCCGTCAGCTTATCTATAGTACTTGTTGTTCTGATAAGCCCCAATTAGCTAGTGAATCACTTTCACCATTTAGACTAGCCAAAAGAGCTTTTAATGGCTTATTATCTACTGATAATAAGAAGGTTGTGTTAATACCCCTCCGAATTCTTTTATCTGTCAAACAAGCCTTAATAACCTATGATCCAGTTAAATACACTGCACTATATCCTGATGTCCAACCATCGGAACCTCAACCATCAGCACCTACCACCTCTACATAAACACCTCAGACTTCTCAACCATTAGCACAAACAACCAGACCTTCATCTTCCAAACCTTCAAAGAGGACAAAGTCTGTTCCTCAACGTCCATAAAAGAGAAGGAGGATGATTCTCAGAGATGAGTCTGAGAGTGAAGAGGAAATAATTGAAGCACGAGTTCATGCATCTGAACCTATGATAGTTGAAGTTGAGAATGTTACTTCTTAGAAAGAGAAAGCAGCTCAAAGTTCTGATACTTTGAAAAGAAATTCTAAAAATTCTGATGCTGTTGAAGCAACTCCTTCATTGGCAAGGAGATTGAAGAAAATGAAGTCTAGGAGGTATTTGGCTAAGGCTATATCAGAAGATACTGAAGAAGCTGAGGAAGGGGATCAGGAATCTCTGATCTCACAAGAACCAATTATCATTAAGCCCTTCCAGCTCAAGCCAAAGACACTACCCCTCCTGTCTCTCCTATTAAAGCTACAGATGATGCTAGAGAACAAACTGACAATTCTGAAATAGATATTCATAATTTAAATATACCTGAAGTTCTTTATCTGGAAGCTCCATCTACATCAAAGACACCAGCTCTGGAGATAAATTCTGCTGATCAGAGTTTAGATGATGTTATTCCTGAATCTCCAGTTGCTTCACACACTGTTGAGCTATCAGAATAGAATGAGTCTTCCTCAAGTTCTGATGATAGTATTTCTGTAGAGACTCCAGTACCTACTCTGGGCAAGGAAGAATTGGTGAAAAAATTTGTTGAAAAGGAAGCACCTATTCCTTGGGAAGATACTAACAGAGGTGTTGAGTGGACCAAGAAGTGGAATGAATCAGATTTTATCCCATGTTCTAAAGTTATGACAAAGCATATTGCAAAAGCTGATGAGTTGCTCACACATGTTGATTTCAAGACACAACTCAAGATCACATATATGTCTACAAAACATCTTCAAGGTCTACATATTTCTACTCGTGAAAAGGTTAATACACTTAGGGAACAAGCTGATAAGTTCAATCTACAGATCAAGCTTGACAAGAACAGGTATATCTGACCTAGTTCTGAAAAAGTTGTAGCTATTGAGAAAACTCAAGAGAAGCAACAAGCCCAAATTGCTGAGGTTCTGGCTAATCAAGCTTCTCAGAAAGCTCAATTGGATGAAATCCAACCTTCAGTTGAACTTCTTCTTTTTCTCTTACTTCCTGATGATGCCAAAAAGGGGGAGAAGGTAGTTAAGTCTAAATGCTCACCTACTCAAGAACTGAAGAAAAAGGATGATAAAGGTGATGAACAGGGAAACTCTGAAAATAGCAGAGGTCAAAGAAAAGTTCAAGGAAAATCTTCTATTCAGAACAAGTCAAGTTCTGATGCTGTGAATGCTCAAAGACTGAAGTCAAGTGGTGATAAGCAAAGTCTGATGTCAAGTTCTGATATTCTGATTCAGTCAGGATCTGAAGACTCTCAGAAGTTTTTGCAAACTCTGAAGTTAAAGGGGAAGTAGACTACTGTTTATTAAAAAGATCCTAAAATACAGACACTTGATGAGGAGATAGCAAGAAGATTATTTCCAAAACACAATCCAGGAATGGATTTAGAAACTCTCAAGGAGGAAGAAGCTAGATTTGCTGCTGAGAAGACAAATCCTAAGTCTAAAGCTTCTGATGCAAAGAAACCTCCAAGGTCTAAGAAAAAAGGCATTGTGATCAAGGAAAAGTCAAATTCTGAAACTTCAAAGTTCAAGACTAGATCATAGACTGTGAGTGATCCCAAAGACAAAGGGAAAGGAAAAATTTATGAACCAACCAAGTCACTGGACTTGAAAACTTCTCAAGATCTGATGAAACCAGTGTGTAAAATGGTTCAAGTAACTGATGATAATCTTGTTGAAGATGAAACTGTTCAAATTCTGAAAAGAAGAAAGATAAATGAAGATTCTGAAATAACCTCTGACACTGCTCAAGTTTTTATTCAGAATAAAGGACAGGAAGGTACAGAAGAAACAGTAAATTCTGATCAAGCTATCAAGAAATCAACTACTGACAATGCTCAAGTTGATTCAGATAAAATGACAATTGCTGATAAGAAGAAGCTGTTATGGAAGAAAGTTACTCCAGTTGAACCAAAATCCAATCTCATGATTAATCAATTTGTTACATTTGGGTTGAAATCCAAGCAACCTAGAGATAGAGCTGGATTAGGTTCCGACGAAGAGAAGATTCAAACAGGAGTAGAGGTTACTCTAAGAGATCCTTTCATATTGACAGACAAACCATATGAACAAATCAAATAAAGGCACCTTGACAAGGTGTTGTCTGCTCAAGTTGTGATAGATGCTCATGATAAGGAGAATCTAAAAGAGAAATTGATCTTATTTCTCAATGATGGAAGGACTTATAGATTAGCTGATACTGATGTATTAAAGAAGTCTATCAGAGAACTTCAACATATTCACTATCTTCTGGAATTAAAATCTGATGTTACAAGAAGATGGTCAGAATATATATATATATATATTTTTTCTAAATAAGAATATATTTTGAAGGCTATAAGAGATCTATTCAGAATCTCTGGTACAAAGACTTCTCATTACAGTCCAATGATTACTGAAGGTGATGGAAGAGAAATTCCTATGCTGAAGAATTCTGCTAAGGTGGAAGTTATTCTGAAAGGAAGATGCTTATGTTATAATGAAAACTCTTCACATCCTAAGGTTATCAGACTTGGTGATGGACTTGAAAGAACATCCATTTAAGCTCTCAGAACAACCATTTATCAAATTGGTGATAGTAAAGAAGAAGAACTGATGCAGGTCAAAACATAGTTAGCTGAAGTTCTGAAGAAAGCTGAAGATAATCTGATAAATGATTTTATTAAGAATCATTATGGATTCAGATTGATTCAGTGATGGTGGTAAAGCTGGATGTTTTGTAAGTTATAATTAATAGTCTTATTAAACTCTTATTGCATTTGAACTTAAATGTTTTTGACATCATCAAATCTATTAACTTGTACATTCTTGCATAATTTACAAGTTGGGGGAGATTGTTGGATATATTTAAGATGTCATGTCTAATATGTTTCATGTTTAGTTTTCAGATCTTAACTAACAGGAAATATCAGTTCTTACTGAAATCGGGACTTACTGGAAGTCAGGACTTAAGGATATCATGACTTAGATTATCAGAAGATAATATCAGAAGATAATATCAGAAGATGGATATCAGAACTTAAGTACTGGAGGACTAACAGTTAATGAAGGAAGTTGATTTACAAGAAAGAAGATCTAGACTAATACAAAAAGAAGATATGCATGGAAATAGTTAGAGGACTAGAAGAATTATATAAGATATCTGATTGATATATTTTAGGAGACAAAATTATATTCCATATCAATTAGAAGTTATCTTGTAACTGTGTGTCTATATAAACACAGAAATAGGTTTACTCTATAAGAGTTACGATCATCGAGAAGATCATACATTGTAACCTAGCAGCTCTCGTGATATTTGTTCATCACTGAGAGAGAACAGTTCCGTTATAACAGAGTTTATTATATCGAATACATCTGTTTTCTGTTACTTGTGCTTTAAATCAATTTGATTGTATTCTACACTGTATTCAACCCCCTTCTACAGTGTTGTGTGACCTAACAAGGTCATAATACAATTCGGCCCAAATATGACTCCAAAAACGCAAGAGAAATGAATTCAAATTCAATATGGATTATATGACTCTAGATGGCAGTGGACCCCATGACGATTGTTACTCCAGGCTAGTGGAACCCAGGACGTTGTGGACCTCAAGATGCCTGGTCACTTCAGGATATTCCCTTCTATCATGGCTCACATGTTCCCACACTTAGGTCCCCACGGGACATCGCGCTCCAAGCACACGCCATCACGCTCCAGGCACATGCCAACCCCATTTCGGCACACTCCAATGTCGGAGATGACTTGGACACGTATTCCAATCAGGGACGTCCACCTGCCTCGACTCCAGAACCTTCCAACGATCAGGATCCAAGGTACCAACCCCTATCCCTAATTGGAAGCCTATAAAATGCTCCAAAAAAGAGGGTTTAGGAGGGGTATTCATTATTTACCTACACGCATATACACACACCACATATATTTGAGTAATTCTTATTTTGCCCTTCTTCTCTAAAATCCCATCTCATTCTCACGCCGGAGTTGTCGCGGGGCTGCCACCCCCTTCGGTTCTGTTTTACAGAAGCCCTACCTACAGCTAAACCTCTACTTTCTCACATTCCTGCATTAATGGAGTCCAAATCCAGGTGGGATTAGAAGAGAATCAAGGGTAAAATTTAGAGTTATTAGGTTAAGTGGCGTAATCAGTTGAAAGCCGACTCAACTCAAATTATTTGTCAATACTGTCAACTTAATTGTCAATATAGTAGTAGTAGCAGCAGCAAGTTTCTATCATTTTCAGCAACACTATGTAGCTCACTGAATATATATAGAACTCCTGCTAATCTGCTATTCCCTCCGTCCCTAAAAATATTTACTTTTTGTGTTGGACACGTTTGTCAATGCACACTTTTGATCGTTAATATCTTTAATTTCGTATGAATATTAAATGTAAAAATTTTACCATATTAAAATACTCATAAACACGAATCCAACAAAATCACTGATGACTATATTTAGGCTTATAAATTAGATATAAATTAATAATTTATCTCATATTATAAACAGTACCGACATATCATTTAGGAAATGTTAAAAGGGAGAGAGGGAGTACTAACATATTAGCACCGACAGATATTTAAATGTAGGCAGAAACTTACATGCAGCGTCGGTAGGAATTGTTACCGACAAACACGTCCCCAAATATAACGGGTTGTTTGTCTCCTCACATGTAAATTACTACTTCTACCGCTACTGTGTTTCCATTAATACTTAACTCACTTCACTAAATTCACGTCCCATCCTTCGCTCGGCCCTCTGTCCCATTTCCTATGTTGCTTCTCTTCACTTTGTATTATTATTATTATTATTATTAACACATGAACCTGCTTTTATAACATGTCGCTTATGCTAAAATCATGGCCGTAAAAGATGAGAATTGGTGTTAGTCGTTAAAGATACTCTATAGTTTTAATAAGATAATTGATGATTATTATGGGACATATTTAAAATATATAGCTTATTAAACTTGATATATTAGTTTAAAATAAATATTTATCGACTAATTGAATTTTAAAAATCAAATAGTCAAAGGATCTAATATCGGATGAGTAATCGGTAAAATCGGTCATTTTTTAAACAATAACCAAAATACATAATTTCCTTGTTTACCTGGGACGAATATGGGACAAATACAAAATACAGGACATGCGCCTCCGGTTCACCCCAGGATCTATTGTTTTGGCCCATTTGAACATGTGCAATGGGGGATGCCAAGACATATGTTATGAAAGTGAAACTATTTGTTCTTTTTTGATTGTATTTCAACCGCAACCAAGGTTTCGACTTGGTGTTCTTCTTCCAGCGGTATTTTCCTTTCATCTTTTTATATAGAAATTTGTTTTTCGCGTGTGACATCTCAGTAATCGCATTAAAAAAAAATATGCTTGCTATGGAGAAAAGGTAAACATGTTTATTCTATAAAATCAATTTAACTTTTACACATTGTATGATAGAAATAAGAATTCAAAAGAAAGCGAATTTTTCCGCTATGGTTTACTTAAAGCAAAAACGTGATTATAAGGGGAGACTGGAGAGTAAAAAGAAGTTACAATTTTAACTCTTTTTCCCCTCTGCACCACCTTCTTCTAAGTAAGCTTTCTTCCTCCTCTCAGCTCTATCAAGCAAACAAATGACAAGGAAACACGTGGCATATATGGCATGAACTTTCCAACTACTCTTGGGCGGTTGATGCAACACGGCTCGGTGAAACACTTTTACATAGTAATGCAACCCAACTGCAAAGCCCACAAAAGTCTGCCCCAGGCCAAGTAACTTTGAAACCAGCCCAGTTTCAGTTGAGAACACTAAAACTAAGTACATGAGTAGTACCAACAGATATAACACATAGCCAAGTGTCTGCAACACTTGTAAACCTATATATGTGGACTGTGATGTTGCATAGAAAAATTTAAGTGGCTCCAAACCAGTGACAAGTGCAGAGAGACATAATATAGTGAAGTATATGGCTAGGTAAATTTGGATGAAGATTATGATTTTTTGGAGAGAAAAATAAGCTTTAATTCTGTTGAAAATGAGGGAGACTAATATCAACGGGATTAAAATAAATGCACAAGATACAATTGAAGCAATGGCAGGTGCATATTTTTTACCAACCAATGGTTTGAATCCATTTGTCAGATCTTTATTGGCTCTAGTGAGATAAACTTTGGAAGATGTGGAGAATCTTTCCAAATCTGGAATCAATGTTTCTTGGAATCTTGATGGTAGGTCTCTGAAATCTGAAACTAAATCTTCCTCCTCATCTTCATCAATCCAACTGGGATGTTTTGGTTTTTGTATCTTGGGCTTTGTGGCAAGATCTGAGGATTTCTTAATTGTGTTTGATGTTTTTGATGAGCTAGAATTTAGCTTCTTTGGTTGCGTTTTGATAGTGGGTGGGTTGGAAGTTGATGTGGGTTTGATGAGTTTGGTTTTGTTCTGGAGTGATGAATCTGAATTTGAAGTAGTGAGCTTGAGAGTCTTGGTTTGGTCTTTAGTCGAAGATGAAGTAGCAAGATTTGAGTTTGTTTTGATGAGTTTGGTTTGGTTTTTAATTGTAGATGCAGTAGCAAGATTTGAGGTTGTTTTGATGAGTTTGGTTTGGTTTTTGGTTGAGGAAAGTGGATATGGGCTTGGTTTGGTTTTTTAAGGTAGGGGAGCTAGTAGAAGTTGTTTTCTTCTGAATGGATTGATTTTCTTTGATTTGCAAGTCAAGAAGCTTTCTACCAGTTTTGGTAAGAAGTAGAGGTTGAGTTTGAGTAGCAGCACTAGAGAAAGCAAAGGCAGAACTGAGACATAATGAAGAGAAAAGACAGAGCAAAAGAGGAAGATATATGAAGATTAGTACCTTTCTGAAACCAAGATCATGAAGTGGAGACATGAGTGTTTGGTACTCAAGAAACTGTTTCCAAATCTTGTGCTTCAGAAGGACATGTATATTGTAATGAAGTAGAGGGGAGGATAGTATATATCAGATTGAGAGACTGGAATGGGGATCTAGATTTCTAAAAGTGAGAGACACAACACATTAAGGGGTTGTTATTTTAATAATAGTAGCAAAGGCAAGTAGTAGATGATACTATAGTAGAAGAAGTAGAGTAGTAGTGTGTGTATGTGAAAGGGCAGTAAGGAAATTAGAAAAGAGAGGAAATTTGGGAAGACTTTAATGCGAGGGTGAGGAGGCAAGGAAGGTCACTCACATAGTCACATGTAGATCCATATACAATACAACCAATTTAAAGTTTATTGTTATATAATGCTCTCTTGTGCCATCACACGCGGTTTTGCCTACCTCTTGGCTCTCTCTGTCTGCATGTGTTTGTGTTTGTGTTTGTGTTTGTGTTTGAGTTTTAACTACTGCATTACTATATGTGCACTGTATAGTATCAACGGATTCACCGACTACAGTCAACCCTGTATCTTCATTATATATTTGTATATAATTCTTCGTGCGATTTGTTTTATGATCGTAGTTGTGTTTAATGAACATCGGTTGTTTTACCACCGTTATCGGTCAATTTTGACTCTTAATTCCGACCTAAATGAACTCAATTCTGATCAAATATGTTGATTAAAAAGGTGAGCTTTTCTTGTAGTGTCATGATCATCGGTTTAAGCTGAGCTTGGTCCTTCATGGAGAAGAAAGGAGGAGTAGTTGATACGGTGTACATGGTTGTTCCACGGTGTATAGTTCCATTCTATTGGGAAAAATGGGGAATCATTGTCAACTATTAGTCCGGGATCAAGTGGCTTCGAAGATGGAAAACGACTTGTAGGCCATGCTTCACTAATATTTACAGCTGCGCGCGGGACAGCTACATTCTTAAATTCTATGCCATGTTACGGCCATATTAGACAGCAACTAATAACTAAAACAAAATCACTTACTCCCACTGTCCCATTTTATTCTTCCTCTTTTAATTTTCGATACTGTTTATCGTAAGCGATTGATTAATAATTTATGTCTAATCTGTAATATCAAACATAGTCATAAGTGATCTCGTTGGATTCGTATTTATCAGTACTTTAATACAGTGAAATTTTTATATTTAATATTAATACGAATTTAAAGATATTAACAATCAAAAGTGTGCATTACTACTTACTACCAACCTGAAAACTCAGATTTTTATTTTTAATGATTATTATAATATGGTTTCAGTACAACTAATTATAATTTATTTTTCCCGATGAGATATAAAATTGATCGGTTTTTCTGTGGGTACACACTAAACACAAACTTATATAATTTTAGATTATTTTGATTAGCCAACCTTTTTTGATAATGGTGAACCCCCTGCATTTACAATAAAAATATCAATCAAAACGCTTAACATGTGATCATGCGCACACACTATACAAACCCAAAATTGATTACATAAGTGTGTCATTTTGAACTATAAATATAATGAATTAATTTTTTTCGTTCTCCGTCAAAGAACTAAATTTATTTATTTTTTAAAGTGAGTCTATCCCCGCAGCATAAACATTTTTCTTTTATGTTCCGTGATTTATATCCTACCCTTCGCCCAACGAGGAAATGGGTACATTGTTATCCTGCATGAACTATAATTAATGGTGAGAAAAATATAAAAGACATACAAGAGCGTACAAAACTCACAAGTCATGTACACATTTTTTTCAAGAAAACAATTAGTAATGTTCATCACTTAAATCGTCCATCCTAGATGCAAAGGATGTAATTACAAAGCAGATATGTGCGGAGAAAAAAAATTATTTATATTAACCAACGGGCTCCGACCAATAATTAATAATGAGAAGTGGTTTGGACTGAGAAGTGATATCTTTAAAGATATAATATAAACGGAAAATTTTATTACAATCAACTTAATTTATAATATATATATAAAAAGTTTACTTCGAAAGAAAGGACTATTATGAACTCATTTAGAATTTCTTATATCTCCGTCTATATTGAATTGCAGATTATAGAAGATCAATATAAGGTAGATACCGAAAATACCCTGATTTATATAATATTAATAATATTTATTAATAAGCGAAACATTTTTCTAAGTGATATTTTGGTTTCACTTATTTTTTGGTACCACCAACTTTTTTATGATTCATGTTGTTAGATATATTTGATAATGTCATGTCTAATATGATTTATGTTTAGTTTTCAGATCTTACTTAAACATGACAAATCAGTACTTAACTAAAATCAGCACTTATACTGAAGTCAGAACTTAAGTGATCAGTACTTAAGGTTCAGGAGATATTTATCAGAAGATAATATGAGGACTTAAAGGAAACTTTCAGATAAGGAAAGCGGCTGATTGAAAGGAAAGAAGATCAAGACAAACGTAAGAAGAGATATGCATGAAGAAGGAATTCTATGAAGAATGGAATACTTGGAAGAAAAGATATCTGATTGATATATTTTAGGAAGCAGAATTATATTCCATATCAATTAGCGATTATCTTGTAACTGTGCGATATATAAACACAGACATAGGGTTTACACTATAAGTGTTATCATTATCGAGAATATTATTCATTGTAACCCTAGCAGCTCTCGTGATATTTGTTCATCACTGAGAGAGAACAGTTCCATATTGTAACAGAGTTTATTGCATTGAATAAAGTCTGTTTTCTGTTACTTGTGTTATTTGAATTCGATTTGATTGTGCTATACACTGTATTCAACCCTCTTCTACAGTGTGTGTGACCTAACAAGTGGTATTAGAGCCTATCTGTTAACACATAACAGTTTAAGATCCAAAAACAATCATGTCTGAAGCAGAAACTCCAACCAAGCCCACCAAAACTGAAGAACCACCAAAGACTCAAATCCATAGTCGATATGAGGCTATTAGAGTTCCCATACTGAAGCCATCTGAATATCCCATATGGAAGGTGAGGATGCCTATGTTTCTGGAAGCTACTGATCTAGAATATCTTGACAGAATCCATGAAGGACCTCACAAACCAACAAAACTCGTTGTTGTAGTTGCAGGTGAAGCAGCAAAGTTTGTACCAAAGGAGAAGAGTGATTACATTGCTGAAGATATTGCTTCAATTGCTAAGGATGCTAAGGTACGACACTTGCTGCATAGTGCCATTGATAATGTAATGTCAAACAGGGTAATTAACTACAAGACTGCAAAGGAGATATGGGATGCCTTGGAGACAAGATGCCAGGGAACTGATTCGATTAAGAAGAACAGGAAGACAATACTCACTCAAGAGTATGAACACTTTGACTCAAAGTCTAATGAGTCATTGACTGGTCTATATGACAGATTTGTCAAACTCTTGAATGATTTGTCACTGGTTGATAAGGAGTATGATATTGAAGATTCAAACCTTAAATTCCTGTTAGCTCTTCCTGAAAGTTGGGATTTGAAGGCAATAATTATAAGAGACAACTATAATCTTGAAAAACACCTCTTGATGAAATTTATGGGATGCTCAAGACTCATGAACTTGAGATGGAACAAAGAAGCAAGAGAAAAGGAGGAAAGTCAAGGACAGTTGCTCTTAAGGATGAAGAAGAATCCCCCAAGGCAGCTACCTCAAGGAAAGGCAAGGGAAAAGCGCTCATGACAAAATCTGATACTGAGTCATCAAGTTCTGATAGTGATGATGACTCAGAAACTGAAAGCTTGCCTGAGATGGATGCTGATGAAGAGATGATGAAGCTGTGTGCTCTTATGGTGAAAGTAATCACAAGGATTGCATACAGGAAGTTCAGGAAGGGGAAGAAGCTTTCCAGGAAAGGTGCAAGTTCTGATAAGAGGAATTTCAGAAAGTCTGAAGGCAAAGGAGGAAAGTCTGACAGAGGAGATTACACAAATGTCAAATGCTACAAATGTGGTGAGAAAGGCCACATATCTCCTGATTGCAAGAAAGTGAAGAGTGACAAAGACAAGGCTCTTGTCACATAGAAGAAAAGCTGGACAGACACTTCAGATTCTGAAAGTGAGGAGAACTATGCCTTGATGGCAAATGCTGATATGGAAAATGTTGATAGCAGTTCTGATGCTGCTGAGTTAAATGTACCTCAAACTACTTATGCCTTTCATACTGATGATATTAATGAGTTGAGAAGATATCTTAAAACCATGTTCATTAGTTATAGAGATCAAACGTTAACATGTGAAAGATTAACTTCTGAAAATCTTGCCTGTAAAAAGAGGAATGATTATTTAGAAAAAGAGTTCGTCATGTTCCATCAAACTTAGAAAGATAGAGATGATGCTTTCTATGTTAGGGATGAAGTACTTAAAATGAATGAAATCTCTAAAAACTGAGCCAGAAAAGGAAAGAGAGATTATCAGGACTTGGACTAACTCTGGCAGAACAACTCAGAATTTGTTAAGTAGTGGAAACTGGAAAAAGGGCTTAGGTTATGGAGATGATAAGAATGATAGAGGAACTGTAGAAATTAAACCTAAAGTTGTTAAACAAAATCCAAAGCTAAAACCTGTTAAGTTTGTACCTGTAAAGTCTGATACTAAGAAATCAGAAGTTAAAGAGGAATTAACTTCTGACAAACTAAAACAGGAAAGGACAACTGAAGTAAACGTAGGCTTAATGACAAGTAAGCAGCTTAAGCATAAGCTGAAAGATGTTAAGAATGTAAACAAGGTACAATCACCTAGGAAAAATAGGAATGGAAAGGAAGGTGTGAATAAAAGCAATGATTATAAGCCTGTTCCTAATGCTCCTAGAAAAATATGTCATAACTGTGTAAGTTCTAACCATCTGGCTTCTTTTTGCAGGAAGAATAAGAACATAAACTCCTTACCTTCAAAGTCAGGAGTTAAGAGTCAGTCTGTTAGATATAAGCCACAAAATCCTTATTTTCATTGTGGTAGTTTATGACATTCCATTTATACTTGTAAGGAATATCATAGTTTGTACTATGATTATTATCAAATAAAACCTTCTTTAAAGAAAGTTAGCATTGTTCCTTCTAGTGTAAGTTCTGATACAAAGTCTGATAGTATAAATGCTGATAAAAAAATGTTAACATAAACTCTGATGCAAAATCCGCTGCAAATGTTAAGCAACTTAATAAGGCCACATGATCCAAGCAAGTCTGGGTCCTTAAAACTAATCATTAGTGGTCTTTCTGATTGCAGGGTAACAGCAAAACATCTTAGTTCTGGACAGTGGATGTTCAGAACATATGACTAGAAACAAAGCCCTGCTATCAGAATTTATGAAGAAGGCTGGCCCAAGTGTTTCTTATAGAGATGTCAACATTGGAAAAACATTGGGATATGGCAATATCAATCTTGGGAATGTCATCATTAAAGAAGTAGCTCTGGTCTCAAGACTTAAACACAATCTGCTGAGTGTTAGTCAAATCTGTGACAGAGGTTATCATGTGGATTTTTTTGAAGAACATTGTGAAATTGTAAGCAAATCTTCAGGCAAAGTTGTTCTGAAAGGATACAGGCATGGTAACATTTATGAAGCCAAGCTTTCAACAAGTACTGATGGGTCTGCAATCTGTCTGGTGAGTAGAGCATCAATTGAAGAAAGCTGGAATTGGTACAAGAAACTCTCTCATTTAAATTTCAACAATATAAATGAACTGGTTAAGAAAGATCTTGTGAGAGGACTGCCAAAGTCAGTATTTGCTCCTGATGGCCTTTGTGATTCTTGTCAGAAGGCTGAACAAAGAAAATCTTCATTCAAGAGCAAGACTGAATCATCAATTCTTCAGCCTTATCACCTACTACATGTTGATCTATTTGTTCCAGTGAATGTCATGTCTATTGCAAAGAAGAAATATGATATGGTCATAGTGGATGAGTTCACCAGATACACATGGGTGTATTTCTTGCACACAAAAAGTGAAACTGCATCTATCTTGATTGATCATGTCAAGAAACTGGATAAATTGATCAAAGATTCTGTGAAGATAATAAGAAGTGATAATGGCACTGAGTTCAAGAATTTGACAATGGAAGAGTTCTGCAAAGACCATGAAATTAAGCAGGAATTTTCTGCTCCTGGAACTCCACAGCAAAATGGAGTTGTTGAAAGAAAGAATAGAACTCTTATTAAAGCTGCACGAACAATGCTTGATGAAGCAAAGCTACCAACCTATTTTTGGGCTGAAGTTGTGCAGACTGCTTGTTTTACTCAAAATGCAACACTCATTAACAAGCAAGAAAAAACATATGAGATGGTGAAGAAAAAGAAGCCAAATCTGAAGTATTTTCATGTATTTGGATGCAAGTGTTTTGTTCTTAAGACTCATCCTGAACAGCTATCCAAATTTGACTTAAAAGTTGATGAAGGAATTTTTGTTGGATATCCACTTTCCACAAAAGCCTTCAGAGTCTACAATTTAAGAACAAGGGTTGTCATGGAATCTATCAATGTCTCCTTTGATGATAAGAAGATTACTGGACTTGAAGATTTCAATGATCATGATCAGCTGAGATTCGAAAATGAAGACTTAAATTCTGATACTGAAAATACTGACAGTTTAAATCCTGATACTGCAAACTCTGATGGATTAAACTCTGATGTTATTAAAACAGCGGTGACTACGTCAAAGGAAGATGCACCTGTGCAGGGGTAGCATACTGAAGATATAACCACATCTCAAGAAGCATCAGAACATACAACTGGCTCTTCAAGTTCTGATTCATCAAGTTCTGGTAAGCCAGGTTCTGATAGTTCTGAAAACTTAAATTCTGAAGAATCCAACTCAGAGAGAATTGTTTCAGGGGGAGCATCAGAAAATATTGATGAAGATGGCATGGATCATGAGGGAGCATCCAGTTCTAGAGAAAACCTTCCATCTGCAAGAAAGTGGACTAAATCATATACACCTGACTTAATTATTGGGAATCCTGATGCAGGTGTCAGAACTAGAACAGCTACTTCAAGTGAATGTCTGTATAATTCTTTTCTTTCTCAGACTGAACCAAAGAAAGTAGAAGAAGCTCTTCAAGATGCTGATTGGGTGCAAGCAATGCATGAAGGGTTAAATGAATTTGAAAGAAACAAAGTCTGGACCCTAGTGCCAAGACCAAAGAACATATCTGTTGTTGGTACAAAGTGGGTGTTCAGAAACAAAACTGATAGTGATGGTATAATTACAAGGAATAAAGCAAGGTTGGTTGCAAAAGGATATTCTCAACATGAGGGAATTGATTATGATGAAACATTTGCACCGGTTGCTAGATTGGAAGCCATAAGGATATTTTTGGTTTATGCTGCTCACAAAAAGTTTACCGTCTTTCAAATGGATGTGAAAAGTCCTTTTCTCAATGGAGAATTGGAAGAGGAAGTATATGTTGAACAACCTCCAGGCTTTGTAGATCCCTAATATCCAAATCGTGTCTATAGGCTTGATAAAGCACTTTATGGCCTTAAGCAAGCTCCAAGAGATTGGTATGAGACTTTAGCTCAGTTTCTTCTGGAAAGTGGATTTAACAAAGGAACTATAGAAAAAACACTGTTCTATCTCAACCATGGAAAGGACTTACTTTTGGTTCAGATATATGTTGATGATATCATCTTTGGTTCTACAAATGACAGACTTTGCAAGAAGTTTGCCAAACTGATGCAGTCAAGATATCAAATGAGTATGATGGGGGAACTTAGCTATTTTCTGGGCCTTCAAGTCAAGCAGAATGAAGAAGGCACTTTCATTTGTCAAACCAAGTACACCAGAAATTTGCTGAAGAAATTTGGAATGCAAGATTGTTCAAGTACATCCACTCCCATGGCCACTGCAACAAAACTGGATAAGGATACTGGTAAATCAGTAGATATTACTGATTACAGAGGTATGATTGGCTCTCTACTCTATCTAACTGCTAGTAGACCTGATATCATGTATACTACCTGTCTTTGTGCAAGATTTCAAGCAGATCCAAGAGAACCTCACTTAACAACTGTGAAAAGAATTTTCAAGTATCTTAAGGGAACAGCTGATCTAGGTTTGTGGTATCCAGAGAATCAAACTTTAAACTAATAGGTTACTCATATGCAGATTTTGCAGGTTACAAAATTGACAGGAAAAGCACAAGTGGAAGCTGCCAATTTCTTGGAGGCAGATTGGTTTCTTGGTTTAGCAAGATATATTGCTGCAAGAAGCTGTTGTGCACAGATTCTTTGGATGAAGAATCAGTTACTGGATTATGGGTTAACATATATTAAAATCCCTATTTACTGTGATAATTAAAGTGCTATTGCTATGACAGGTAATCCAGTTCAACACTCAATGACAAAGCACATCAGCATTAGGTACCACTTCATAAGGGAACAGATGGATGAACGTACAGTGAAATTGCACTTTGTTCCAACAGATCAACAACTAGCAGATATCTTCACCAAACCACTATGTGAAGCTACTTTTACAAGATTGGTAAATGAACTTGGAATGGTTTCAGGTTCTTTCTCTAAATCTGCTTAGTTTTTGTTCTGACGCATCAGACTTTATGACCAGTATTTACAGATATTACTATCTTTGTGTATTCTGTGCTTATTGAAAATTGCTTAAGTACTGATTGTTGTCTGATGTGAATCTCTAAACTCTGATAGTGATATGCATGTTTCTGTGATTATTCAATCCAATGAGGATAAATATGCTAGATGATGACCTAGTAGTCTTTAATATACTAACAAATCCCATGTTAGAAGTAATTATTTATGTGGAAATCTATTGACACAAGAAAATTCTTATATTGAGCTTAGTTAAGTTTACTTTGTCTATCTTATTACTAAGTCAACAACTAGAATAATGCTTTTCATCTGTTAAATCCTGATGTTAGTAAATCTGGTGAATGTACTAAGTGCTGATAAGCCTCACTTATCAAAAGAAAAGGAAAAGAAAATGAATAAATATCAGGTACTCCTTTGAGATCTAGAGTAAAAACTGTGGAAGGGAAGACCCAAGTGCATTGCTGGTATTAAGTAATATGCATCAGAAAAGCAAATAAATATTTTTCTTGGTGACTTTTCACACTCTATGATTACTGGAGAAATACTCTGATAATTGCATAAATTCTGATAAGCAGTCGTGACTCACTTACACTGAGAAGCCACTGTAAACTGGAATTTCAAAAGATGCATAAAATGAGCACAAAACAGTTGAGGTGGACTCATGCATGAACTCATTCTAAAGTAGACTTCAGAATCATGACAGGTTTTGAGCAAAGTTCTTAGTTATGCCTTATTTTTAAGATATATTGAAGTGTATCAGACTTTAATCTTTATCCGATATTTAGCTTTCTGCACACACATACACTCCATATAAATGATGAAAATTACTGTGGTGATAAATGATGTTTTCGATGAACAGTTTATGTGTCAGATTGCATAAATTCCGAGGACAAGTAATGATGGAAGTTCTGATGATTACGTTCTGAAGAAATGAAATTAGAATTTGTGTGAAGCATTGCAGAAATAGACATTTACTTTTCAAGTTAAGAAATCATGTTCTGATGACTGTTAAGTTCTGATATAAGTCTAAGTTCTGATATTACACTCTGATTCTTTACTTGACTTATTTGTGGTTAAAATCTGAAACAGTCTTATTTAAAATCAGAATATGTTTGGGTGAGATATTAACAGTCAATATAATTAGGGTTAGTGGTACACGTCCATGCACAGTAATTTTTACTTGTTTCATGTGCGCATTAAATCCTGTTTTACACTTTCAATGGCTGTTTTTATTCTCATCAATCTAGGGAGACGAGGTAGAATTATTTCTACCTGTAATCATTAAATTTTCCTTGCGTCTCCTGACATTCCATTGGCTATATAAACCAACACTTCATTCCAGCCAGCACATCTCTCTTTTTCTCACAAACTCACTCTCGCCTTTTTTTTTATCACCACAAATGGATGCATTTGGCTGGTTTTACAATTATGGTACTGAGACAGTACATGTCTTTCTCAATGGAATTCCAACTCCATACCATATCAAAAACATCCCTCACAATCTCTGGATTCAATTTCCAGAGATCATTAAACGTGATCTGTTGACAGTCCGAAGAGATCTACTTCTCTGTCGTCTCCGACAGCAGGAGCGAATCATCCGCCTCGCTGTTCTTTTTGTTGAGAGTAGGAAGAAGAAATAGTTTCTGCTCCCTGTTTCTCTTCACTGTCAGCCTTGTCTCGCTTCTAAGCTTAGGACAAAAGCTGTTGATGTTAGGATTTGTAGCTTAGGACAATCTTGTACTTTTGTGATGTAATTTAAATTTCATGGAATGTATTTGCTCAATATATTAATGAAATTTTATATTTATACAAGATTTTGTCTCTGAGTCGTTTGATATTCTGATGCATTTATAAATCCTGATTTACCCATATTCTGATGACCATTTTAACTCTGATACAAATCAAGTTCTGATTCTGACATGTAAATATTTGCTACTTGGTTTCTTTACGGTCATACTCTAATTGGTTATTTTTTTATAGAATATTGGTCTCGCAGTGAAAATAATTTATTAAGTGGGAACAATTTTAAATTTTAAACTAAAACTGAACTACCTTAATTAATGGGATTACTTGGTAAGTGGAATAGTTTTTCCTTGAAAACTGCATGTCATAAGTAATGATTACTGTATTCCCGTGCCCATTAATTATCCTTTACTGCTGCATGTCTGACAGGTGTCCAACGGTTACTTTTTCTATCGTGTATAAGTAAAAGAGAGAGAAGATTGTAAAATCTTTTATTTACTTTACACTTTATCTCTCTTTCTTTACTTCTATTCTCTCTCATCTCCTGATGTTCTTTTTCATACAGATATTTTATCAAACACCTATCAGGCAACCTAACTTCTCAATTTTTCTCATGGCACCTAAGGATTTGATTATAGATGGAGCCAAGTTTGTACCCAATAACTATGCTGCAATCTTGAACCATGCTGAAGCTCCATCTAATTTGCACTTTGTGCAAGATCTTCTAGCACACAGTGAGATTGGGTATGCGTTGACCCAACCTCAAGTAATTTCAAGCCAACAAGTTCTGACGTTCTGGCGGACTGGGCATTTTGATAATGGTGGTGCTACTGGTACTCCAAGCATTATTTTTGAAGTAAATGATGTTGAACATGTGGTAACTCCTGGAGCAATTCACAAAGCTCTACACTTACCAGAAGGCTACATTTTTTCAACAGCGGAGGAACCCGTTCTACAGCAGCTCATGGCCAATTTGGGGTATGAGAAGAGTTTGTCCAAGCTTGGACAGTTGAAAAGAGCATATATCAGGAAGGAATTGAGCTTTTTCTTCAACTGTATCACTAAGGCATTCGCCAATAAGTGTTCCAACTTTGATGCCGTTCCAATTATGAGTCAACACATCGGGTATGCTATTATTCACCAAACTCATTTTGATTTTGCAAGTGTTGTGCTAGGCTTTATAGGGGATAAGATGACAGAAGATAGGAATGTAGTCTACTTTGCTAGATTTTGTCAGCTTATATATAACTTCTGTTGTGCTGATGAACCCCAACTTACCACTGACTTAATTCCACCCTTTAATCTTGCAAAACGGGCTTTTAATGACTTGGTAAATGCTGACCTTAAGAAAAAGGTGGTTAGACCCTTACAGATACCTCAGTCTGTAAAACAAATCATGGTAAATGTTGATCCTCAAACTTACAGATCTGTTTACCCTAATGTACAACCCACCAACACATCCCAGACACCACAACAACCATCAGAACATACCACTTATACACCTCAACCTACTCAACCCTCTATCAAAACATACATCAAACCTTCACAGATATCTCAACCTTCTTCATCAGCACATACTGTGAGGCCTTCATCTTCAAAGCCCAAGAGGACAAAGACTGTACATCAGACACCATAGAAGAAAAGGAGGATTGTTCTGAGAGATGAATGATAGTGAGGAACAGGTTCCTGTGTCAAAACCTGTTGTCGAAGAAGCTGAGAAAGTCTCTTCTCAGAAGGATACTGGAATTGGGGGATCTAAGCTTCTTAAAAGGCTTAGAAGGATGTATTCAGATGAAACTTCCAAGGAATCTCCACCTTCAAAGAGATACAAGAAACAGAGAGCACAAAGGTATAGGGCTGAGTCAGTTTCAGAGGATGAGGAAGCAGCAGCTAAGGAAGGAGATCAGGAATCTCTGATCTCAAAAGAGCCAGAATTTGCTGAAGCTACTGCATCTCCACCTCCATTGTCACCAACTCAGGAAGCTGCTCAAGATAAAGTATCTACACCACCTGTGTCTCCTGTCAATGAACCAGTATCTACTGCAGACCCAGGCACAAGTGCTGAGATTGATATTCATAAACTAATTGTGCCTGAGGTTCTCTACTTAGATGCTCCACCAGCTCAAATCAATCCATCAACAACACCAATTCCTGATGCTAATGAAACTCCAGAATTGTCTACAACACCTTCTCTGCATCTAGACATTGAAGATCAGACTAAGGGTGAGCATCAGAATATGGCTATTGATCAGAACTTGGAAGCAGATCAGCATTTAGAGGATGATGTTGAAGCCTCCATAGCCTCCCATACTGTTCTTTTATCAGAGGATATTGACTCTGTAAGTTCTGATGCTGCAAATGCTGATGATACTGGTTATGCTGCTACAAATGCAGATGCTGATGAAGCTGGTCCTTCTGGACATTCACCTCTACAAGCTCCTTCAAAAGCTGAACTAGTCAAAAAGTTTGTTAGAGGAGATGCACCAGTACCTTGGAGTGAAACTCCTAGAGGACAGGAATGGACTAAGGAGTGGAATACAGTCACCTTTGTTCCATCTGAAATAATTCTTGCTGAGCACTTGGCAAAAGCTGATGAGATGCTAATTAATAATGATTTCAAGACACAGCTACGAGTTACTGCATTGAGTATTAGACACCTTCAAGGTCAACACGCAACAACTCATGCCGAGGTGCATAAAATTCAAGAAGCTTTACTCAAGCAAGAAATAACTATAAAACTTGAAAAGAAAAGCTTTTTCAAACCTACCTTTGACAGAGTTGCTTACATTGAGAAAACCCAAGAGAAGCAACAATCTCAGATTGATGAAATTTTGAAAAATCAAGCTTCTCAGAAATCTCAACTCGATGAAATCCAATCCTCAGTGGAATTGCTTGTCTCTCTTCTTTTACCTGTTGATGCCAAAAAGGGGGAGAAAGTAATTAAGTCCAAATGCAAAACTGTTAAGACACTGAATGGGAAGGATGATGAAAAAGATGACCAGGGAAACTCTGGAATGAGTGGAGGTCATGGTCAAGGTAGAGGTCTCTCATCAAGAAGAGCTGGAACTACAAGTCATAGAACAAGTTCTGATACTGGGAGAAGAATAACTTCTGATACTGGTAAAATGATAAGTTCTGATGAACTTTTGGATCTTGATGAAGAAATTTCAAGATAGTTATTTCTGAAAGAGAATCCAAGAATGGACTTTGAGAGTCTAATGGAAGAAGAAGCTAGACTTAAGTCAGAAAAAGTCAACTCCAAATCTGAAGCTTCTGTTGGTAAAAAGAAACTTCCTACGGCTAAAGGCATTGTGACAAAAGAAAGGACAAATCCTGTGGCAACTAAGGTCAAATCACAATTGTAGATAGATCCAAGGTCCAAGGGCAAAGAAAAAGTTGGTGAACCTATAAAGGTTTATGTGCCTCCTATGGATGAAGAAATTTCTGTTGAAGATGCTGATCTTACTCTGACTTCAAGGAAGATTTCTAAGACAACCTCTGACATGGCTCAAGTTGTTCAGAGTCAAGATTTAGTTAAGTCTGGTATAAACATGAAGCAAGCAACCTCTAACATAGCTCAAGTTGACTTGATATCAGAAGATAAGTCAAAGGAAACCTCTGACATTGCTCATGTTAAATCCTCAAGGTTACTCCTATCGGGTTTCACTAAAGCCAAACAGACTCAACCTTTGAAGTCTGCAACAAGTGGTTTTGAAGCAAGAATGGTTACTGGAAAGGAAGTAAGAGATAAATCTGGATTGGGTAGTGCTGATGAAAGAAGAGTGCAGAACACAACCAATGATCCAACTTCCTTAAGTGAACCAGGTGTTGGAGCAACTCCTGAAAGATTGAATCAACTAGAATCTGTATAGATGGTCTACCATACCTACTTGAAAGAACACATCTTGTTATATTTCATGACAGATGGTAGGGTTTATCATATAAGGGAAAATGTTATACCATTGAAGTATTTTGAAGAACTAGAACATGTCTTATTCTTACTTCAAGTGAATGACAGAATAACAAAAAGTGCTGCAAACTATTTGAAGACTCAAATTCAGAGACAGAAAAGGCTTTATTCTGTAAAGTCTAACAGCACATATCTTCCAAAGTATAGAGATCACAAGGGTGATATTGTTGAGATGAAGCCTAACTCTGCTTAGATTATAACTACCTTTCTGGGTTATAAGGCTGTAGAATTCAATCTTGAGTCTGACAAGGCATATTTGATTAGACTGGATCAGGACATAAGGAAAGCTAGAATAAATGATCTTAGGGCTGCTATCTTCCAACCTGGTGAAGATTCTGCAGAACTCAAAGATGCTAAAAGGAGGATGATTGATGAACTCAGATATGCTGAGAGATGTTTGTTAAAGAACTATCTCAGAACAACTCCTGACATCAGAGAGATCAGAAAGTGAAGCCCAGTCAAGATCTACAACTGCTCAAATTCTGATATATATACAGACTAAAGTTGTTATCAGAAGTTAAAGTTGGTAAAGCTTTAAGGACTGTTAGTTGTAGTTATGTAGTCAATTTCTCATGCATTTGTACTTAATGTTTTTGACATCATCAAATATCTGTTAAACTTGTATATTATGCTAATTTACAAGTTGGGGGAGATTGTTAGATATATTTGATAATGTCATGTCTAATATGATTTATGTTTAGTTTTCAGATCTTACTTAAACAGGACAAATCAGTACTTAACTGAAATCAGCACTTATACTGAAGTCAGAACTTATGTGATCAGTACTTAAGGTTCAGGAGATATTTATCAGAAGATAATATCAGGACTTAAAGGAAACTTTCAGATAAGGAAGGCGGCTGATTGAAAGGACAAAAGATCAAGACAAACGTAAGAAGAGATATGCATAAAGAAGGAATTCTATGAAAAATGGAATACATGGAAAAAAAGATATTTGATTGATATATTTTAGGAAGCAGAATTATATTTCATATCAATTAGCGATTATCTTGTAACTGTGTGATATATAAACACAGACATAGGGTTTACACTATAAGTGTTATCATTATCGAGAATATTATTCATTGTAACCCTAGCAGCTCTCGTGATATTTGTTCATCACTGAGAGAGAACAGTTCCATACTGTAACAGAGTTTATTGCATTGAATAAAGTCTGTTTTCTTTTACTTGTGTTATTTGAATTCGATTTGATAGTGCTATACACTGTACTCAACCCTCTTCTACAGTGTGTGTGACCTAACACACGTTATAACTTTAATTATATTATTTTTTATCATTTTTGATTCCTATATGACTTATAATTCTATATATATTATTTTTACCCGTTTTTCTTTATTAATAAACTTTTTAACTAGTACTTTGGTTTCACTTATTTTTTGGTTTTGCCATCTTTTGTTTTCACCTTTTATGATTCATGTTATAACTCTAATTGTATTATTCTGATTCCTATATGACTTATAATTCTATATGTATTATTTTTACCCGTTTTTCTTTATTAATAAATGAAACCTATTTTTAATTAGTACTTTGATTTCACTTATTTTTTAGTTCCATCACCTTTTAATTTCACCTTTTATGATTCATGTTATAACTCTAAGTGTATTATTTTTATCCTTTTTTATTCCTACATGACTTATAATTCTATATGTATTATTTTGACTCATTTTTTAAATTTTATAAGCCATGCTTTTTTCATAATTTTTATAGGTTTCAATCCTATTTTTAATTATATTTTAAAATAAATAAGTTCATAAATGGCTCAACTAAATAGGTTCTGAAAAATATGAACCACGACCAAATAAATAGGCCATGTGTGTAAATTGAAACTTTTTAATTTATGATTTTTTAATTTGTTGGTGGAATCCCATTTTAATAAAATGATATGAATATTATAAAAACTGTATTTTGGTACCACTAGAAAATAATAAAATTGTTCAAACTGTAATATGATTATAATTCTATTTTCGTAGAATTCTAAATTATTTTTTGATAGGGTACTTGGTTTCATCTTAGTACGGTTACGCCGTATTTTGATTTTACCCCTATATTTCTCTTTCATGTAGAGTTCTATGTTATTTTTTAACAAAATATAGATTATAATTATATAATAATTACGATATTTCTATTTTTCATAGAGTTCTTTTTTTATTTTTTTATAATAATATAATGGAATCCTTTATACATTGTTATTATTAATTAATAAAGAAACCATCTTTTAAGGGATACTTTGGTTTCACCCCTTTTTAGGTTTATGAACTTTTGGTTTCACCTATTTTTAAATCTTACTATAGCTCTAAATATACCAATTCATTCCTTTTTTATTCCTATATGACTTATAATTCTATATGTAATATTTTATCAATTTTTTGATTCTTATATACCACATATTTATATTGTTTTTATATAAACGAAATTGAATATACATTTTAATTTCTAGATTCATATCTACATAATTCTATTTTAGCACAAAATGCAAATTTATACATACATAATACATAATGAATATTTTATTAGAAAAAATTATACAATCACAAACTATATAAAAAGACAAATTCAGCTAACAATAAGAAATTTAATATGTAATTAATTAGTAATGTTGATTTAATTTTTTGTTAAATTATCATCAATCATGATGCTAATTGCTTGACTAAAATTTTGAAGTAAAATATTGGTTATGTCTTTTTGAACAATAGATACATAATAACGTTGAGTTTGTTGTTCTAATAAGATTTGAGTTAATGAAAACTATATATAATTTAAAAAGAAAAATTGCAATAATCGTACAATTTTATTTATTATACATTTTAATAAAAATTCAAAATAATTTTTTATAATCATTATTTAATATTGATACTTTGATCTCGACCCGTGCTTCGCACGGGTTATCTACTAGTAATAATAAATATAAATATATATTCTAAAATCCCCTCAAACTCACGATGCTGCAGTAATGAGCATTAAGAGTTTGTCAGACAAGAAATGAAATCGCGAAATAGAGTGAGCCTTTGTAAAATATCAGCAATCTGAAGTGAAGAAGGAACAAAAGACAACGAGATATCAACTTCAATTCCCAAAAAGTAACGGAGCAAACCCAATTCTTTCATAGCAAAACAACTGATTCAACTCACGTTTCAATGACTCAATACCATCACAATCATCACCAATAATAATCTTATCATCAACATATAAATGAAAGGAATATGTCTTAAGTCCAATCATGTATTAGGATTTAGGAATAACTTTTATGTAATCTGTTTTGATTTAATTGATATTAATAAAGACTTGTTTTGTTTTTATTACGAGCTTTATCTATTTAAGTGTTTAAATAAGATATACCATAGTTTAGAGTAAAGCTTTTTATGGATTATGATGAGATCATAATAGTGAGACCTAAAAAGATGATAACTCTAAACTTAAATAGTTCCTGGTCATAGGATTACTAACTGGTAATTAATAATCCGCAAAGATCGGTACATACTATGCTTGCTTCATTATGAAGGATGTCTGTTCTCATAGACATTTGTGTGGTGACACTATAGCTAGTATGTAGGTGCTTATTATGGAATAAGTTCACTGAACATGACTCGCATAGCTGAACAACTGATGGAGTTCACTCACGTGTCAGCAGTTGTTCACATAGTGATAGTTGTACAAGTATCCTTAGACTTGAGGTCATCATAGTCATCTTGTGTACACTGAACTATGCTTTGGTTTAGTTCTTAGTCTCCAGGGACAATTATTAGGGCTCTTCTGGGTATAGGAATTTGTACACGAAGATAGTGTATGATCAATAAAGGATCTACCCCTTCCAGTGAAGGAAGCGAATGTTCAATGCTGATCCACTTATGCTAGTTCAGGAATCTCTGGCCAGAGTAAATGAAATTAGAAAGGAGTTTCTAATTAGCATAGAACTATGCATAGTAAATGGTAAGCAAAGTGATTGAATTAGATAGGCTTGACACGAGATCCATGCCTTGTATTTAATCGGGACATTGTAGGGTAGAAGGAGTTTATTGTACGGTAACTATTCACTGAATAGGTTCTTGGTATTCTAAGCAGTGAATTCATATTATCCGGATAGTCGCGATATGCTGAGAAGTATCCCTCACGATGTAGAATAAATGTGATTAATTAATCATATTTAATAAATTAGAGAATTTATATAAATAATGATAAAATAGTTTTATTATTATTTATTTCTACTACGGGCTTAATATTGAACCTACAGGGTCATACCATAAAAAGAGAATGATTTAATGGTGGAGGAATTAATTAATAATGGCTAATAATTATTTATTTGTGAAATAAATAATTAATTGGCAAATTTAATAATTGATTAAATGAGATTTAATTGATTATAAATTAATTAAGAAAAGTTCTTAATATAATTAATTAAGAATTTAATTTTTGGAAATTAAATCAAGAGAGAGAATTATTTCTAAAGTGTTTAGAAAAAGAATTAGTAATTAAAAGGTGTTTTAATTATTAATGAGAATAATAAATGGGATAATAATAATAATATTTATGGGAAAATTTCAGCTGACCTATAAATACACTATTATAGACCCTAATTTTATTCTAACCCACATCGAACCCGAAAACCCAAAAAGTTTGGAAAACCCAATTCTCTTCACCTCCTTCCTCCTCCTTAATATCGTTTTCTTGGTGGATACCGGTGGAGTGCTTCACACATGAGGAGCAACTGCTAAGGATCTCTAATCGTTGTCTCCGAATTATTTTAAAAGGTTAGATTCAATCCCTCGAATTTTTATTCATGATCTGTATGCTTTTATTTGGATTTTGTATGTGTAAAAGTGTTTTGCCATGCCCCCGTTGTGTTAAAAATCCACAATGGCATCAGAGCATAGGTTGTATGCATATAGATCTGTGGTAAAAATTTTAGAATTTTATATGCTTGTATGAATTAATTATGATTTTAAAAGTTATATCATGGATTAATTTTGTCTGATGAGAAATCGTTTCTCAAAATAATTTTGATTGTTGATCTGGGTTCTACAAGTGTTGTAAATCGTCTGGGTATTTTTTTTATAATTTTATGATGTATAGATTTTTTATTATGAATTTTTGAAGTTATTGTAATTAAATTCGTAATTAAATAAAGATATATATATATATGAATTGCATGTATGTATATATATTTGTACTGTCTGTGTTATATATCTGTGCTGTTGTACGGTAAAGAATATATCTGTCATCTGCTGTTGCTGTTCTGGCGGCGCGGCGTTCGAGGAGGAAGAAGTGACGGCTGCTGCAGAAAAACAAAAATAAAATAAAAAATAATAGGGGTGTCACGCATTCCGGGAATGCGTTACACCCTTTAATGGCTTAAAAGGGTGTAACGCATCACCGGAATGCGTTACAGGGATTGTAACGCATTCCTGTAATGCGTTACAACCCGTCTGTTGATTTTAAAATTGATTTTCTGGGAGTTTCGTAACTCCGTTTTAGGCGTGCAATATACCGTTGGATTCGTTTTTTCGAGACGGATCTAATGGAGTGATCAATTTTAGTTTATATAAAAGTTTTGAACTGTTTATATTTCCATGAATTGTTTTAAAGCTATTTTTAACTGTTTTAGTTGCTTTTAAATGCTTCATGTGATACATAGAGATGTATAATGCTTAGACTAATGTGCTAGATGATATAACATGCCTACCTTGATGTTTATTCATGTTGATATATGTGATATATGCTTAGTTTATCATGCGATGATAGATATAGGTGAACTTAAATGAACATAAGGTGTTTGTTAGACAACCTAGTATAGTGAAATTGTTTCATAACCTTAATAACAATATTATGAATACAATCATGAGATTCTTGTGTTTGTGAAACACGTAATTGAATATGAATTTTCGATATGAGAGAAAGGATGATTCTGTCAACAACAGATTTCGATCTGTAAAAAAGGGTTATTAAGTGACGCCTCTTGACAATGCTCCACCCGATCTGGGAATCATCTGATTATTGATTATTGATTTGAAATATTCAATTTAAAAGGAAGAATTTCTTTATAATATGATTATGATTGTAACGTAATATAATCCCTCTAAAATTAAATAATATCAAGTAGTAATTGGCCAATGATACAACGGGCTTGTGTCGGTCATAGCCTTCCAACATGATAGAAAGTAGTTCTTATTTTTGAATCATTGTCGGTTCGTGCTACAGCCGAGGGCTTTGATTTCGAAATAAGAAATACTTGTCTATTACATAGAGATGTGTACATTGAATAAGAATCTAAAGGTCGGTATGTGCTACAGCCGTGGGCCTTTGGGGACTGATTCAACTATACGGAATGTTGGGTAAGACTTGACTTAGAATATTGAGTTTGTCGTGCTACAGCCGAGACTCAATTATTCAAGAGGCTAAAGTTAGATTAGGGAATAACATGAGATGTAATTGACAAGAGTTGTCTGCCTATTGAACATTACATGGCGGTTCGTGCTATAGCCGGGGTCGTGTAATGGAATGTAGGATCCCTATTCCCAATAGCATTATGAATGCTTAATTTTTCATGTAGAGGGTTGAATAAATTAGGAAAACTAGTGGGAGCCACTTATGAATAAAGACCCGATTCATATAGTGTTTTTAAAATGAAATCGAATATTTGCTAAGTGTTGTTATGTGTTTATCATTTACAGATTTACAATATACATTATGTCTTCTGCACTATCACTCAGGAGCATACTAGATGCTCATAAATTGACTGGTCCTAATTATGCTGACTGGCTTCGAAACTTGAGAATTGTTCTCAGGATTGAGAAGCTGGAATACGTGATTGACTCACCTAAGTCTACTGAACCTGCTAGTGATGCATATAATGATGAACATGTTGTGTATCGTAGGTGGATAGATGATGCAAATATTGCTCAATGCATCATGCTAGCTTCCATGAACATTGAGCTACAGAAGCAACATGAGCATATGGATGCTCACACTATCCTCATGCATCTACAAGAGTTGTATGATGTGGCAGGGAGGACAGCTCGATATGAGATATCGAAGGAGTTGTTCGGTTGTAGGATGTCTGAGGGATCATCTGTGAATGACCATGTACTTAAGATGATCAATTTGATTGAACGTCTTGGACAACTTGGTTTTGCCATGGATGGGGAGCTGAGCCAAGACTTGGTCTTGCAATCGCTTCCGAGTTCGTTCTCGCAGTTTGTTGTGAACTTTCACATGAATAAGTTGGATGTCAGCCTGCCTGAACTCCACAACATGTTGAAGACTGCGGAATCGAATTTTCCCCCTAAGAATAGTTTTGTTCTTCTAATTGGTGAAGGTTCCAATCCTAAGAAAAAGAAGAGGAACTCTTCCAAGAAGAAGAAAGTAGGTGAGAAAATGCCGGTTCCACCAAAAGCTGAAGACCCCAAGAGCAAAGTTGTTTGCTTTCACTGTAACAAGGTGGGGCACTGGAAGAGTAACTGCAAGGTTTACCTTGCAGAATTGAAGAAGAAGAAGGGTAGTGAGACTGCCGCTTCTGATTCAGGTATGTTCATGATAGAAGTGAATATGTCATTAAATCAAATTTCTACTTGGGTATTAGATACCGCCTGTGGTTCTCAAATCTGTAATTTGTTGTAGGGACCAAGAAGAAGTAGGACTCTTGAGGAAGAGGAGGTGATTCTACTGATGGAAAATGGAGCAAGAGTTGCTGCTGAAGATGTAGAATCATTTCATTTACATATGCCTACGAGCAAGACTATTGTTTTAAATAAGTGTTATTTTGTTCCCTCGATTGTGAGGAATATTATTCCCATGTTAGACTTGGCTGGATTTTCATTTATTATTGAGAATAATGAATGTTCTATTCTTAGAGATAATATTCTTTATGGACGTGGTACTTTAAATAATGGTCTGTATAAATGTGACATAATTTACTTCAGATTGAAAAAACTAATAAAAGAAAAGGGATGATGAAAATCTCACTTCATAGTGGCACTGCAGTCTCCATTTAGTGGACATGGAGGGAGGGCTGCAGATTTGCTAGGAATGGTACACACAGATGTATGTGGACCAATGTCTACGCAAGCCATGGGTGGATTTTCATACTTCATTACTTTCATAGATAATAGATCTGGATTCGGATATGTGTTTGATGAAACACAAGTCTGAGGCCTTTGAAAAGTTCAAAGAATATAAGTATGAAGTGGAGAAACAACCAAACATAATATTATAACTCTTCGATCAGATCGAGGTGGTGAATACTTTAATGGAGTGTTTCTAGATTATCTCAAAGTAAATGGTATAGTCTCCCAGTGGACGCCTCCAGATTGGTATCTGAAAGGAGAAATTGAACTTTGTTAGACATAGTTCGGTCCATGATGAGCTATGCAAATCTTCCAGTATTCCTATGGGGTTATGCATTGGAAACCTCAGCATATTTACTGAATAAGGTGCTTTCCAAATCTGTTCCTCAAACTCCATATGAGATATGGAAAGAAAGGAAACCGAGTCTTAAACACGTTAAGATTTGGGGATGTCCAGCTTATGTCAAGTAAGTTGACCCAAATAAGCTGGAATATCGATCCGTAAAATGTAGTTTTGTGGGATATCCTAAAGAGACTTTAGGGTATTACTTTTACACCGATCATCGGGTGTTTGTATCCAGACATGCTACCTTCTTGGAAAAGGAGTTTATCCTTGAAGGAAACAGTGGGAGCAAAATTGAACTTGATGAAGTTCAAGAAGCACAAACTACTACGGATCAAGTGGAAACACCTGTTCTGACTGAACAACCTTTTGTGGAACAGCCCATTCATAGATCAGGGAGAGTGTCTCGCCAACCTGAGAGGTATTATGGCCTTGTCATTGAGAATGACAATGAGTTGTCGATCATTGATGATGACGACCCTGTGACCTATAATGAGGCTATGAGTAGTGTTGACTCACAGAAATGGCATAGTGCCATGAAATCCGGAAAGAAATCTATGTATACGGGATACAAAAGAATGATTAGAGCAGATGGCCAGGTGGAGACCTTTAAGGCCAGGCTTGTGGCAAAAGAATTCAAACAAAGGAAATGGATTGACTTTGATGAAACCTTTTACCTGTAGCCCTGTTAAAATCAGTTCGGATTTTGCTTGCGAATGCTGCTTACTATGACTATGAGATCTGGCAATTAGCCAGATGGTTTTCTTTCCAAGAGAAATGAAAACCTAGTGTGTAAAGCTGCTGCGAACCATATGTGGTTTAAAGCAGGCTTCTCGAAAGATAGAACATTCGTTTTGATGAGACAATCAAAGAGTTTGATTTTATCAAAAACGAAGATGAACCATGCGTCTACAAAAGGGTTAGTGGGAGCGCGGTAACATTTCTTGTATTGTATTGAAATAGAGTTTACACACATAATAACATAGCAGACCCACTCACAAAGCTACTTTATGAAAGTCACTTTGATCGTCATAAAGACAAGATGGATATTAGATACCAGAGTGATTGGCTTTAGTACAAGTGGGAGATTGAAAGGAATATATCCTAAGTCCAATCATGTATTAGGATTTAGGAATAACTTTTATGTAATCTGTTTTGATTTCATTGATATTAATAAAGACTTGTTTTGTTTTTATTACGGGCTTTATCTATTTAAGTGTTTAAATAAGATATACCATAGTTTAGAGTAAAGCTTTTTATGGATTATGATGAGATCATAATAGCGAGACCTAAAAAGATGATAACTCTAAACTTAAATAGTTCCTGGTCATAGGATTACTAACTGGTAATTAATAATCCGCAAAGATCGGTACATACTATGCTTGCTTCATTATGAAGGATGTCTGTTCTCATAGACATTTGTGTGGTGACACTATAGCTAGTATGTAGGTGCTTATTATGGAATAAGTTCACTGAACATGACTCGCATAGCTGAACAACTGATGGAGTTCACTCACGTGTCAGCAGTTGTTCACATAGTGATAGTTGTACAAGTATCCTTAGACTTGAGGTCATCATAGTCATCTTGTGTACACTGAACTATGCTTTGGTTTAGTTCTTAGTCTCCAGGGACAATTATTAGGGCTCTTCTGGGTATAGGAATTTGTACACGAAGATAGTGTATGATCAATAAAGGATCTACCCCTTCCAGTGAAGGAAGCGAATGTTCAAGGCTGATCCACTTATGCTAGTTCAGGAATCTCTGGCCAGAGTAAATGAAATTAGAAAGGAGTTTCTAATTAACATAGAACTACGCATAGTAAATGGTAAGCAAAGTGATTGAATTAGATAGGCTTGACACGAGATCCATGCCTTGTATTTAATCGGGACATTGTAGGGTAGAAGGAGTTTATTGTACGGTAACTATTCACTGAATAGGTTCTTGGTATTCTAAGCAGTGAATTCATATTATCCGGATAGTCGCGATATGCTGAGAAGTATCCCTCACGATGTAAAATAAATATGATTAATTAATTAATCATATTTAATAAATTAGAGAATTTATATAAATAATGATAAAATAGTTTTATTATTATTTATTTCTACTACCGGCTTAATATTGAACCTACAGGGTCACACCATAAAAAGAGAATAATTTAATGGTGGAGGAATTAATTAATAATGGCTAATAATTATATATTTGTGAAATAAATAATTAATTGGAAAATTTAATAATTGATTAAATGAGATTTAATTGATTATAAATTAATTAAGAAAAGTTCTTAATATTATTAATTAAGAATTTAATTTTTGGAAATTAAATCAAGAGAGAGAATTATTTCTAAAGTGTTTAGAAAAAGGATTAGTAATTAAAAGGTGTTTTAGTTATTAATGAGAATAATAAATGGGATAATAATAATAATAATATTTATGGGAAAATTTCAGCTGAAAATTTTGCCTATAAATACACTATTATAGACCCTAATTTTATTCTAACCCACATCGAACCCGAAAACCCAAAAAGTTTGGAAAACCCAATGCTCTTCACCTCCTTCCTCCTCCTTAACATCGTTTTCTTGGTGGATACCGGTGGAGTGCTTCACACTTGAGGAGCAACTGCTAAGGATCTCTGATCGTTGTCTCTGAATTATTTTAAAAGGTTAGATTCGATCCCTCGAATTTTTATTCATGATATGTATGCTTTTATTTGGATTTTGTATGTGTAAAAGTGTTTTGCCATGCCCCCGCTGTGTTAAAAATCCAACAATAAAGATAGCAAGATACGACCAACACCCGTAGATCGTACAAAAAGAGCAATAGGACGAAAAACAAGTGAATAAAGTACAATAGAAAACTTATCAAATCAACAATAAGATGATTGATGAAGAACATAAATAGATTGACGAAGTCTGCAGACATAACTTGGTTGATGCGGAAGACCGGGAAGAGGTGTCCTATAAACTTCCTCATGAATATCACCATACAAGAATGCATTCTTAATATCCATTTGAAATATTTTTCACTTACGAACAGAAGCCACTGCAATCAAAGTACGGACAGTCATTATCTTTGCAACAGGCGCAAAAGTCTCTTCATAGTCGAAGCCATACTCTTGAGAGTAACCTTTAGCAACAAGTTGAGCCTTATAATGCTCAACATATCCATCAGATTTTGTCTTAAATTTATGTACCCAACGATAACTTGCATATTTTCCTGGAAAAAATGGGACTAAATCCCATGTATGGGTTTGATGTAAAGCAGTATGTTTCTCGGCCATAGCATTCTGCTATAAAGGATCATGAACAACCTCTTTATATGATGCATCCTTAGATAGATAGTGAACAGAAGTAACAAATGAAGCAAAAGACTGGGAATAAGATAAATAAGCAAAATTAGGGAGTTGGATGGACTTACGTATCCGAGTAGACTGTCGAATTGGCGGAGGAGTTGAACTTTTAGTAGACTATTGAGTGGGAGGAGAATCTAAAATCTCTGGTGATGATTGACTGGTTGTAGAACAGGTGGAGATGTTGGAGTCTGAGATGTATATATAGAAGTCGGTGGAGCTGTGGGAGTTTGAGATGCAGATGCCTCCGAAAGTAAGTATTAGAATTTGTGGTTGAAGCATTCTCAATGTTCGTGTCAAAATGATCAATACAAATAAGCTCTTCCTGTGTCGTATGATGCGAACTAGTAAGAACAGAAAAACACAAAATATGCTTCAAAAAGTAAACATGCCGAGAAATATACAATTTTCTATTGACCGGGTCAAAACAACGATATGATTTCTGGGTAATACCTGTAGCCCAACAATACACATAAAGCGGACTTAGTGGGGGTGGGAAGAATCGAACCCTAGTCATTTCCTAAAGTGAGTTTTGATACCATGTTAGCTTTAGAGATATAATACGAATATAAAACTTATATAGCAAATCAAAATAAGCTAAATACCGTGTTGTGCAAGATATGCCTATATAATAACAAGACTAAGTTAGACTGCAACCCTGAGATTTAGTTGTTTGATAATCAATTTTGTATTCTGTATTGTATTACTTGATTCTGTAAAAAGGTTAGAGGATTAGAGTGGAGTATTTTTCTGTGAACAGATTCAAGCTAAGGAATAAACTATGGAAGAAGATAAAACCATGATCATGCCTTACAGAAAATTGTAGAAGCTTGGAGTTATATAAAATTATTTTATGAAAAATATTCTAAGTCAAGATATCGACAAGTCACATATCAAGCAATATCGAGAAGTCATTCGAGAAGTCCAGAATGACTTATCGAGAAGTCCCAAATGGCTTATAGAGAAGTCTTAGAGATATCGATAAGTCAAATGAAGATGTAGAGAACTGGGGATATCGACAAGTCATTTCTACCTGTAGAGAACTCAGAGATATCGAAAAGTCAAATGAAGATGTGAAGAATTAGAGATATCGACAAGTCAATTTCTTATTAGAGATCTCGGAGATATCGACAAGTCAAAATGTATATAGAGATTTCAGAGATATCGATAAGTCAATTTTACATGTAAAGATCTCAGACATATCAACAAGTCATTTTACATGCAAAGATCAAGAGACCTCGACAAGTCAAATATACCTATAGAGAACTCAGAGATCTCGATAAATCATTATACTTATCGAGATATCATATCTCTATAGAACAAACTGGAGATCTCGATATGCCTCTCAAGTATAGGATGCAAACAAGTTGAATATTCAAGATTATCAGGCAACAAATGATCTATCAACTAGATTGAGAAGTCTACAAAGTAGCTGGGAGAATACAAGATCAAGGGTCAAGATTAACTGGACAAAGGATGGTCACAGACCTGCAAGATTCTGCAAAGATTTTCTAAGATACAAATGGAAATAGAAAAAGGTTGCTTTAGAAAGTAGTTTAGTACATTTTAGTGCAAGTCTTGAAAACCCCTGTTTCTAGTGTATAAAGTATACACTGGTCCTTAGTTTAGTATTAACAAACAAATTCATATTTTCTTATATTCTCTCAAGGAAGAAGCTGAGTTCTTATATTTTTAATAACACAGAATTTGTAGCAAGAAAAAACTTAATTAATACAAATTAAGTGAGTTTTGAAATATTGTACTTGTTGTTTTATTTCTATTAAACATAATATCTCTGCAAATTATAAACTGCTTTATTCACCTAATATCAAAACAATTTAAAAAGGCAAAAAATCCAAAGAAACACATTAACCCCCCTCTATGTTGTTCTAAATATCTAACAAGTGGTATCAGAGCAAAATATGAAAGTAAACAGATAAAGATCTTGAAAGTATAGGGGAACAAAAGATAAGTAGTATCAAGATACCAGCCTTTGTAAAATCAACTATACACTTTGAAAAAAGAAGATGATGCTGTTCATAAGGATGGCCAAACTGATGTACATCCAGATTCTCAAGCATGGCCCTTTTATTCCCATGGAAAGAGTTGATGAATCTACTGATGGAGATATGGTCATTCCAGCTCATTACGCCCCTAAAGACCCCTCAAAATACACTGAACCTGAAAAGGAAAAGTCTCTCTAGACAGTGGCCCGCAACTAATTCTGATAGAGTCACTTGACAATGTAATGTACAACAATATTGTCAACTGTGACACAACCAAACATATCTGGGAGAAGATTGAGATTTTGTGTGAGGGTACAGAGGAAGTAAGATCAAATCAAAGGAGAATACTGGTGTCTCAGTATGAGGTTTCATGGCAAAGACTAAGGAAGGAATTACTGAAGTTTTGGAAGGGTTTAACTAACTGATAAATGACTTGCAACTTCATGATAAATATTATGAAGCTGAGGAGGTTAACCTAAAGTTCTTTCTAGCTCTTCCTGACCACCTTGAACAGAAAATATCAACTATTAGAAAAGGAAGAGACTTGAGCAGAATAACACTGCAAGTTTTGTATGAAATCTTGAAAACTTATGAGCTTGAAATATTGCAAAGAAAGTCATTAAAGGCAGCCAAGGACACGTGGTTGATGGTTCCAGTGCCTTAGTTATAAATGACACTACGCCATAGATGCCCTAACTGAACATTTGAGTAGGGGTGTTACCTAAGATTATGTTACTATAGATGTGAAATTTTCACCCTATCACATCACCTACACTATACGGGTTACTAAAGCTATATTACTGTGTTGCCATAGGCCACTGAGGTGTTAAGTAGAGTTAACATGATATAATGTGTTGCTATAGACTAAGAATAAAAGATAGCATGATATAATATTGTTGGGAATATGTTATGAACTTGATGATTTCATTAACAAAACACCTTAGTAGATTTAACTTAGTGAAATATGTAGCACTCGACGGATAAGTAAATATAGTCCCGACGGATGACTCAATACACTCCCGACGAATGATGATTTGACATCCATCGAGTGAGTAGCTTATGTAACAATAAGTCATGTAGCACATTTCTGCAAACACCTTTGTATAGATTCTGTAGTAGCATATAAGTCATGTTGACTTTAATTAGATATGCAGAATAGGTTGATTAATTGTACATACATGATGTCTTGTAATTCTGCATAAATGAAATGAAGTCAAGTGCCAAATAGCTACCCGACGGATGATCAGTAAAGCTACTCGACGGATGATCAATAAGGCAACCCGACGGATGATACTCATGTACCCGACGGATGATCAATTCAAACATCTGTTGATAGTGATAACACAGTCACATGCGTCGAGTGTATGCAAAAGGAATGTGGGAGCCTATTCAACTGGGTTTTTGAGAACAAAGAAGCATTGCCATTTCCATGCTATTATGAAGATATTCAAAGATGCTGGAATAGAGTAGTGAAGCAGTATAGTATTAGACTTGATAGGTTTTGTTTTATTATCTTATCTTATTACTGTGTAATCTTGGTGATATATAAACCAAGAGTAGCAAGTAGAACAACAACAAGACTAAGCAAGTATTTTCTCAGAGAAACAATTGTAAGCTAAATCTTTTAGCATTTCTCTGTAAGTTTAGTTGTTCTTATTTGTAAACAGCTGTGAGCTATTCAAGCTTCACAGAGTTCTCTTGATATATATATATATATATATATATATATATATATCTCTGGTTGATACATTCAAATCCACCAGAAAGTTTTAAAGACTTGTGTTTTTATTATTTTGTGTTTTGATTCATATTTAACTTGTCATTCCGCACTTTGCAAATCAAAACACTAACATATATATTTTAAGTTAGAACATTTTATAATTCAGAAAAAGTTTCAAGAATTCCATTCAACCCCCCCTCTCCCCTTCTGTAATTCTTGTTACATTGTTACAGACTAACAATTGGTATCAGAGTAAGCTCTTGAAGAACAAAGAGTTTAAAGATCACAACAAACAGCAAGATGAACAAGAAGGATGTTGGAGTCAAGATTCCTTTTCTGGACAAAGATAATTACCATCACTGGAAGGTAAAGATGCATCTTCATTTACTTTCTCAAGATGACGCCTATGTGGATTGCATAGAGAGAGGCCCTCATGTACCAATGAGAGCTGCAACTGGAAATGAGCCATCAGTTCCCAAGCCGAGGCATGAATGGTCAGATCCTGATATTGAACAAGTCAGGAAAGACAAGAAGGACATGAATATTCTGTTCAATGGAGTTGATGGTGACATGTTTGACAACATCATCAATTGCAAAACTGGCGAGGAAGTTTGGGATACAATTCAGATTATCTGTGATGGCATCGAACAAGTTAGAGAAAACAAGATGCAATTACTAATTCAGCAATATGAGCATTTCCACTTTGAAGAAGGTGAAACTCTCACTGATATCTTTAGTAGATTTCAAAAGCTACTAAATGCTCTAAAGATGCATGGAAGAGTCTACCAAACCAAAGATTCTAACCTCAAATTTCTGAGATCCCTACCAAAAGAATGGAAACCAATGACAGTCTCCTTGAGAAATTCACAAGAATATAAGGAGTTTATACTAGAGAGACTGTAGGGCATTCTAAAGACTTATGAGCTTGAAATAGAGCAAGATGAAAGAATGGAGAAAGGAATAAAGACAGGAGGGTCCATTGCACTGGTTGCTGAGTTAGAGAAAGAGAAGGAGATGAAGATAGAAGCTATTGAGTCCACTTCAAAGGTCTGTGAAAACAAGGGCAAGGGGCTGGTAGCAGAAAATGAAGATTCTTTGAGCCAAGATGATATGGATGACATTGATGAACATCTAGCATTTCTTTCCAGAAGATTTGCCAAGCTCAAGTTCAAGAAGAACTTTGGAGCAGCTAAACAAAATAGAAACATGGTGGATAAATCAAAATTCAAATGTTTCAAATATGGCTTGGCAGGGCACTTTGCCAGTGAGTGTAGAAAGTCAGATTCCAGCAAGAAGAAGTTTGAGCCTGTGGATTATAAACATAAATATTTTGAGTTGCTCAAACAAAAGGAAAGGGCTTTCGTTACACAAGAAAATGACTGGGCAGCAGATGGTCTGGATGTGGATGTCAGCTATGTCAATCTAGCCCTAATGGCCAAGTTTGATGAAATAGAGACAAGTTCTTCAAGTAATCAGGTAATCACCACTAACCTTGCACATTTATCTAAAGCTGAGTGTAATAATGAAATAAATGACATGTCTACAGAATTATATCATTTGCATGTTACACTTAAGTCCCTCACTATGGAAAATGCTAAAATCAAAGAAAACAATTTGTTTTTAAGTGAGAGAAATAATGTGCTAGAGTCTCAGTTTATTGAATTTGAAAAACTGAGAATTGAGTGTAAGATTGCTAAGGATGAATTAACTGAGTCCTTGAAGAAAGAAGAGATTTTGAAGAAGCAGCTTGAACGAGAACAGGAGGTGATTAAGGCATGGAAAACATCTAGAGATATTCATGCTCAAATCAGCAAAGTTCAAGGTATTGAGTCCTTTTGTGATGCAGCCTGGAAGAAGAATAAGGAGAAGCTGGAATCCAATTTGGTTGAAGGATTGCTAACAGATGTGGACTTGACGGATGATGAGAGTCATCCGTCGGATAACCAAAAGGATTATCCGTCGAGTGACATAAATCCTCATTCGTCGGCAGTGAGCAAACCTGTGAGTAAAGCCAAACTTGCCAAGTTAAATCAAAAATATGGATCAGTTTCCAAAAACTTCATTTCAGGAGAATCTAGTCAAGTGAGGAAGGAGAAGAAAATGAATGTTGGTCATCTGTCTATCAAGCAATTGAATGACAAACTAGAAAAGATTAAGGTTAAAATAGAGGCTAAAAGGAAAAACAATAGAAATGGTAAAGTAGGGATTAACAAACATAACAACTACACACCTGATAAGTATGCTCCAAGAAAAATTTGTGTTATGTGTGGTAGTGTAAATCATCTGTCTGTTAATTGCAAAACTGCCATGCCTACTTCCATATCTGTGCCACCTCCTTTTCCCAACATGAATGCCATGCCTTCTATGTCTATGAATGCTATGTCTACACAGAATATGAATGCACAATTTGCTAATATGCCATTTGCACCTAATCCTTATTATGCTGCATTTAGTATGCCTTAAATGCCATTTAGCATGCCCTACTGGAATTACATGTTTACTAATAGTATGCCATTTCCTGTTAATCAAAATGTGCATAATAATTCTATTGTAATGAATGGTTTCAAAGGTCCAACTCAAATGACTAAGGATGAATCTGATATCCCCAAGTCAAATGAGATCAAACCTAAGAAACAGAAGAAGAAAGCTAACAAGGCAGGACCCAAGAAAACTTGGGTACCAAAATCAACTTGATTTGATTTTAATGTATGCAGGGAAACAGAAAGAATCTATGGTACTTGGATAGTGGTTGTTCGAGACACATGACTGGTGATTCTACCCTGCTCATAGAGTTCAAGGAGAGAGTTGGCCCATGTATTAATTTTGGAGATGACATCAAGGGTTATACTGTGGGATATGGCTTGATTTCAAAAGACAATGTCATCATTGAGGAGGTTGCCTTAGTGGATGGTCTCAAGAACAATTTGTTGAGTATCATCCAACTTTATGATAAAGGCAATTCAGTGACCTTCAACTCAGAAGCCTGTGTTGTGACAAACAAGAGGAGCAACAAACTGGTTCTCACTAGAGTGAGAAAATGAATGTGTACTTAGCTGACTTCAACTCATCAAATACAGAAACTGTTACTTGTCTTCTCAGTAAAGCAAGTCAAGATAAAAGTTGGCTATGGCACAAGAAGCTATCCCATCTAAACTTCAAGACCATGAATGAACTTGTAAATAATGAAATGGTTAGAGGCATTCCTCAAGTGGAGTTTTCTAAGGATAGACTGTGTGATGCTTTCCAAAAGAGAAAGCAAATTAAAACATCATTCAGAAAGAAGCTTGATACAACAATTGAAGAACCTTTGCAACTGCTACACATGGATTTGTTTGGACGAGTCAATGTGTTATCCATCTCAAGGAAAAGATTTTGCCTAGTAATTGTAGATGATTTGTCAAAGTTCTCTTGGATATATTTCCTTAAGTCCAAAGATGAGGCTAGTGAAATCATCATCAATCACATAAGGCAAGTCAACAATCATCCTGATTTCAAAGTTAGAAGAATCAGGAGTGACAATGGAACTGAGTTCAAGAATTCTGTCATGAGAGCATTTTGTGAAGAAAATGGGATTTTGCATGAGTTTTCAGCAGCAAGAACTCCACAACAAAATGGAGTAATAGAAATAACAGATCACGTATTGAAGCTGCAAGGACAATTCTTGAAGAATCTAAGTTACCAACATATTTCTGGGCTGAAGCTGTAAATACTGCATGCTACACTCAGAATATTTCTTTGGTTAATCAAGCAAAAGGCATGACTCCCTACCAATTGTTCAAGAACAAAAATCCAACTCTAAACTTTCTTCATGTCTTTGGCTGTAAATGTTATATCTTCAGAAATCAAACTGATCAGAATGGGAAGTTTGATGCTAAAGCAGATGAAGGAATTTTTGTTGGATATGTTGTTGGTAAAGCATACAGAGTCTACAATCTGAGAACTAACATTATTGTGGAATCAATACATGTTGTGTTTGATGATAAAAAGATGGAAGGATTACAAGATGGAGATTACCATGAAAGCCTCAAATTTGACAATTTAGAGATGGTTAGTGATGACAGTGATGATGAAAGTGATCAAGAAACAATATCAAAGGATGTTGCAGAAAAATCTACTACCAATGAAGCACAAAATTCAACATCTATCGAGTTACAAAATGCTTCATCCATCGGGAGATAATCTGCTTTATCCATCGGGAGACAACCAGCTTCATCCGTCGGTACTTAAAATTCACCATCCGTCGGGTCATCAAATGAAGCTGAAAGTCAGAATAGATCACTTACAGAAAGTTCCCCTTTCTCAAATCAAAGATCCATAAACTCAGGGGGAGTTTCTAATAATCAAAACTCAATCACACATCAAGACAACAATGAGGCCTCTTCATCTAGAGCTAATCTACCTCAATAAAGGAAATGGACAAAGGATCACCCGTTTGAGCTCATCATTGGTGATGTATCTTTTAGAGTTCAAACAAGGAGAGCAACTCAAAAAGAATGTCTATATAGCAATTTCCTATCTAAGGAAGAACCAAAGAAGGTAGAAGAAGCTTTGTTGGATCCTGATTGGATTTTAGCTATGCAGGAGGAGCTAGACCAATTTGAAAGGAGTAAGGTATGAAAGCTGGTACCCAAGCCTAAATGAAAGAATCCAATAGACACCAAATGGGTATTCAGAAACAAGATGGATGAAAATGGCATAGTTTCAGGAACAAAGCTAGATTGGTTGCTAAGGGCTATTGTCAACAAGAAGGAATAGATTTTGATGAAACATTTGCTCCTGTTGCAAGACTTGAAGACATCAGAATCTTCTTAGCCTATGCAGCTCATGCCAATTTCAAGGTCTATCAAATGGATGTCAAAAGTGCCTTTCTGAATGGAGATTTGGAGGAGGAAGTCTATGTCAGTCAGCCTCCTGGTTTTGAAGATCCAAATTTTCCAGAATATGTGTACTATATTTTGAAAGCACTTTATGGACTGAAGCAAGCACCTAGAGCATGGTATGACACTTTGTCAAAGTTTCTTTTAGAGAATCACTTCGCTAGAGGTACTCTAGATAAAACCTTATTCTTTAGAAATGTTAATGGCTCTAGCATACTTGTTCAAATTTATGTAGATGATATTATCTTTGGCTCTATAGATGAAAAACTTTGCAAAAAGTTTGCCAAATTGATGCAAAGTAAGTATGAAATGAGCATGATGGGTGAACTAACTTACTTTTTTGGTTTGCAAGTTAAGCAAGTTAGTGATAGAATATTCATTAGTCAAACTAAATACATTTATGATCTTTTAAAGAAGTTTGATCTAATGGATTGTACATCTGCAAAAACTCCCATGGCCACTGCAACTAAGCTTGAATTAAACCTAGACCAATTTGAAAGGAGTGGCCCTTTATGATACCGACATACCACATAATCAAACTAAGAAAGATGGTACCCAAGCCTAAATGAAAGAATCCAATAGACACCAAATGGGTATTCAGAAACAAGATGGATGAAAATGGCATAGTTTCAGGAACAAAGCTAGATTGGTTGCTAAGGGCTATTGTCAACAAGAAGGAATAGATTTTGATAAAACATTTGCTCCTGTTGCAAGACTTGAAGACATCAGTATCTTCTTAGCCTATGCAGCCCATGCCAATTTCAAGGCCTATCAAATGGATGTCAAAAGTGCCTTTCTGAATGGAGATTTGGAGGAGGAAGTCTATGTCAGTCATCCTCCTGGTTTTGAAGATCCAAATTTTCCAGAATATGTGTACTATATTTTGAAAGCACTTTATGGACTGAAGCAAGCACCTAGAGCATGGTATGACACTTTGTCAAAGTTTCTTTTAGAGAATCACTTCACTAGAGGTACTCTAGATAAAACCTTATTCTTTAGAAATGTTAATGGCTCTAGCATACTTGTTCAAATTTATGTAGATGATATTATCTTTGGCTCTATAGATGAAAAAGTTTGTAAAAAGTTTGCCAAATTGATGCAAAGTAAGTATGAAATGAGCATGATGGGAGAACTAACTTACTTTTTTGGTTTGCAAGTTAAGCAAGTTAGTGATAGAATATTCATTAGTCAAACTAAATACATTTATGATCTTTTAAAGAAGTTTGATCTAATGGATTGTACATCTGCAAAAACTCCCATGGTCACTGCAACTAAGCTTGAATTAAACACTACTGAAAAGTCTCTGGATATTTCAAGTTATAGGGGCATGGTTGGCCCACTTCTGTACTTAACAGCTAGTAGGCCAGATATAATGTTTGCTACATGTCTTTGTGCTAGATTTCAGGCTGATCCTAGAGAATCTCACTTAGTAGCTATTAAGAGAATTTTCTGATATCTCAAGGGAACACCAAAACTTGGCATTTGGTACCCTAGAGATTCTGGTTTTGATCTAACTGGTTATTCAGATGCAGATTATGCAGGTTACAGAATTGATAGAAAAAGTACAACAGGAACCTGTCAATTTCTAGGAAACAAGCTTGTATCCTGGTTCGGTAAAAAGTAAAATTCAGTTTCTACTTCTACAGCTGAAGCTGAATATATTGCTGCTGGCAGTTGCTGTGCACATATTTTGTGGATGAAAGATCAATTGCTAGACTATGGTCTACAAGTGGAAAGGATTCCTATTTTCTGTGATAACACAAGTGCAATTGCCATCACTGAAAATCCAGGACAACATTCAAGAACAAAGCACATAGACATCAAGTACCACTTCATAAGGGAACATGTAATGAATGGTACTATGGAACTACATTTTGTTCCAAGTGAAAAATATCTTGTAAGTGAGTTAGGTATGCTTAATTACTCTTGAATCTTTTCAGATAATTTGCAAGTTGTGATGCAACCAGAAATTTAATTGATTCTTCAGTCTTGGATGAAATTTTGGCTAAGTCAAAATTTACATCTCGACGGATGATCATTATCCATCGAGTTTGATCATCCGTCGGTATATAATTTGTTAATAAAAATCAATTATTTTTCTGGAATATTTTATGTCTCGACGGATAACTGATTTATCCTCATCCGTCGAATTGTCTTATTCTTAGCCGTTGATTCTCTGAACATTATCCATGGAGTATACTTACAGTTTGTAAGAATAACACGACGAATAATTGATGGAATTTTTACAGTTTATTTTTAAACGGCTATTTTAGGTAATTCTTATTGGTTACTTTATTTTACTTTATTATTTTTGAGATAGTATAATTAATTTTCATTGCTTTTCTTTTATCATTCTCAAATCATCTGCTCTAACTTCTCTCTTTCTCAAACGCAATTATCATCTCTCTCTCTCTGTAATTTTCACTCTCTAACAATGGCACCAGTCGTCAAGATCATGTCTCAAACTGGATTTATCTATGAGAAGAATAACTTCACGGCTCTAGTGAACAAGGGGATTCAGCAGTCTGGCGACTACCACAAAATGATGGATTTTGTGAAGAACTGCAAACTCAACTATGCCATGCTGGAATCATCCACCATTTACTGTGAGGTTGTTGAAGAAATGTGGACGACTGCAACATACAACTCAACTGATAAGACTATCACTTTCACTATTAAAGGTAAGGAATTCTGTGTTAATAGTGATATTGTTAAAGCATGTTTCAAAATTCCTGATAATACTGTAACTTCTCCACACACAGACACTGGCATTGTTAATATGCTTAATTCCATGGGCTATGCACTCTCTACATCTAAATAAGTGAAATTAGGAGGTTGGGTCTTAAGAAGGAATGGAGTTATCTGTGTGATGTAGTTACTAAAGTATTTTCTGGTAAAATTAGCAATTTTGATTCAGTTAATATGGAATAACCCCAAAATTTTGAACTTTTTGTAACCCTTATGAATAGTGTTTTTGCTGAATAAGAAAACTTTTCATGCCACACTATGTAGGGGTTCTTTTATGGATATTCTGAGATTTTATGGGTACTCTATATGATATATAAGTGTATGTAAAGATCGTCAGAATCCAAATTTGAACCTTTTGATTTTTCCCGAAAATCCACCAGATATCGAAAGAATTGAGTATAAGGTAACAGGATAAAAAAGATTTAAATTCAAGGATTTTAATAGAGGATCATAAAAAGGAATATAATGTTTTGAGAAAGGTTAAGGGAACCTAAGTAATAAGATCCCGGGTATGATCCCTCAAACGATAAACGAAAACGAAAGTTAAGCGAACCGTATAACAGATCAGCGGACATTAGCCCAATAATTAAAAGCTAATCAAAGAGATTAGTGGGGATGATGTCATCAAACCAATGAGAAGAGGACAAAGGAGGGAGGGTGACATCACATGGTGACATAAGCATGACCAAGCAAGTGTGTTGTTGGTTGAATTAGAACCACACAAAAATTACCATGGTAAAAAGGTAACAAAACAAATCAAAATGTCAACCAACCAAGCCAACAATTCATTTTCACCAAAAACACAAAATTATCTCCCCATTCTTCATCAAGCTCTCGGCTTTTCTTCTTTTCCAAAGAAAGAAAAATCAAAAACCTAGTTCCAAGCTTTGTTAAATTGCAAGGTAATTATCTAAGACTCCTTATGCATAGTTATGGATATCTTATAAGTTTGAGCTCCTAAATCATTCAAAATCTCTTCCTAAAAATCATGGAAGAAGATGGTGAATAGTGTTTTTCAAGAACTAAATTTTTTGTTCTTGAAGTTTTGTTTAGATTAAGCTTGGATAAGGACTTTAAGGGTGATTCCAAGCTATTCACTTGATTCTCCACTCTCCAAGGAAGGTATAACCCCTCCAAACCCTAAATTTATTTGAGTAATTAGGTTTAGTTTTGTTGTTATAATTCAAGAGAGGCTTGCTTGTTGTGAATGTAGAGATTAGTTGGTTTTGTGAGTTTTTGGAGTGGTAGTTCTTGAATTTTTAATTAATGAACTTAAGAGTAGTTTAAATTCATGTTTAAGAATAGTATAAATTGATAATGTGGAGTTGTTGGGGATATTATGATGAATTATTGATGGAGTTTTGGTTGGGATGTTGATTGTGAGTTGATTGTGAGATGATTTGGAGTGGTTTAAATTTGGGTAATCGCGTAAACATAGCCGTCGTAATGTCCGATTTACTTTAGACTGTTTTTGTTCTTAACATTAGGACCCGTGAACTCACTGCTAGGTTTTAACGATTGCCATGATTAGATAGTTCATGTTATGAGCTTCGTTTTGATATGTAGTTCGTTTGATTCCGATGTACGGTTTAGGAGAAACGGCCGTTTTAAGTAACAACGTTTCGCGAACGAATCATTACCCCTCGCCTTACTTTGAAACATAGGTTAAAGACCTTAAAGGACTAATTGGAGTATGAATCATTTATGTAAAGTGTATTAGGCAGTTGGTAAGGCACTCGCGAAAGAATCCCTATAAAACCCTTAATGGTTAATTTATTAAAAATGGTGGAACCGAGGGTACTCGAGCGACTCAAGTGAATCGTTAAGCGCGAAAGCGAATATTAGCACTCTAAATGGTTAAAGTCTAGTTTCTTAAGCGACCGGGGTTTAATTCCGACTTATGTTGTTGTTCATAGGTTATCGGACTCATTCTAAGCTTAAGTCTATCCGGGAGCACTCAGGCAAGTTTTCTACCCGTTATACTGTTGTTGTGATGTATACATATGTATATGCATTATCTTGTGATAGATGCATGGTGGTTAATTAGCAAATCTTGCGATATATTGGAGCATGTGATATGGTATATATGCATGTCTGTTTCGTAATCTTGATATATATTGTTGATTCAATTGCTTATAAGTTGCATAATACCTATGCTAGAGATAAGCAGTAGTTGCGTATACCCTTAGTATAAGGGACCCAAAGGTGAACATTTTCTAAAACCGGGAGTCGATGTTCCCAAGTATATTATAGATATATTTATATATATATATATAGATATAGTTTTCAAAACTATGAATCGAATAAGGTTTATTCGATAACTTTATTTTATTAATGAATATTATTTTGAATATTCATTCGAGGGCTTATGACTCCGTCTATTTTATTAATGAATATTATTTGAATATTCATTCGAGGACTTATGACTCTGATTATTTACTAATTATTATTCTTTATTTTATTAAAGAATAATGTGTCGATAATCAAACTCACTTTTGATTATTCAAATAAAGATCCTACTTTCGTATAAGTATATCTTTGGTTATTTAATATTCATTTCAATTATGAGTTTTAAAACTCCTACCTCGATTATTTTTATAAGGATCACCCTTATTGGAATATTATTTAAATAATTATATTCAGATATTTTCTAATATATCGGGACTGATTTATTTTACTAAATCAGCATTACTCCAAACATTCTTAAAAATGTTTTCGAGTCTTCAAAATAATTTTTAAAGGTTAGGACGGATCCCAAAACTCATTTTTTTATATTTAAGTTCTTCCTTTCGAAGGGGATTTAAATACTCGCTCAAAACCTGAGGGATCCGGCTCTGTGGTATATTTTATATTTGCAACAAGGTTGTTGTTTTGATAAAAGAGTTTTTGATTACTTACCCAACACTCGGGAAGTAAAATTCTTGGAAAAAGTTAATCCATTAACAGGCACCGCCTGGGAAATATCGGTGAATTTTCCTTTCCAACTAGATACGACTTCTTGGTGGAGCCGTATCAACAAGTTTCTACTTGGGGAAAGGGGGGACAAGCTTTACGTTTCAGAGTCATGGATTTCATCTGAACTAGGAGTGGCGTAAGTGGTCGAGTGGCGCCGGCCCAGCCTTATTATATTGGCCCAAATGGCCTGGAAGTTCCGTTAAGATGGTCCATTCCTTAGGAGTCCAGTGTTCGGTTGACAAGTAAATCCGACAGGTTCTCCTCTACATGTAGAAAATGGTGGGGTTGCACTACTGCGACTGATCATCGTGAGTGGTCTTCCTGGCGCGGCAAACTCCCGTAATGAGTTCATCATCCAATTGGATATTTCTGCAACACTACCTAGAGAACTTCGATAGAAAGGCTACGGCTGGACGATTGTTGAGTGTTGGCAGGGTCGAGTTTTCAAAATGATGTTTTCATCAAATGAAGTATCTCGTAACTTCATTTCATTTTGATGATATTTTAAAGATTGATTCTATACAAGTTTTGTCTTGTAGCTTAGTCTATGGGATGAACTATTTATACATTAAACGGTGGTGGTTCAAGTAGTATTCGGAAAAGATATAAGTATATTGTAGTATCTTGTAACTTCATCTTTTAAACTTATATCTAGTAAATGATTATCTTGTGCATGTCAAAGATTTTCAGAAAAATGTTGAGACAATGTTAGATATATGAGATCACCTTGCAACGATATTTTTATACATTTATAAAATGGAACTCTGTGTATATTATACATGTCAGAGGATTTCAAAGATTGTGAAAAGTATATAGGTATATATATACTGAATATTTTACGACTTGGTCGCGTTAAGATATCAACTTGGTTCATTTCTTCTTGACCAAGACTTTCATGAGTACTATGAGAATGCTCATATATTGTTAATCAGTATACATATTATTTTGGTGGGCTTGTTGCTCACCCTTGCTTTCTTCTTTCATCATACAACATCAGATAGACAAGAAGAACAGGACCAAGCTCCCAATTCGCGAGCGGATATGAAACGTTCTGCGGTTTCCTATAGGCGTTGATGTCGCTGTAGCTGAGGTAGGAACTACCAATAGGCTAGCTTTCAACTTTTGATGTACCAGACTTATGTATCTATATAAATTATAATAATGGTAAAGAAATGTAAATTTATTCAGAAACCCTTTTAAGGTGTATTGGCATATAATTTTGGAATAAAATGACTCATGTTATTTTTGGATATTCATCTCTGAGACTATAACTTGTGGTGTGTGTGTTTATGGTGGGGTCACAGTACAGAGTAGTTGATTGTTTATTAAGATTGTGTATTATTAAGGGAAATGGAACTCGTGACGACCCGGATCCCCGACCCTGGATCTGGGGGTGTTACAGAAACGGTATCAGAGCTAAGCATTATAAACCTCAGAGATGAAGTGACGTTAAAATAATTTCACAAAGATAAATAAGAACTCTTGCCAAGTTCATAGTCGGGCTACCTAACATAGTACTGACAGTTAAAACCCTTATGAGAAACCTTATAAATATCATGATAGAAGCGTAGTTCGTTATCATATATGGTAGCGGGACTCCGAACCCTGAGGTTGAGGAGCAACATCGCGATGATGTTTTATTACTAATTGGAGATCGGATTGTGGATCCGATAGAGCGTCCTAACGCATGACCGGATGATGTTCATATTAAGGATGTAGCGGTGGAGGATGTTCTCCTAGAAGGGATTGTGGCCGAGGAGGATCCCGTGGAGGATCCTAACAAGACTGAAGAGATGATCGCTGAGGAATTGATAACCATGGTTAGGGCGACTACCAGAGGTAGGATTGGCCGGTCACTGCCGGAGGTTCGTTCAAGTTTGTAAAGATAGTAGCCCCTTTAACGTGGCTTGCTCATAAGACTGAGAAGTTCGAATGGATAGAGAAATGCGACAACAGCTTTTAAGAACTGAAGGAAAGATTGGTGACGGCCCCTATAGTGACATTGCCGGATGGAAAAGAAGATTTTATGATCTGTAGTGATGCTTCGCATAAGGAATTAAGGTGCTTCTTATACAGCACATCAAGGTAATCGTGTACGCGTCAAGACAATTAAGGGAATATAAAATTCGATATCCCCACCCATGAGCTTGGGCTCATGGTAATAGTTTTGCCCTAAAGATTTGAGGCACTACTTGTATGGAGAGAAGTGCGAGATTTATACAAGCCATAATTGCTCCAGTGCATTTTCACGTAGAAAGAGCTCAACATACGCCAGAGGAGGTGGTTAGAGCTAATCAAGAATATTGATTAGGAGATTCTTTATCATTCGGGGAAAGCCAATGTGGTGGCTGATGCCCTTAGTAAAAAGGAGAAACTCAAGATGATAATGTCTTTGGGAGAGTTTATGAGAGATTTTGAGAAAATGGAAATAGAAGTGAAGGTAACCGGAGCCGGTACTGAAAAGATGTTTGAGATTGCAATACAGTCCGAATTATCGGAAAAGAACATATTGTGCCAGAAAAAGTGATGAATGAAGGCAGAAAGCCAACAATTAGATAAAAGATTAATACCGAGAAAGATGATAAGGGAATAATGAGGTATTCCTACAGAATTTGTGTTCCAAATGTTCAAGAGCTTAAAGATGAAATCTTAGATGAAAGCTAGTTTGAGAAATAAGATTTAGAGAAAACCCTGAACGTGATAGTCAGGGAGGTCGCCATCAAGATAGAAGGAACCCATAACATAATGGAGTGGAAAATGAGGATTTTAACGTATAAGATAACCCCAAGTATGGGAGAAGGATGAAACATTTCATACTAAGGAAACAGAAAGTCGAGTAAGGAAAGGAGACCCGAGACGGTACTCCTATACGGCAATTCATGGACCTGTCTAAAAAGAACTTAGACTATTTTCCCCAACCACCACCCTGAGGAGACAGTGCGGTGGGAAATTATTTCAGGACCTTTAAGTCGCTAAGCTCTCAGAATTCCCAGGAACAAGCGAACCCAGTAGAGGCGAGAGCCTGGCTAGAGGAAATATAGGAATCATTTGAGATTCTAAATGATTGATGAATCATAAAAGACTATTTTTGTCACTTACCCTCCTAAGAGAGAGGCCACCCGCTGGTGAAAGGCCAAGGAAGGCACGGAGCAAGAGATTATAATAAACTGATTAAAGTTCAGTCAATTATTTTCGAGAAAGTAATTCCCAAGGTTATGGAGAGAGTGTAAAAGCTTTAGAGCCAGAACAAAGGTGGACGAGTATGATGAAATATGAAGCTAAGTTGTAAAAGTTGTCAAGATTCGTTCTGATGACAAGAATCCCAGAACAATGTGATGTTTGAAGTCAATGATTAGTGGGTTCATGAAATAATGATAAGAGAAAGGAAAATAAAAAGAAACTGAAGTGGAAAGGAATATAAAGGCAATAGAGTTTGAGGAATGATAAGGGAGTTGGGTATGAGGAAGCCCTAAAGACTCGTAGCAATAGAAATAGAAAAGTATGTAATCGTCAGGATGAGGGTGATTCACCATGAGTTAAAGTTGATGATTGAAGGAATAAGAGATACATATATTTTATCCCCTGTAAGTTGGGAGGATTCAAGGAAACCTTGAGATAGTTCGAAGGATAAATAATGAGACGCGAATAGACTGAGGAGACAAGGAAGTAAGAAATTAGGAAAATTGGATGAAGGAAGTGACCTTCAAGAATGTGAAGTGTAAGACCGGTGGCTTGATACCCAGGAAGGGAGACGCCAGGAATGAGAGATATCCCAATATTGAGATGACTGTTGAAATAAATAACAAAAGTAAATACGGAATTATTAAGAAGAAGTTCACGTTGAACACGACCAATATCTTCCAGAAGATCCTTGTTATCGTTACCAAATCAAGCAAGAAAAGTAGATAACCGTAGTTATCTTTCGGAGGCCATATTGATTGACCTCATTTTGAATACAGATGTTATTGTGAAATTAGGCATATACTATCGAGGTGGGAAGGATTGAATAAGGCACCCTTATCAGGGATATATGACTTGATTTATCCATGAAAGGATGCATGTACCTTTTTAAAGGTGGAATTAAAGATAGAACATCGGTAACTTAAAATGAATCCTAGGGGAATGCATAAAGGTTGGCATTTCACCCTTAATAGGGATAGTATGAGTTTTGACAGAATGAATTGGAAAAGATTAAGGTAATAACAACCTTTAAGTATCAGTGGAGAAATTTTTTTCAGAAACATATAGACAATGGTTCTAGTATTAGTATAGGGTATTTTGATATTCCCTGTATCTAGGGAATACAGGAGGAACGATTCAAGGATAACCTTAGAGGTTTTACAAGGAGAAAAGTAATATTCAAAATTCTCAAGAATAGAAATTTTGATAAAGGAAATATGACGTAATAAAAATAATGCCAAGTGGGGCACATGTTAAACCATGAGAAAGTATAGATTGAACCCAACGAAGGTCAAGAATGGTGAAAACAAGAAGGACCCAAGATAAGAGACGTCCTAAGTACGATCGAGAGTCAGTCGTGACAATGATTAACCTCTAAAGACTGAGGCAATAACTTATGGAAAAATGGTGATATTTTTTTTACTCATCAGATTTTAAGGAAAACATCTTCACATAAGCAGTGATTGAAATGAGGTAGAAAATTTATTTGGAGGTGGTTAAAATGACATTGACTGTAAGGAAATTTTACTATCAGGAAAGGCCAAAGAGGTGGCCGACACTTTAAAGGTAAGAGGATAATTATAGGCGCTTGTGCCAAAGGAATACAGTGATGATGGTTAAAGCTGTGAAGGTTGTATTATGGTTTGGAAGATTGACATTCCTTCTGATGACTGTGCAATACCCAACCGTAATAGTAGTTGGTAAAGGTTTAATTCGTGTAATCGCCATGAGCGGGCTATCTATCTCAGAAGATACTATCTTGAGATAAGCCGGGACCATGTTTCAAAAAGGACTAGACGAACCTTTGAGTTAAGTCTTCTATTTAAGGCATATGATTAAGAATGGTATTAACCTGCTATCGGTGCTTTGATTGAAACTCTTCTGCAATTTTATATGCTTCATGTCATGTATGTATGTCAGGATCAGGAGTGTTCTTCATGAATCATGAATGGTGATTATGTTAACTCCTTAGAAGAATTCTATACTACATGTATGGACTCCGTATGGTTAGATATTAAGATTTCATGGAAAGTGAATGACGACAGTAGGTCAGTGGTGGACCATAGTAATGCAACAATGATTCTGCGAGTAATGAGCTGATTACAACCGTGAGAGTTGTACTGGAATGGATGTTGAGATTGAGTACCACTAATCGTGTCATGTTGACGTATAAGTTATCTTTGATAGAAAAACTAGGTCGATTATTTACCTATTGAATATTTATTCCTTCTTATCAATAGAGAGTCGTATTACTATACGAGGAAGGTTGCGGTGCAAGCATATAATTCTAGTAACGATGATGTCTAGAATGAGATCCCAGATTCAATTTTCGATATCGAGGGAGTTTCAAAGGTGATCGTGTATAAGCTCGAGGAAGAGCATGGGTCCATAGAATGATGGACGGAATAGCGAAAATATTTAGGCATGTGAAATACGATGCTATAATACTTGATGTTGATATAAATACATATATGTTTTGTTCTCCTATGACAAACCTCTATAGTTCAGAGGTAGATTCCAAGCCAGATATTTTATGGCAGCATAATTTATATATATGCAATTCTCTTCAATTCATTATTTTCTCTCCTTTTCATTTTTTATAAGCTGAGAAGAACAACCCTTCCAGAAGGGGAGGTATTGCCGAATGACTATCTATCTGTGTGATAGAAGCCTAGTAGGATACCATATGTTGTTTAATTGCTTGTCAAGTACTAAAGGCTGGCCACCTTCTGTACTAACTATGCAATAGAACAAGTGTTCATGATCATAGTGATCTCTCAATAAAATCTTTTACTTCTATACGATAGATCAAGCTTTCGAAGATGGAAGCAGCAAAAGGAAGTAGTATAAGTGCGGTGGTATTCCGAATCTAACGCGTTCGTGATACTAAGGTTGACGTGGTTATTAAAAGGTTATAGAACGCTAACAAGCAAAAGTATAACCAGTATAATATTATGAACGGGAAAAGAGTGGGTATTGAGAAGCAAAATCTATAATGCTAAAAGCTTTGATGAGGGTCTGTGCAATAGACTTGAAAGAAATTGGAATGATCACTTAACGCGGATTGAGTTTTCTTACGATAATAGATCGTATGTCAGTATCGAGATATTGCCTTATGAGATCTTTGAGGGAAGACAATGTCGATCTCCCTTATGTTAGGATGAAGTTGTAGAGCGCAAGATGCCCGGACCCGCAGTAGTCCAAAGGATCAGGGATATAATAGATCTAATCAGAGGACGGCTGGTAGTAGCCCAAGATGGACATAAGAAGTATGTTGATTTGACACAAAAGGACAAAGAATAGGAAGTAGGGGACCTAGTGCTGTTATAGGTATTCCCTTGGAAAGGATGGATGAGGTTCAAAAAGAAAGGAAAGCTAAGCCTACGAATTGTTGGACCCTTTGAAGTATTAAGTCGTATTGGGAAGTTAGCATATGAGCTAGCCCTACCCCGAACATGTAGCAAGTCATAATGTGTTCCATGTGTCAATGCTAAGGAAATATCATCGGGATGCCAGACACATAGTGGAGTACGAGAATGTGGATATGCAACCAGATCTGACTTACGTGGAGAAACCAGTAAAGATTATGGATAAGAAGGAGCAGGTGCTTCAGAACAAAGTGATCAAGCTAGTCAGAGTGCTATGGCAGAATCATAATGTGGAAGAATCAACTTGGGAACTAGAGAGCGCAATGCTAGAAAAGTACCCCTATTTGTTTTCTATTTCATTCCGGGACGGAATCCTTTTAAGGAGGGGAGACTGTAATAACCCCAAAATTTTGAACTTTTTGTAACCCTTATGAATAGTGTTTTTGCTGATATTGCTGAATAAGAAAACTTTTCATGCCACACTATGTAGGGGTTCTTTTATGGATATTCTGAGATTTTATGGGTACTCTATATGATATATAAGTGTATGTAAAGATCGTCAGAATCCAAATTTGAACCTTTTGATTTTTCCCGAAAATCCACCAGATATCGAAAGAATTGAGTATAAGGTAAGAGGATAAAAAAGATTTAAATTCAAGGATTTTAATTAAGCATGACCAAGCAAGTGTGTTGTTGGTTGAATTAAAACCACACAAAAATTACCATGGTAAAAAGGTAACAAAACAAATCAAAATGTCAACCAACCAAGCCAACAATTCATTTTCACCAAAAACACAAAATTATCTCCCCATTCTTCATCTAGCTCTCGGCTTTTCTTCTTTTCCAAAGAAAGAAAAATAAAAAACCTAGTTCCAAGCTTTGTTAAATTGCAAGGTAATTATCTAAGACTCCTTATGCATAGTTATGGATATCTTATAAGTTTGAGCTCCTAAATCATTCACAATCTCTTCCTAAAAATCATGAAAGAAGATGGTGAATAGTATTTTTCAAGAACTAAATTTTTTGTTCTTGAAGTTTTGTTTAGATTAAGCTTGGATAAGGACTTTAAGGGTGATTCCAAGCTATTCACTTGATTCCCCACTCTCCAAGGAAGGTATAACCCCTCCAAACCCTAACTTTATTTGAGTAATTAGGTTTAGTTTTGTTGTTATAATTCATGAGAGGCTTGCTTGTTGTGAATGTAGAGATTAGTTGGTTTTGTGAGTTTTTGGAGTGGTAGTTCTTGAATTGTTGATTAATGAACTTAAGAGTAGTTTAAATTCATGTTTAAGAATAGTATAAATTGATAATGTGGAGTTGTTGGGGCTGTTATGATGAAGTATGGATGGAGTTTTGGTTGGGATGTTGATTGTGAGTTGATTGTGAGATGATTTGGAGTGGTTTAAATTTGGGTAATCGCGTAAACATAGCCGTCGTAATGTCGGATTTACTTTAGACTGTTTTTGTTCTTAACATCAGGACCCGTGAACTCACTGCTAGGTTTTGACCATTGCCATGATTAGATAGTTCATGTTACGAGCTTCGTTTTGATATGTAGTTCGTTTGATTTCGATGTACGGTTTAGGAGAAACGACCGTTTTAAGTAACGACGTTTCGCGAACGAATCATTACCCCTCGCCTTACTTTGAAACATAGGTTAAAGACCTTAAAGGACTAATTGGAGTATGAATCATTTATGTAAAGTGTATTAGGCAGTTGGTAAGGCACTCGCTAAAGAATCGCCTTAAAACCCTTAATGGTTAATTTATTAAAAATGGTGGAGCCGAGGGTACTCGAGCGACTCAAGTGAATCGTTAAGCGCGAAAGCGAACGTTAGGACTCTAAATGGTTAAAGTCTAGTTTCTTAAGCGACCGGGGTTTAATTCCGACTTATGTTGTTGTTCATAGGTTATCAGACCCACTCTAAGCTTAAGTCTATCCGGGAGCACTCATGCAAGTTTTCTACCCATTATACTGTTGTTGTGATGTATACATATGTATATGCATTATCTTGTGATAGATGCATGGTGGTTAATTAGCAAATCTTGCGATATATTGGAGCATGTGATATGGTATATATGCATGTCTATTTCGTAATCTTGATATATATTGTTGATTCAATTGTTTATAAGTTGCATAATACCTATGCTAGAGATAAGCAGTAGTTGCGTATACCCTTAGTATAAGGGACCCAAAGGTGAACATTCTCTAAAACCGGGAGTCGATGTTCCCGAGTATATTATATATATATATATATTTATATATATATAGATATAGTTTTCAAAACTATGAATCGAATAAGGTTTATTCGATAACTTTATTTTATTAATGAATATTATTTTGAATATTCATTCGAGGGCTTATGACTCCGTCTATTTTATTAATGAATATTATTTGAATATTAATTCGAGGACTTATGACTCCGATTATTTACTAATTATTATTCTTTATTTTATTAAAGAATAATGTGTCGATAATCAAACTCACTTTTGATTATTCAAATAAAGATCCTACTTTCGTATAAGTATATCTTTGATTATTTAATATTCATTTCAATTATGAGTTTTAAAACTCCTACCTCGATTATTTTTATAAGGATCACCCTTATGGGAATATTATTTAAATAATAATATTCAGATATTTTCTAATATATCGGGACTGATTTATTTTACTAAATCAGCATTACTCCAAACATTCTTAAAAATGTTTTCGAGTCTTCAAAATGATTTTTAAAGGTTAGGGCGGATCCAAAAACTTATTTTTTATATTCAAGTTCTCCCTTTCGAAGGGGATTTAAATACTTGCTCAAAACCTGAGGGATCCGGCTCTATGGTATATTTTATATTCACAACAAGGTTGTTGTTTTGATAAAAGAGTTTTTGATTACTTACCCAACACTCGGGAAGTAAAATTCTTGGAACAAGTTAATCCATTAACAGGCACCGCCAGGGATATATCGGTGAGTTTTCCTTTCCAACTAGATACGACTTCTTGGTGGAGCCGTATCAACAAGTTTCTACTAGGGGAAAGGGGGGACAAGCTTTACGTTTCAGAGTCATGGATTTCATCTGAACTAGGAGTGGCGTAAGTGGTCGAGTGGCGCCGGCCCAGCCTTATTATATTGGCCCAAATGGCCTGGAAGTTCCGTTAAGATGGTCCATTCCTAAGGAGTCCAGTGTTCGGTTGACAAGTAAATCCGACAGGTTCTCCTCTACATGTAGAAAATGGTGGGGTTGCACTACTGCGACTGATCATCGTGAGTGGTCTTCCTGGCGCGGCAAACTCCCGTAATGAGTTCATCATCCAATTGGATATTTCTGCAACACTATCCAGAGCACTTCGAAATAAAGGCTACGGCTGGACGATTGTTGAGTGTTGGCAGGGTCGAGTTTTCAAAATGATGTTTTCATCAAATGAAGTATCTCGTAACTTCATTTCATTTTGATGATATTTCAAAGATTGATTCTATACAAGTTTTGTCTTGTAGCTTAGTCTATGGGATGAACTATTTATACATTAAACTGTGGTGGTTCAAGTAGTATTCGGAAAAGGTATAAGTATATTGGAGTATCTTGTAACTTCATCATTTAAACTTATATCTAGTAAATGATTATCTTGTGCATGTCAAAGATTTTCAGAAAAATGTTGAGACAAGGTTAGATATATGAGATCACCTTGCAACGATATTTTTATACATTTATAAACTGGAACTCTGTGTATATTATACATGTTAGAGGATTTCAAAGATTGTGAAAAGTATATAGGTATATATATACTGAATATTTTGCGACTTGGTCGCGTTAAGATATCAACTTGGTTCATTTCTTCTTGACCAAGACTTTCATGAGTACTATGAGAATGCTCATATATTGTTAATCAATATACATATTATTTTGGTGGGCTTGTTGCTCACCCTTGCTTTCTTCTTTCATCACACGATATTAGATAGACAAGAAGAACAGGACCAAGCTCCCAATTCGCGAGAGGATAGGAAACATTCCGCGGTTTCCTATAGGCGTTGATGTCGCTGTAGCTGAGGTAGGAACTACCAATAGGCTAGGCTTTCAACTTTTGATGTACCAGACTTATGTATCTTTATCAATTGTAATAATAGCAAAGAAATGTAAATTTATTCAGAAACCCTTTTAAGGTGTATTGGCATATAATTTTGGAATAAAATGACTCGTGTTATTTTTGGATATTCATCTCTGAGACTATAACTTGTGGTGTGTGTGTTTATGGTGGGGTCAGAGTACAGAGTAGTTGATTGTTTATTAAGATTGGGTATTATTAAGGGAAATGGAACTCGTGACGACCCGGATCCCCGACCCCGGATCTGGGGGTGTTACATAATATCTCTATGCTCAACATGCTTTACATGCTAGTAACTGATAAAATTTTCAACTTTAGTGATCTTGTCATATTTGAGTTGGGGTTTAAGTTAGGGGAGCTAAATAAGAGGGGTAAAAATGTTTACTATGCTAGATTTTTAATGATACTTGCCAACCACCTCTCTGAGAATATTGTGCTTGGGAACCCAACCAACAAATTAGATTGTTGGGTCAAGAAAGGAGAATCATTGCAGATTTGAATAGGGCAAACCATCACAAAGAGGTGCCACTCTTCTATTTTCCAGTCATGGAGGCACCTCAGGTAAGTGAGGTAATTTCAACTGTCTCTACTCTTCCAACCTCACAAACTTCTTTGCATTCTAGTATAGCTATGGCAACTGTGTCATTGACCCAACAGTTTCCTACCCAAGCTACCAAATCCAAAATTTCAAAAACAAAGACAAAGAAAGCCCCCTCTGGTGCCTCTCAAAATATGCCAGTTGTAAAATCTACCAAACTTATAGAGGGGAGTGTGAAGGTGGGTAAGAAAGGTGAGGGACAGGGTGAACATCAAAGAAACCCTAAGGATAAGGTTGGAGAGGTGAGTGTTTCTCAGCCTAGCCACACTGCAGTTTTCTAACAAACTGCAGTGCTTAATAAGGATATAAGCTCATTACTAGTTGCATCCTCCCAAAAGGATGTGACTATTGAACATAGCTCTCAGCCAAGAGCACATGCCAAAAGGGTAAGGGACACAAGCTCACCCCAAACTTACACTAGAAAGAAGAAATCAAAGACCCTTGGGGATGCACAGGGTTCACACACTGTGCAAACTGGTGCTAAAGACACAGTCACCGCACCTTCTCAAAGTCAGGTTGATGTGGCTCCAATAAATGTGGAGTCACAACCAAAATCTCTAATAATAGAAGCACCTGAAACACCAAATTCTCCCACACATTCTTTGGATGTTGACATGATAAACATATCACTTCCAAATTCTCCATCTTTAACTCTCATGGAGAAGCCAAAAATCCAAGGAAGTGAGCATCATCTTCTAGATGATTTGTTGGCTCACTTGTCATTTCTTTCTGAGACTGTTGAGACATATGTGCCAAAATTTTCATCAATCTGCATAGAGTCCACAATAGTCACCACTCCAAACTCATTTATTTATATTCTCTCGATGGATATTGTTCATCCGTCGAGTAGCGATTGTATCCCGACGGATGTGCCTAACAGCAGTCATCCGTCGGTTAGCAAAATTACTACCCCAATGGATATTCCTTATCCGTCGAGTATCTCTACACAGCTTCAAATTTCATCAATTATTACAAGTACAGAAGACTTAGTAGTAGTGCAATCACTCCTAGGACTGAGGGAAGAGAGTGAAATGAGTGAGAGTCTTGGTTGCTCCCAGGAAAAAAGGAGAGGAAAAAAGTGAACCAATGCAGTCCATTTCTTCAGGACTGGAAAAAGTGAGTGTGAGGAGTCCCACCTTAGATGGTGAAGGTGAGGGTGTGAGGGTGGGGAGCCAAGGTGAGACCTTGATACAACAAAAGAGAGATCATGAGAGAAATATAGGTACAGGAGTGATAAGGATGGAAACCATTGCAAGTGAGTCAATGAATGTCAATGATGCAGAAAGGGAAAGGCTATTTCAGCAAGAATATCAAGCTGTTATAGATTCTATTTCCCTGGATGCTGAGACATTTACTCACCCTGTGATAGCTTACCAAACTCTAGATGTACAGGGAAATGAGGAGGCTGAAAGATTGCTGAACTTGGTGCATACTACACAATATTTACAAAGAGAAAATGATGCAATCACTGCTATGCCTTCCAATATTGGCAGTGATTTTGAACTAGTTGAAACTTCTTTTGGGGATGCTGGTGGGGATGATGAGGAAGATAGCATGAGCATAGGGGGAGATGCAGATGTTCCTGCCTGGATGCTAACAAAAGAATACTCCTACTCACATCTCCAATCAACACTATTCAAGCTAATTCATGACACCCAAGCAGCCATTCAGGCATCTACTAATGCCAGCACAAAGAAGCTACTCACAGCACATCTTGAAGCATTCCAGCTGCATAAAATTCAAGCCCTCCAACACAGTCAGAGTGTGGATGCAATCAAGCAAGAAAATTTCTGAAGTCAAGCAAGATGTCATATAAAGGATGGATGCTAGACTCCCTGCAACCACCATGACTGAAATTGTTCAAAAGCTAAGGAAGGAGGCTGATCCCAATAGGAAAGTTGAGGCCATGGACTGAAGAATATCTGTTGTAGAGAAGTCAATGGCCAAGATACTTAACAATCAAGAAACTCAGACTGCACTACTCCAACAGTTGGTGGCTGCTCAACTCCCTCCCACACAACTTGATGATAACAAAAAGGGGGAGAAAGGCTCAAGTGAGGGGGAGAAACAACTTAATATTCAAGTTAGAAAAGTAATTGTGCCTACAATTGCTTTCACCAAGCAACCAACTAAAGACAGTATTGATCTGATTAATGAAGCAGCAGACACATTGAGAGCAGCTGAAAAGAAGTAGTTGAGCCCAATCAAGTGGGAGAAAATTGATGAGGATATTCAAAAGAGGTTTGGGCTAGCAAAGAAGCCAGAAAAATCAGCCATTCATCACTCTCAAGTCAGGAAAATCTCTGTGAATGATATGAGCATGAATAATATGGAAAGTGGACAGCCATTCTGCATCAAATCTCCAAAGGCTGAGCTAATTTTGAAGCCAAAGGTGAACTATCCTAAACCTTCTCTAAAGAACCCTTTGGATACAGTGTATGAGACACCAAAGCCTGATGAAAAGAAACTGTTGTCAAGATCTATTGCATTCTACAAGGATCCAGCTGATTCAGCATTGAAAAGAAGAATTGCCAAGGTTTTCAGGAATGGTAAGGAAATTTGTGTGGTGACTGGACACCCTTAATTTGCTGAAGCAAAAAGAGAAGAAAAGGCAAGATTGAAGCAAGAAAAGAAGCAAGCTGCTCTAGATGCTAAAAGGGTTAAATAAAAGAAGGAGCAAGCTGCTATCTTGGCCAAGCTGCAAGCTGTGAAACCTACACAATAAATTCCCGAACAATCATCTGAAACCACTGAATCTAAGGTACTGAAAATGCAAGAAGAATCACAGCAGAGAAAAAGTTTTAGAGACAAACTTCATGCAAAGAGAAAAGTGGACTTTGATAAAAAGGAATTGGAAGATCAGTTTCCCAAAAAGTCTACATCTGCAATAACTCAAACATCCATGCCCTCTATGGCACATGGAGAATTCAAGATAGATCCATCCAAGAATTTTCATGGTGAACCTAACATTCCAAAGGATGAGCCAATAGACTGGGATAGTCTACCAATACCTGAACTCAATCTACCTCACTTCATGAAGCCAAAGAAGACAAAGACCAGAGCAGTCAAGAAAGTGAAGCCCTCAACTCTCAGATCCAAGTCCCTAACCAAAGCTCAAACCAAAGTCAACAAGGGAGACATTATGTACATCTGTGACATCAAGGAATTCTCAGATTTAAACCTCTATTTAGATGAACTGGAAGAAGTTAGAGGGATTGATGCTTACAGGAATCTACCTGAAAGGTTAGTATTCAAGTACAAGGGAGGAAAAGAGATACAATGGCCACTTCACAGGATCCTTCAAGAAAGCCAATCTGTGCTGATAAAGGTTTATTCATTATTTAAAAAGAACTTTGGATTCAATGTGACATCTAGAAGAATGGTTTTAAAGAAGATTGAAGAACCGAGGAGTGTTAGAGTCAAAGATGCACTCCCAAAGACTCTAACTATTCCTTACACTGGAAGTAGAGTGCATCTAAGGCCCTACTGGCTGATGGAATTCATGGATAATAAGGGAGTTAGAAGATTCTTCAGATTAGAAGACCAGTAGAGCATCTCTAACAATGAGACTCTATTGGAAATGCAAGGAATGCTAAATCTCTCAGAATCTGATGAACTGGAATTCCACAGACAGCTCCAAAATCAGATAGAAGAAAACAACAGAAAGCTTGGAAAGAGATCCAGATCATCAAGGAAATAGATCAATCTGCTCAGGCTAGAGGAGCACCTTGAAAATGTCTGTGAGCAAATTTTTGTACATTTTGCTATTTGCAGCACTTAACTGTTTTATCTACTTTCATTTAAATTTTGTATTCTTAGAGTATTTTGTTATCATTAAGTTTCTCTTAATTCATGGCTACAATTCTAGTAGACATAAATTGGGGGAGATTGTTGGGAATATGTTGTGAACTTGATGATTTCATTAACAAAACACCTTAGTAGATTTAACTTAGTGAAATATGTAGCACTCGACGGATAAGCAAATATAGTCCCGACGGATGACTCAATACAGTCCTGACGGATGATGATTTGACATCCATCGAGTGAGTAGCTTATGTAACCATAAGTCATGTAGCACATTTCTACAAACACCTTTGTATAGATTCTGTAGTAGCATATAAGTCATGTTGACTTTAATTAGATATACATAATAGGTTGATTAATTGTACATAGATGATGTCTTGTAATTCTGCATAAATGAAATGAAGTCAAGTGCCAAATAGCTACCCGACGGATGATCAACAAAGCTACTCGACGGATGATCAACAAGGCAACCCGACGGATGATACTCATGTACCTGACGGATGATACTCATGTACCCGATGGATGATCAATTCAAACATCTGTTGACAGTGACAACACAGTCACATGCGTCGAGTGTATGCAAAAGGAATGTGGGAGCCTATTCAACTGGGTTTTTGAGAATAAAGAAGCATTGCCATTTCCATGCTATTATGAAGATATTCAAAGATGCTGGAATAAAGTAGTGAAGCAGCATATTATTAGACTTGATAGGTTTTGTTTTATTATCTTGTCTTATTACTGTGTAATCTTGGTGATATATAAACCAAGAGTAGCAAGTAGAACAACAACAAGACTAAGCAAGTATTTTCTCAGAGAAACAATTGTAAGCTGAATCCTTTAGCATTTCTTTGTAATTTTAGTTGTTCTTATTTGTAAGCAGCTGTGAGCTATTCAAGCTTCACAGAGTTCTCTTGATATATATATATATATATATATATATATCTCTGGTGGATACATTCAAATCCACCAGAAAGTTTTAAAGATTTGTGTTTTTATTACTTTATATTTTGATTCATATTTAACTTGTCATTCCGCACTTTGCAAATCAAAACACTGAACATATATATTTTAAGTTAGAACATTTTATAATTCAGAAAAAGTTTCAAGAATTCCATTCAACCCCCCCTTCTATAATTCTTGTTGCATTGTTAGGGACTAACAAATGTGTTGCTATAGACTAGGAATTATAGAAAATTTATATTTAAACCAAAAATAAAATTTATTTTTATAATTCTTTGATTTGGATAAATAATTCATGGATTTTTCTTGAAAAGTAATATTATATCAATTAATTGACTTATGAACATTTTATAATAAGTAAAATAATTTATTTAAATATCAAATTATTTATTAACAATTTTGATAGATTTAAATAATTTTGATTATAAAATTACCTTTTTAATTATTTATTCTCACTAATTAGAGCCTCTAATAGCTTTATATTTTTATAAACTAATTAATAGTTTTATTGTAATAATTATAATGTGTAAAATTAAAAAGACTAAAAATATTTGGATAAAGAAAAAGAAAATAGTGACAAATTAAATGGGGTTGGGTGCAAATTTATGAGAATGCTTAAATTTTTAAAACCGTATACCAGCAGGCCGCAATCTAAGCCCAGTGTGTATATTGTAATACCGGCCCGTGAAGATCCATTAACGTTTATGTATTAGCTAACTAGGGTTTTGGTGCTAAAGAAGCAACTGCCTCCACCCCAAATCGAAAAACAGGTAAACATCTCTCCTCTGAATCTGTACATACGCAACCAAATAAATATACCGTGTATCATACTCCTCCACCGACCTCAACTTACTCCATTCTATGTCATTCAATACCGTGTCATTCGAGGAGCTTCTCTGTAACACAGTTTATAAGAAGAATCACACTGATTTACTTCACCTCCAAGACCGCCTGCTCAGCTTTAATTACACTCCTCGTAAGCAGCCTCCAAATTGAAATCTTATTTTTTATTCAATTTTAAATGATAATTAGTTACTTTTATAATCATTTTTTTAAAAAATTTAGATGGTGATATCGAAGAAGTGGATGAAGATAAAGATGGTTGTTATTTAGAGATCTCGCCTCCACGATCAAGTCTCCAAGTAATTTAAGATGATTATCTGTATCCTCCCTTGCTTCATTTATTCCGTCTTGTTTGCTTAGCGTTATTAGATTGATAAGTTACAAATAATGGCAATCGAGTATTGTTAGGAATATGTTGTGTACTTGATGATAACTTGAACAAAACACTTAGTAGATTTTGTTTAAGTGATTTTTGTAGCTTTCAACAGATGATCATTTTTAGCATCCATTGAAAGAGTAGATTATGTAATAATAAGATTAGTAGCACATTTCTGCATACTGTAATGGCTTAGTGAACTAGATGTTGTAGAATGTATAAGTCATGTTGACTACTAGATTGATATGCAAGATAGGTTGGTTAATTATAAATATCAGATGCCTTGTAATCTTGTATAAATGAAATAGAGTTAACTGTCAAGAAAACAGTCTTAAGGGATGATTCACTAAGCTTCAACAGATGATCAACACAAGTTTCAATGGATGATTCACATAGTGTCAACGGATGATCAGCCAAAGTTTCAACGGATGATCAACCACAGTTTCAACGGACGATTCAATGAAGCTTCAATGGATGTTCAAATTCAAAAGAGTAGTTGATAGTGACTTGACAGTCACATGCATTGATTGTATGCAAATGGAATGTGGCAACCTATTTGCAGGATTAGAGAACAAAGAAGCATTTCCATTTCCATGCTAAACTGAAGATATTCAAAGATGCTGGATAGAGAAATGAAGGAGCATGAAATTAAACTAGAAATATTTTGTCTTATTTGTTTGTCTTTTTATCATGTAACTTGGTGATATATAAACCAAGTGCAGCAAGTAGAACTTCAAGAGTTGTGAGAATTCATGCAAGCAAAAACCAGAGAAAGAGATATGGCTAACTCTGTAAAGAATTTCTCTGTTCTTGTTGTTCAATTTGTAAGCAGCTATGTACATTATTGTAACATAGAGTTCTCTATTTAATATATATCTCTGGTGGAATAGTTCAATCCACCAGAAAGTTTTTAAATACTTGTATTTGATTACTTTGTGTTTTGATTTCTATACTACTCTCATTCTACACCATTGCTAAATCAAACACAGTTATATATATTTATAGCAGGACTTTTCTTAAAATTAAAAAGAAGCCAGAATTACATTCAACCCCCTTCTGTAATTCTTGTTTAGATTGTTTGGGAATAACAATTGGTATCAGAGCTAGCTCTTGAAGAACAAAGAGTTTAAAGATCACAACAACTAACAAGATGAGCAGAAAAGATGTTGAAGTAAAGATTCCATTTCTGGACAAAAACAACTATCACCATTGGAAGGTGAAGATGCACCTGCATCTCCTATCTCAAGATGAAGCATATGTGGACTGCATTGAGAAAGGTCCACATGTTCGTATGAGAGCTGCTACAGGAAATGAAGCATCTATCCCAAAGCCTAGAGCAGAATGGTCTGATCCAGATATTGAACAAGTTCATAAGGATAAGAAGGCCATGAACATTTTGTTTAATGGTGTTGATGATGACATGTTTGACAACATCATAAACTGCAAAACTGCCAAAGACGTTTGGGATATAATTCAAGTTATATGTGATGGTACTGAGCAGGTAAGGGACAACAAAATGCAACTCTTAATTCAACAATATGAGCATTTTTATAGTGAAGAAAGTAAGTCATTCACTGATATATTTAGTAGATTTCAAAAGCTACTAAATGCTCTAAAGTTGCATGGAAGAGTCTACCGATCAAACACTACAAGAATAATGTCAATAGACATCACACGTTAGACATCGGTTAACTTTGCCACTGATGTTAAAAAAAGTATTGACATCACCCCGTGTTTTTGTGATGTCTTTGTTCTTTGTAGACATCGGTTATAATTAAACCGATGTTTCACCAAAAAAAAATAATTTCACGCCCACCTTTTCTTCCCCCCCTTAGTGAAATTTTCATTCAGTTTTAGTTCTACATTCCCCCCCCAATCCCAAAATTCTCCCCCCTTAACCAAATTTTGGTTCCCCCCAAATCAATCTTCAGACACAAAATCAAAACAAGAAACTAAAAACAAAAAAACTAAAAACTAACTACAGAAACTCTCTCTCTCTCACCCCCCCTCTCTCTCGAACCTCTCTCCCCTCACAATCTCTATGAACTCCGGCCATCATCTCACCATCACAATCTCTCTCTCTCTCTCTCTCTCTCTCTCTCTCTCTCTCTCTCTCTCTCTCTCTGCTCTCAATCTCTCCATTAAGCCTCTTTCAGTTAACCTCTCTACTTCGATAAGTGTTGTATCTACTTGAATCGAACTGGTCTTCTCTGCATGAAGACCAGTTTTAAAAGTTGAGGATTTTTGAATTCAAAGCCCTAATTTTGTAAATTGGGGTTTTATCTAATTCGAAACCCTTATTTTTTTTATTAATTTAATGTCTAAACTTGTTGCTAATACTTTTCTTCTTGTTGTATATATGACCTAATCTGAGAAAAAGATTTAAAGCTTTAGGTAATTTGGGTGTTTTTGGTTGTACTTTTGTATTTTTGTTTTTTTTATAAATTAGGTTTTCATTTGTTTGTAATGTTGTGATTTGTTTTTGCAGGACATTAGTGCTGTTTAATTTTTCGATTTTCGGTGAGTTTTCTTTTCCAACTCTGTTTTGTACGCTTATACATTTGATTAGTTTTGTTAGTTTTGATAGTGTTTTTTTGTCTTTGTGCTATGTAGTTGGTTCTTATGTTGATCTATGTGTTGTGTACAATATGCATTATGTATTATATGAAATCTCAGTTTTATTTTGTTTGGAATTATGTGCAGGAGAATTCATTTTGGTATTAGTATGTTATATTTAAATGTAGTCGTGTTCTGAATTTTGTATGCAAGTGTGTGGTTAATTTAGTCATTGTGTATGCAAGTGTCTAGTTGAAAATAGTACATTTATAATTTGATAATCTGCATCCGTGATCTGACTATTATACTATGATTAATTATAGTTAATTATATAGTGATTATATATTAAGTATTGAATGACTAGTTAATATATAGTACTAGTACTATAATTAAATGTATAATATGAATTATGTAATGCATTACAAATCGATTCATATCATATTATAATAAAATGTATAACATTAAAATGTATAATATGCATTATGTATAATATGAATTCTCAGTTTTCTTATGTCGTTTATAGTCTGCCCTATGTGTGGTTGTCATACTTAAAATCAAGTTAGACTTCTAAAATAAATATTAGACTTCTAAAATAAATATAAGCCTTATACTGAATTTTTTAGTGACATACCAGGTGGTTTTAAATGGATAAATCTTGGATAAAAGCTTATAGGGATTCTCTACAGTATGAAATTGGTGTTGAAAACTTCTTGATATTTGCCGAGGAAAATGCTAAAAACCCCAAGAAAATTCCTTGTCCTTGTGCACACTGCTCTAACTTCAAAAAGTTTTATGTGAATATAATCAGAGGTCATCTTTATGAATCAAATTTTAGTTTAGGATATTCTGATTGGATTTGGCATGGAGAAAACCATGATAATAGTACTAGGTCATCTGTTGGTAGTACTTGTCCTCCCTCGAAGCCCATACCAATTTCAGAAACATTTAACGTCTGTGAAGCAACCTATAGTAGGGAAAATTGTGATAAAGAGTCAGATAACTTTAAGAGGTTTGTTGCCGATGCAGAACAACCTCTGTTTGAGGGAAGTGAGTGTACTAACCTAGAGTCGGTCTTAAAATTACATAATTGGAAGGCTAGGTTTGTAGTTTCCGATAAAGCTTTTACTGATCTGCTTCAATCAAATGGATCAATTCTTCCTAAAGATAATCTGCTTCCGTCTAATATGTATGAAGCCAAGAAAACCTTGACTGATTTAGGCCTCGAGTATATTAAATTCCACGCTTGTCCAAATGACTGCGTATTATACAGGGGTCCAGTTCTCGAGTCTTCTTCCGAGTGTCCCAAATGCCATCTCTCTCACTGGAAAGTTGGGAAAGATGGTCAAGTTAGGGTAAATATGCCAGCTAAGGTTATGTGGTATTTTCCGATAATCCCCAGATTTAAAAGAATTTTTAAATCTTCATCTACTGCTGAATTAATGAGTTGGCATGCAAATAATCGATCCAAAGATGGAAAGATACGTCACCCCTCTGATTCTCCTTCTTGGAGAAAGATTGTAGGTGGCCTGATTTTGGTAGCGAGGCAAGAAATATACGTTTAGGATTAGCGGTCAATGGTATAAATCCACACAACAATGGATTAAATAATCGGTACAGCTGCTGGCCAGTTATGTTAGTATTGTATAATCTTCCTCTATGGTTATGCATGAAGAGGAAGTTTATGATGTTAACAACATTAATTTCAGGCCCACAAGAGCCTGGTAATGATATTGACGTATATCTCCAGCCATTGATCGATGATTTAAAAAATTGTGAGAGAAAGGTGAACCAAACGTGTACGATGTCCATACAAAATCCTTTTTCACTCTAAAGGCAATCTTGATGTGGACAATAAATGACTTCTCGGGATATGGAAATTTGTCGGGGTGCGTTAATAAGGGTTATAGGGCCTGTCTAGTATGCGGTGATCAGACCGTGGTTAAATATCTAAGTCGTAGTAAAAAAATGAGCTACCAAGGACATCGTCGGTATTTAGATCTTTATCATCCGTATAAGAGGCAAAGGACAACTTTTAATGGAGAGCAAGAATTTGGTTGTGCACCTGAACCACTTAGCGGAGATGAAGTGTTGGGGCAACAACAACAACTTAGGTTCAGTTTTAGGAAGGGGGAAGCCAAAAAAGGTGGAGTCTTCATGGAAAAAATAGTCAGTTTTTTTTTAAGTTAGAGTATTGAAAGTTTCACCATGTTCGACATTGTTTAGATGTCATGCACGTCGAAAAGAACGTGTGTGATAATATAATTGGGACACTTCTGCACATAAAATTCAAGAGTAAAGACAGCCTTGCCTCGCGTCTTGATTTGGTTGACATGGGAATACGGCCTGATTTAGCTCCAGAAGTAGGTGAGAAAAGAACATACCTACCTCCTGCCCCATATAATCTCTCCCAGAAAGAAAAACAAACAATATTGGCATCATTGTACGACATGAAACTTCCATACAGACATGCTTCAAATGTAAGAAACTGTGTATCGATGATTGATATGAAGTTGTATGGTTTAAAGTCCCATGACTGCCATATCCTTCTCCAACAACTACTACCTGTTTACATTCATTCAGTGCTTCCGAAAAATGTTAGGGTTAGTATCATAAGATTATGTTTTTTCTTCAACTCTCTGTGCAACAAAGTTGTAGATGTGTCGAAGTTGAATAAATTAGAAGCAGATGTGATATTGACCCTGTGTAAGTTAGAGAAGATATTCCCTCTATCATTTTTTGATGTTATGATACATCTTATGGTCCACCTAGTAAGGGAACTGCGATTATGTGGACCGGTTATTTATAGACGGATGTTTCCATTTGAACGATTCAATAAAATATTGAAGAGTTATGTAAGAAACCGATTCTATCCAGAAAGTTCTATAGCTGAAGGTTACCTCAAAGAAGAGTCAATAGAATTTTACAGTAACAGCCGGTCTTCCGAAAGATGAAGAAAAAATTTCTGGTCCAATCGGTTGTGTGACTATGAAGTTAGTTGCGGAAAAAGAACGAGATGAGGCTCATCTTTCAGTTCTTCGTAATAATTCGGAAGTGGAACCATATGTTATGTAAGTAAAATATAAAAAGTATACATATAATTGTTAAAGTTGTATTTGGTATAGTTTAATCGAATCTGATGTAAGTAATTTCAGGTTGTATAAAAAATATTTGGAAGAGATTTATCGAGGGAAAAAGAAGAGTGTACAGTGGCTATTGGGAGAGCACAATCGACAATTTGCCAATTGGTTTGAACAAAAAGTTGGTTTACATTCTTTTTCCTTCTCTTTTATTTTTATAAGTCATGTTTTTAAATTTGTAGCCACTTATATGCATCAATAATTTACATGTAGGTCAGTACAGAAATGAGGGAGAATGCGGAAGCCGTATCTGAAACTATAAGATGGTTGGCTGGGAAACCTTCATTTTCAGTTTTGACTTACGAAAGTTATGCTGTTGAAGGGGTCCGATACCACACAAAGGATCGAGATAATGCAAGGGTAGTTCAGAATAGTGGTATGTCATTAGTTGCGACGACAGTCCAAGTCTCTAGTGCTAAGGACATGAATCTTATAGAGAGTGATTAAAAATTTTATGGGGTGATCAGGGACATATGGGAATTAGACTACCACGCATTCAAGGCCCCTCTATTTTTATGTACATGGGAAGCAAGTGACAAAGGTGTCAAGTCCGATGATCTTGGTTTCACCCTTGTCAACTTCAATCGACCAGGTCACAAAAAGGACAAATATGTCTCTATTGACCAAGTCAACCAAGTATTTTATATTGAGGATCCAGTTGATGCTAATTGGTCCGTTGTGTTATCGGCGACAACTCGAGAGTATCATGATGTTTACAATAAAGATGCTCCTGAAGACACCTCCTGGAACCCTCTCCCATTCTGTTCTAATATCCCTACATGTGACCCTACTAATATTGATGATGCAAGTGTTTGTAATAGAAGAGAAAATGTTGAGGGTATATGGGTCAAAAAGTTATAGGAGTCTAGCTATATATTTTCCTTATTTATAATTTTTCTTGTTATTTGTAATTTTTCTTGTTATTTGTAATGTATCTTGTGATCTCTGTTTTCTTGTAATTTTTCAATGTAGTTATAGAAGTCTATCTGTAATTTTTCTTGACAATTAAATGAGAATTTTTTTTTAATTTTCTGCATATCTGTTAGACATTATACCATGAACTGTGTAGTTGTTATAATCTGTTAAATATTAGTTAATTTTTCAGACTAGAGGAAGAGGAAAGAATGGCACCAAAAAAGCAAATGCGAAAGCAATAAAAAAAGTCTGCATCAGAGAATCTTAGCGGTGGAAGCCCCAAGCGGTTGGAGGATGTTCCGAACAATGATGAAAACAATGAAGGGCATGCATCAGAAGCTCAACCGACTAACTCAGAACAGACAAATACTACAACTAATACTGCTATAAGGAAGTCTGGGGGTAAGCGAGGCGTATGCGCAATGTACAAAGTGATTGTCAAGAAAGCTCGCGGGAAGAAAGTTAATGTCACTGCCAATGAATGGTGGATTCCTAATGGGGAAACTAGAGCCCGTTTGCAGTCTTATATTGGTATGTTGGCCAGGACTACGATTCAAATCGACATTCCTACGTGGTCAAATGTAGACCCTGAATTAAAATCAAAGCTTTGGTTAGATCTTCAGGTACTAGATCAATTATAAAAAATATTATCAAATTTAGATCTTGAATATAAGTTTTTCCTGTTATGATTTTGTGAACTTGTGTTTTTTCAGGCTACCTTCAAAGTTAAACCAGAAATTGAAAACATGGTCTTAAAGTCAGCATGCTCTAAATGACGACAGTTTAAGACTGATTTGACGAGAAAGTATGTGCTACCATTTATTGGAGAAAAGAAGAAGCTGAGTAAGTTGCCAAGAGGCTATGGTTATGTTAGTAAGGCAACCTGTAAAAGGTTTGTTAGACAGAGGACTGATTATAAGTGGAAGGTATGTTTTAATTTTGTAATATATGATTTTGGTGATTTTTTTGCATCGTCTGTTGTAATTTTTGTAATCTTGTGACATGTTTTTAGGAAATTCATGAAACACAAAGTGAAAGAGTGTCTAAGAGAAAATATCATCACCGGTTGTCAAGAAAGGGCTACATCGGTTTAAAAGAAGATGAGGTAAGAAAAGTTCATTTAATTATATAACTGTATTTAATTTAAAATAGGTCAGTCCATAATAAATTATAGTCCTACATTTTTTAGCCCTGGAGTTATTTGTATTACTGTATTTAATTTTATTTGTAACAGATAAAAAAAAGAAGGTTGAATCCGGGAGAAGAACCGGACAGAGCGATTTTTTGGCAAAAGGCTCGTAAGCGGAAAAACGGTCAAGAGGTCGATGAAAATTTGGTTGTTGTATGCGATAAAATTGTAAGTTTTAATTTTGGTTAAATTACATTAAAGTAGGCAAATCAGTAAAATTAGGACGACATAAATCAGTAAAGTAGGCGAATCAGTATAAATAGGACCCATGTCAATGTTTTGTATTGTTTTTTTCATGTATGATTTAGCAAGCTTGTGTAATTTAAATAGGTATAGTTAATTGGTCTTTAATCATACTTTTTACAATTTAGGACGCATTACATGGCCACTGATTACAATTATCCGAAATAATTATAATTTATCTTTTACTGAAAACTAGTTAACTCTATTTTGGTTAATTTATTTTCTTTTAATTTATTTTCTTGTTAATAGAACGTGTTGTTGGAAAAAAAGAAGAAGGGTGAGATTCAGTTTTATGGTGCTGAAGATGTTCTGACAACGGCTTTGGAGAGTCGTGAGCATTCTGGGAGGGTTCGGGCTGTTGGAGGGTACATCACTCCAAAGCAATACTTTAATTTGCCGAGAGAGCCAAAGCTTCGAATCACAAAGGCAGAGTTGATGGCCCGTGATCGACAAAGGGATGAACTGCTTGAAAAAAAAATGCAAGCTCTCGAGGCTGAGATTGATCGCTTAAAGTCAGTGATCGAAAGTGGAGGTACTTTTCACTCTCCAATGCCGTCTGAAAAGGTAAGTTTAGATCCGGAAAAGGATAAAGAAATGAAGTCAAATCCACCATCTGCAAGAGGAGTTGTGTTGGTATATGAAGATGATGACCATGTCTTTACAGATGGCCCAACTAGGCCTTCACCTCCTGGAAGTCACGTAAGTTATCTTAATTTTGTGAGCAACCTTATGATTTATCTTACTAAGGTAAATCATTGTTACCTTAATTTTTTAATTTTGTTTATTTAAATATTATAGGCCCAACGATCTTGTGAGCTATCTGTCGAGAGACTAGAAAATAAGGTTGCATTTGGTATGGTATATCCTCGCGAGGATAATTTAACTGATCTGGTACATAGAGTTGATATACCAATTGGACATCAATGTGTCTCCGTTGATGGCCTCAAAAACCAGATGCCTTGCTTTCAGCTGAGACATGTGGTGATGATATGATGACTGTCCGCGATGCTCTAGGATCTTTTTTGGCATGACCTGAGGAATTAATTAGCTACACAAATGTTGCGGTATGATGAATAATATATATATAATATTGTCTGAATTTTGAAATTAAATTATTCATTTCAAGCTATTAAAAATTAAGTGATATGTACATTTTATTTTGGTTTTATATTATCATCAGGTGCAGAAAAAAGAAAGGCCCCGAACAAGTGCTGAAAAAATAAAAAAGAATGACGGGTTGCAGGATTTGAAGGCACAATTTTTTCAAGCAAAGCCAGGTGCGAAAGTGCCAAAGGGCTTTAAGCTGTTGTATAAACATGCAACAACTTGGATGAAAACTACCGGGCTCAGTATCCAGGTTCGATGTGAGCCGAATGTGTTTGGACATGAAAAAATAATTTATTTGTTGCATGAGAATGTTGTGTCTTTATTGGAGTTTGAAATGTTGGGCCAAGCAGTAGTTGCGAGTTACATGGCGTAAGTTACCTTTTTTTCTTTTTAATGATCATTTCTTTTTAATGTTTATAATTTTCCAGAACTTGCATTTTATTATCAACACTCTTTCGATAGGCACTTGCATTCTGAGATTAGTGAAATACCAGAACTGGCAGAGACATTTGCTTTTATTGATCCCGGATCCATATATCACGTGAATGCTGATTTTGAAGCATACATTTTAAACCGGTTGAGAGAGGGTAACCCGGATCGCCTATTCTTTCTTCCGCATAATAAGAAGTAAGTACTTATTGTAATACTAAAAATTAAAAACATGGATAGTACAGTACAAACTTCTATGTGATGTGTCCTATCTGTCTTTGTTTTTTTGGTGAAAGTAGTATGCACTGGATTTTGGTTGTTATCTGGGAAGGGGAAATATATATTCTGAATCCACTACCTCACCCGACACAATTTTCAGAACTAGAAAAGGCGTTATCAAGGTAAATTTTTATTAACGCAACAGTTTTTTATAATTGTATGTTCATTTCTGTACATTGTATGAGATTTTATGTTTTTTATGCAGGGCTTTGAAAAGTTACAACTCTGAAACCGGCAGGGGCAACAAGATGGCCAAGCCAAAGTTTCTTAGTGTAAGTACAATAGATCGAGTACCTAATATTTGTGCTTAATATATATGATTTATTTGACATGCTTGATTTGTCTTTTAATTAATGAAATAGGGATCTCCCAAACAACCCGGTGGGATTGAATGTGCGTATGTAATAATGCGATACATGAAAGAAATTATCGATGATGACAAGTTAAATTTTGCTAAAAAGGTATTACTTTGACGCTTCCAGTTTGCTATATACTGAGATATGGTTACTTTTTGATATGGTTACTTTTCATTCATGTACTAAATTTTGTTTGTTTGGAATTTGTAGTGGTTGGCCAAGACTCGATCGTGTTACAGCATTGAACAGCTAGATGAAGTTCGCATTGAGGCCCTGCAGTTCATCCAAGAGCATATCTGATCAATTCTTGTACTCAAGGTCTTTTTTTTGCATAGTCGTACATTTGGTACTTTAGACGGTTCTGTGTAGTACGAATATAAGTGTATGAATGCTGGGGTTGGTGTATAGGTTTGTAAATGCTGGGGATTGTACATTTGGTAATGTAGATTCTGTAGTTTTTGAATGATTGATGCAGATAATAGGGTTGGTGTTGGTGATTTTTGGATGATTGATGTAGATGATGGGGTTGGTGTTGGTGGTTTTTGGATGATTGAATGGTTAAATGTATGAATGATTGACTGGTTGAATTTGTATGGATGCTTGTTATTCCAATGTTTTAGTTTTGGTTATGTAGTAAAGGACATCGATTTTATTTATAACAAATGTCTATTAGTCACGAGTACATCGCTTTTTTAGAAAATTAGTGATGTAAAACTTTACACAATTTGGTCTATAAATTTCTTACACATCACTTTCAATTAAGAAAAGCTGATGTAAAAAAGATAATGTAAATCACTTTAAGGTAAAAAACTGATGTCAAAGAAATCCAGGTTCAAGTCTAAATGAAACATAGAAATAACTTTGTTTAAGATAAAACTGATGTCAAGTGACATTATAAACATCACTTTTAACCAAACAAAAATGATGTCAAAAAATGCAATGTACATCAGTTTAAGACAAATAACTGATGTGAAAGACTAACATGTTCAAGTCTAAATGATACATAGACATCACTTCATTCTAGAAAAAAGTGATGTCTATACGCTAAATTAGACATCACCTTTCATTAAAGAAACAGATGTTTAATATGCCATTTTACATCACCTCTGTCAAAACTATCGATATTTTTGTGATAAAAAACATAGCTCAATATATGTTTAATATGTTTTAATAGGTGTAATTTAGTTATTCAATAATTTTGTTATAGTATTTTTTGAAAAAATCATCACATAGACATTAGTATTTTTCACTAAAATCGATGTTTTTGTGACAAAAAACAGAGCTCATGATGTGTTTAAAATGTTTAATTAGGTGTAATTTAGTTATTAAATAATTTATTTATAGCATTTTATGTAAATAATCAACACATAGACATCTGATTTTTTTAACTAAAATCGATGTCTAATCGAGTATAGACATCGGTTATCCACCGATGTCTAGAATAAACATCACCGACATCAACATCGGTTGTGAAACAGCATAGACATCGGTCAAAAAGCGATGTCTGTGGACTTTTTTCTTGTAGTGAAAGGACTCAAACCTCAAATTCCTTAGATCTCTGCCAAAGGAATGGAAGCCTATGACTGTCTCATTAAGAAACTCTAAAGATTACAAGAAATTCACCTTGGACAGACTGTATGGGATTCTAAAGACCTATGAGCCTAAAATAGAGCAAGATGAGAAGCTAGAGAAAGGAAGAAAGAAAGGTGGATCCATTGCATTAGTTGTTGAGCAAGGAAGGGAGAAGGAGATAAAGGTTAAAGCTGTTGAATCTGCACCGAACCCTAGTGTTAGATATATTTGAGATGTCATGTCTAATATGATTTGTGTTTAGTTTTCAGAACTTAATAACAGAACATATCAGGACTTACTAAAATCAGGACTTACTGAAGTCAGAGCTTAATATCAGAACTTAAGGTCATATCAGAACTTAAGTGCGAGAAGACTTTCAGTTAAGGAATGAAGCTGATTTACAGGAGAAGACCGAGACTAAAACAAAACAAGATATGCATAGAAAGAGTTAGAGGACTAGAAGACTTGTAGAAGATATCTGATTGATATATTTTAGGAGACATAATTATATTCCATATCAATTAGAAGTTATCTTGTAATTGTGTACTATATAAACACAGACTTAGGCTTTACACTATATGTGTTATCATTATCGAGAAGATTATACATTGTAACCTAGTAGATCTTAGTGATATTTGTTCATCACTGAGAGAGAACAACTGTTCATATTGTAACATAGTTTATTGAATATGCTTGATCTTTGTTACATACTTGTGTTAAATCGATTTAATTCTATAAACACTATATTCAACCCCCTTCTACAGTGTTGCGTGACCTAACAAGTGGTATCAGAGCTTTTCTGTTAACACACATACAGTAAAGATCCAAACAATCATGTCTGAAGAAACACAAACCCCAACTAAGCCCACCAAAACTCAAGAAACTCAAGTCATTCAAACCCACAGTCGATATGAGACTATTAGGGTTCCCATACTGAGACCTTCTAAGTATCCCATATGGAAAGTGAAGATGGCTATATTTCTGGAAGCTACAGATCCAGAATACCTTGATAGGATTAATGAAGGACTATATAAGCCTACAAAGCTCTCTGTTGTAGTTGCTGATCAACCAACAAAGTCCATACCAAAGGAGAAAGGTGATTACACAGCTGAAGACATCTCATCTATTTCCAAGGATGCAAGGGTAAGACATTTGCTGTATAGTGCCATTGATAATGTCATGTCAAATAGGGTAATTAATTGCAAGACTGCAAAGGAGATATGGTATACTTTGGAGACAAGATGCCAGGGAACTGATGCAATAAAAAAGAACAGGAGGACTATACTCACTCAAGAGTATGAGCACTATGACTCAAAAGCTGATGAGTCATTAACTGATATATATGACAGGTTTGTCAAACTCTTGAATGATCTGTCACTGGTGGACAAGGAATATGATCTTGAAGATTCAAATCTAAAATTCCTTTTAGCTCTTCCTGAAAATTGGGATTTGAAGTCTACTACCATAAGAGACAACTATGACCTACTGAAACTACTCTTGATGAAATTTATGGTATGCTCAATACTTATGAACTTGAGATGGATCAAAGGAGCAAGAGGCGTGGAAGAAAGTCAAGGACAATTGCTCTTAAAGCTGAGGAGGAATCTCCTAAAGCGGCTGCCTCAAAGAGGGGAAAAGGAAAGGCTCTCATCATAAAGTCTGATTCAGAGTCATCATATTCTGATGATGATGATTCAGAAACTGAAAGTTTACCTGAAATGGATGCTGATGCAGAGATGATGCAACTGTGTGCTCTCATGGTGAAGGGTATCACAAAGATAGCCTACAGGAAATTCAGAAAGGGCAAGAAGTTTTCCAAGAAAAGTGGAAGTTCTGTTAAGAAAGGGTTCAGAAAGTCTGAAGGCAAAGGAGGAAAGTCTGATAGAGGTGACAACTCAAATGTCAAATGCTACAATTGTGGTGAAAGAGGCCACATATCTCCTGACTACAAGAAAGGAAAAAGTGACAAAGGCAAGGCACTTGTCACAAAGAAGAAAAGCTGGACAGACATTTCAGATTCTGAACATGAGGTGAACTATGCCTTGATGGCAAATGCTGATAGCAGTACTGAAACTGCTGAATTGAAGGCACCTCAAACAACTTATGCTTTTCATACTGATGATATTACTGAGTTGAGATTATATCTTAAAACCATGTTCATTAGGTATAGAGATCAGACTTTAACATGTGAAAGATTAACATCTGAAAATCTTGCTTTTAAAAAGAGAAATGACTATTTAGAAAAGTAGTTAGTTTTTCTTCATCAAACTAAGAAAGAAAGAGATGATGCTTTGTATGTTAGATATGGAGTGCTAAAATTAAATGAATCTCTAAAAGCTGACTTAGAAAAGGAAAGAGAAATTATTAGAACTTGGACTAACTCTGGTAGAACAACTCAGAATTTACTAAGTAGTGGAAACTGGAAAGAGGGCTTAGGGTATGGAGATGATAAAAGTGAAAAAGGAACTGGGCAAATTGAGCCAATTGTTGCTAAACAGACTGCTAAGCCACTGTTAAGTTTGTAGCAAAAACTGTAAAGTCTGATTCTGAAAAGATGAAAAAATCTAGGACATAAGTCAATGAAAAGTCAACTTCTGACAAATTAGAACAGGATAAACCAGTTGAAGTTAACTTAGGCTTAATGACTAAGAAGCAACTTAAGCATAAGCTAAAAGAGATTAGAAATGTGAACAAGGTAAAGGAAGGTAGGAAAAATAGGAATGGAAAGGAAGGTGTGAATAAAAGCAATAATTATATGCCTGTTCCTAATGCTCCTAGAAAGAAATATTATAATTGTGAAACTCTAACCATCTTGCTTCTTTTTGCAGGAAAAATAAAGATATAAGCTCTTTACCTCCTAAATCAGGAGTTAAGAGTTAGTCTGTTAGGTTTAAATCACAAAATCCTTATTTTCATTGTGGTAGTTTATGGCATTCCATTTATACTTGTAAGGAATATCATAGTTTGTACTATGATTATTATCAAATAAAACCTTCTTTGAAGAAGGTTAGTATTATTCCTTCTAGTGTAAAGTCTGATGCAAAGTCTGATATAAATTCTGATAAACAGCATGTTAGCATAAACTCTAAAATTAAATCCGCTGCAAATGCTAACAAACTTAAAAAGGCCAAAGGATCCAAGCAAGTCTGGGTCCTTAAAACTAACCAATAGTGGTCTTTGTGATTGCAGGGCAACAGGAAAAACATCCTAGTTCTGGACAATGAATGTTCAGGACATATGACTGGAAATAAAGCCCTGCTATCAGACTTTATGGAGAAAGCTGGCCCAGGAGTTTCTAATGGATATGGCAATATGGTAAAAACTCTGGGATATGGCAATATCAATCTTGGAAATGTCATTATTGAAACAGTAGCTCTTGTCTCAGGACTTAAACACAATCTGCTAAGTGTGAGTCAAATCTGTGACAGAGGTTATCATGTGGATTTCTTTGAAGAACACTGTGAAGTTGTAAGTAATTCTACAGGAAAAGTAGTTCTGAAAGGTTACATGCATGGTAACATTTATGAATCCAGACTTTCAATAAACTCTGATGGTTCTGCAATCTGTCTATTGAGTAGAACATCAATTGAAGAAAGCTGGAATTGGCATAAGAGACTCTCTCATTTAAATTTCAACAATACAAATGACCTAGTAAAGAAAGATCTTATGAGAGGAATGCCAAAATCAGTATTTGTTCCTGATGGCCTTTGTGATTCATGTCAAAAGGAAAAACAAAGAAAATCTTCATTCAAGAGCAAAACTGAATTTCAATTCTTGAGCCTTATCACCTACTGCATGTTGATCTATTTGGTCCAGTCAATGTCATGTCTATTGCAAAGAAGAAATATGTTATGGTTATAGTGGATGATGTAATAACCCCAATTTTTGGAATTTTTGAAACCCTTATGAATAGTGTTTTGCTGGTTATGCTGAATAAGAAAACTTTCCATGCCACACTATGTAGGGGTTCTTCTATTGTTATTCTGAGATCTTATTAGTACTTTATATGTGATATAAGTGTATGTAAAGATCGTCAGAATCCAAATTCCAACACTTTGATTTTTCCCGAAAATCCACCAGATACCGAAAGAATTGAGTATAAGGGAACAGGATAAAAAGGATTTAAATTCAAGGATTATAAGAGAGGATCATAAAAGAAATATAATGTATTGAGAAAGGTTAAGGGAACCCAAGTAATGAGATCCCGGGTATGATCCCTCAAACGATAAACGAGAACAAAAGTTAAGTGAACCGTATAACAGATCAGCGGTCATTAGGCAGACAATTAAGAGTTAATCAAGGAGGTTAGGGATGATGATGTCATCAAACCAATAAGAGGAGGACAAGTGGGGGAGGGTGACATAACAAGGTGACATAAGCATGACAAAGAAAGGTGTGTTGTTGGTTGAATAAGAACCACACAAAAGTTACCAAGGTAAAAGGTAATAAATCAAAACAAAACAAATCAACCAAGCCAACCAATAATTCATTTCACCAAAAAGACAAAGTTATTTCCCTTTATTCATCAAAAGCTCTCGGCTTTCTTCTTCTTCAAAGAAAGAAAAAGTCAAAATCCTAGATCCAAGCTTTGTTAATTAGCAAGGTAATTATCTAAGACTCCTTATGCATAGATATATCAATCCTATAAGTTTGAGCTTCTAATTCATTCACAATCTCTTCCTAAAAATCATGGAAGAAGAGGGTGAATAGTGTTTTTCAAGAACTAAAATTTTTGTTCTTGAGTTTTTGTTTAGATTAAACTTGGATAAGGACTTTTAAGGGTGATTCCAAGCTAATTACTTGATTCTCCACTCTCCAAGGAAGGTATAACCCATCCAAATCCTAAATTTACTTTGAGTATTAGGTTTAGTTTTGTTGTTATAGTTCATGAGAGGCTTGATTGTTGTGTATGTAGAGGTTAGTTGGTTTTGTGATGTTTTTGGAGTTGTAATTCTTGGATTATTGATTAATGAACTTAAGTATAGTTTAAATTCATGTTTGAGAATAGTATAAATTGATAATATTGAGTTGTTGGGGCTGTTATGGTGAAGTATGGATGGAGTTTGGTTGGGATGTTGATTGTGGGTTGATTGTGGGTTGATTTAGAGTGGTATAAATTTGTGTAATCGCGTAAACATAGCCGTCGTAATGCTCGATTTACTTTAGACTGTTTTTGTTCTTAACATTAGGACCCGTGAACTCACTGCTAGGTTTTGACCATTGCCATGATTAGATAGTTCATGTTACGAGCTTCGTTTTGATATGTGGTTCGTTTGAATCCGATGTATGGTTTAGGAGAAACGACCGTTTTAAGTAACGGCGTTTCGCGAACGAACCATTACCCCTCGCCTTACTTTGAAACATAGGTTAAAGATCTAAAAGGACTAATTGGAATATGAAATATTTATGTAAAGTGTATTAGGCAGTTGGTAAGGCACTCGCGAAAGAATCGCCTTAAAACTCTTAATGGTAAATTTATTAAAAATGGTGGAGCCGAGGGTACTCGAGCGACTTAAGAGAATCATTAAGCGTAAAGCGAGCGTTGGAGTCTAAATTGGTTAAAGTATAGATTTATAAGTGACTTTGGTTTAATTCCAACTTATGTTGTTTATAGGTTACCAGACTCGTCCCAAGCCATTTATAACCCCCAGTCGCTCAGGCAAGTTTTCTACCTGTTATACTGTTGTTGTGATGTATACATATGTATATGCATTATCTTGTGATAAATGCATGGTGGTTAATTAGCAAATCTTGCGATATATTGGAGCATGTGATATGGTATATATGCATGTCGGTTTTGTAATCTTGATATATATTGTTGATTCAATTGCTTATAAATTGCATAATACCTATGCTAGAGATAAGCAGTAGTTGCGTATATCCTTAGTATAGGGGACCCAAAGGTGAACATTTTCTAAAACCGGGAGTCGATGTTCCCGAGTATAATATATATATTTATATATATATATTGATATAGTTTTCAAAACTATTAATCGAATAAGGTTTATTCGATAACTTTATTTTATTTAATGAATATTATTTTGAATATTCATTCGAGGACTTATGACTCCGCTTATTTTATTTAATGAATATTATTTTGAATATTCATTCGAGGACTTATGACTCCGTTTATTTTATTTAAAGAATATTATTATTTGAATATTCATTCGAGGACTTATGACTCCGATTATTTACTAATTAATATTCTTTATTTTATTAAAGAATAATGTGTCCATAATCAAACTCACTTTTGATTATTCAAATAAAGATAGTACTTTCGTATAAGTATATCTTTGGTTATTTAATATTCATTTTAAGTATAAGTTTTAAAAATTCTACTTCAATTATTTTTATAAAAATTATTCTTTTTGGGAATATTATTTAAATAATAATATTCAGATATTTTCTAATATATTGGGACTGATTTATTTTATTAAATCAGCATCACTCCAAACATTCTTAAAAATGTTTTCGAGTCTTCAAAATGATTTTAAAGGTTAGGGCGGATCCCAAAACTCATTTTTATATTTAAGATCCTCCTTTCGAAGGGGATTTAAATACTCGCTCAAAACCTGAGGGATCCGGCTCTATGGTGTATTTTATATTCGCAACAAGGTTGCTATTTTGGTAAAAGAGTTTTTGATTACTTACCCAACACTCGGGAAGTAAAATTCTTGGAACAAGTTAATCCATTAACAGGCATCGCCTGGGAAATATCGGTGAGTTTTCCTTTCCAACTAGATACGACTTCTTGGTGGAGCCGTATCAACAAGTTTCTTTTTGGGGAAAGGGGGGACGAGCTTTACGTTTCAGAGTCATGGATTTCATCTGAACTAGGAGTGGTGTAAGTGGTCGAGTGGCGCCAGCCCAGCCTTATTATATTGCCCCAAATGGCCTGGAAGTTCCGCTAAGACGGTCCATTTCTTAAGAGTCCAGTGTTCGGTTGACAAGTAAATTCGACAGGTTCTCCTCTACATGTAGAAAATGGTGGGGTTGCACTACTGCGACTGATCATCGTAAGTGGTCTTCCTGGCGCGGCAAACTCCCTTAATGAGTTCATCATCCAGTTGGATTATCTGCAACACTACCCGGAGCATTTCGGTCGAAAGGCTACGAATGGGTGGTTGCCGAAGCATTGACAGGGTTAAGCAATTATAATGGTGTTTCCATCAAATGAAGTATCTCGTAACTTCATTATTTATAATGATATTTCAAGGATTGAATCTATTCAAGTCTTATCTTGTAGTCTCATCTGGGTGATGAAGTTTTGAAATTGATTATAACTTGCACGGTGGTAGTTCAAGTAGTATTCGGATATAAGTATATTGGAGTATCTTGTAACTTCATCTTTTAAACTTATATCTAGTAAATAATTATCTTGTGCATGTCAAAGATTTTCGGAAAAACGTTGAGACAAGGTTAGATATATGAGATCACCTTGCAACGATATTTTATACAGTTATAAACGGGAACTCTGTGTATATTATACATGTCAGAGGATTTCAAAGATTGTGAAAAGTATATATGTATATATATACTGAATATTTTGCGACTTGGTCGCGTTAAGATATCAGCTTGGTTCATTTCTTCTTGACCAAGATTTTCATGTGTACTTTGAGAATGCTCATATATTGTTAATTATTATACATATTATTTTGGTGGGCTTGTTGCTCACCCTTGCTTTCTTTTTTTATTACACAACATCAGATAGACAAGATGAACAGGACCAAGCTCCCAATTCGCGAGCGGATAGGAAACGTTCTGCAGTTTCCTATAGGCGTTGATGTCGCTGTAGCTGAGGTAGGAACTACCAATAGGCTAGGCTTTCAACTCTTGATGTACCAAACTTATGTATCTTTATGAATAGTAATAATGGCAAAGAAATGTAAATTTATTCAGAAACCCTTTTAAGGTGTAATGGTATATAATTGTGGAATAAAATGACTCGTCTTATTTTTGGATATTCATCTCTGAGACTATAACTTGTGGTGTGTGTGTTTATTGTGGGGTCACAGTACAGAGTAGTTGATTATTTATTAAGATTGGGTGTTATTAAGGGAAATGGAACTCGTGACAACCCGGATCCCCGACCCCGGATTTGGGGGTGTTACAGAAATGGTATCAGAGCTAAGCGTTATAAACCTCAGAGATGTTGTGACGTTAAAATAATAAGTTCACTAAGATAATAAGGACTCTTGCCAAGTTCATAGTCGGACTACCTAACGTAGTACTGACAGTTAAAACCCTTATGGGAACCCTTATAAATATCGCGATAGAAGCGTAGTTCGTTATCGTATTTAGTAGCGGGACTCCGAACCCTGAGGTTGAGGAGCAACAGCGCGATGATGTTTTATTACTGATTGGGGATCAGATTATGGATCCAATGGAACACCCTAATGAGGGACCGGATGAGATTCATATTGAGAATGTTACGGTTGAGGATGTTATCCCAGAAGGGATTGTTGCTGAGGAGGATCTCGTGGAGGATCCTGATGGGAATGAAGAGAGGACCGCTGAGGAATTGATGACCGTAGTCAGGGCGACTACCAGAGCAAGAATGGCCGCGATGGTGGCACTAGAGGATGAAGAGTTACCAAGGGCACAAAGGGTAATGAGGGCAGAAGGAGTGGGGCCTTCCACGTCACCAATTATACCAGTATCAGACCCTCTTCTAGAGGTTCCTGAAGACATCCATGAGGTTCTACCAATTCCTGTTCCCTCCCCTGTACAGAGCCCAACACCTACTGAGAAAATGCCACCTTTATCTCCTACACCATTGTCACCTGATACCGTGCTAGGTTATCCATTTGAATCTCCTGGGTCTGAACCACCTACACCCCATGGACTACTAGATGCTACCACTGAGGCTTCTCTTATCGCCGAATATTATATGACTTTGGGTGGCCTGTCTGAGGCCCGTAATGTTAGGAGTGATCTGTTGGATCGACATACTGCACCGAGGATTGAGGGTGGGGTACTTCCGGTAGGATTAGCTTATAGCATGGAAATGATTGAGGCTACCACCCGTGTTACAGCTAGAGGCCATCTTGAGGGTCAGATTGATCCAGCTCTACTTGCAACTATCTTAGACCTCATCACCGCCTTAATGGAGCAGGTTAAGGATGTCGTGCGCGCCCGCATTTCTTGATCCATAATAGTGTACAGGGTCTGGGCAATCAGACAAGGGTTTCATGTAGCACCGCTTTTGGAGGATTAGCCTAAGTTATGAATGATTAGTTTTAATGACTAGATGATTATCTATGGTAGTACTTTTGGGATAGAAGTGATCAGATCAAATGATGTAATTCTCTTTAATGTGTTCAGTTGTTGTACCCTCGAACAAAGGGTTAAGTATATATTCGTTAATTTTAGTTCAGATCAATTTATTTGTGATAAGTTCATATTGTTAATTTCACTATTAACACTTAAGAGAGTGTCATGAAGTTTATAGAATTTGAGAATTCATAATTTGCAATCATGCAAGGACTGAACGAGGGAATGACTTAAGCAAAGTAAGTAAGACAAATATCCAGAGATTCTCAAAAAAATTTCCAAGCATCATGCCCCCACGAGGAATAAGATTAGGGGCAAACCTTGAATATGATAATCAGGGAGGTCGTAATTAAGATATAAGGAACCCAGAATATAATGAAGAGGAAAATGAAGAATTTAAATTAAAAGTTGATCCCAATTATGGGGAGTAGGAAGAAATATTTAGACTGAGAAAACAGAAGTCGAGCAAGATAAGAAGAACCAGGATGGTACTCCTATTGGGCAATCCATGGACCTGCCTAAAACAAAACTTATACTTTTACCCCTAACCACCATCTTGAGGAAACAATGTGGTGTGAAATTCTTTCAAGACCTTTAAGTCGCTAAGCTCTCAGAGTTCCAAGGGAATAGCTGACCCAGCCGAGGCAAGAGCCTGGCTAAAGGAAATACAGGAATCATTTGAGATTCTAAATGATTGACGAATCACAAAAGACTGTTTTTGTCACTTACCCTCCTAAGAGAGAGACCACCCGCTGGTGAAAGACCAAGAAAGGCACGGAGCCAGAGGTTAGAATAAACTGATTAAAGTTCAGTCAATTGTTTTCGGGAAAGTAACTCCCAAGGTTATGAAGGTAGTATAAAAACTTTAGAGCCAGCACAAAAGCGGACAAGCATGATGAATTATGAATTTAAGTTGTAAAAGTTATCAAGATTCGTTCTGAGGACACAAATCTAGAATGACGGGATGTTTGAAATCAATGCTTATGTTGTGTTGGTTCATGTAATGATTATAATAGAAAGGAAAATAAAAAGAAACTGAAGTGGAAAGGAGCATAAAGGCAATAGAGTTTGAGGAATGATAAGGGAGTCGGGTATGAGGAAACCCTAAAGACTCGTAGCAATAGAAAAGTATGTAATCGTCAGGATGAGGGTGATTCACCATGAGTTAAAATTGATGGTTGAAGGCATAAGAAGATACATATATTTTATCCCCTGTAAGTTGGGAGGATTCGGGGAAACTTTGAGATAGTTCGAAGGATAAAAACTTTGAGATAGTTCGAAGGATAAATAATGAGACGCGGATAGACTGAGGAGACAAGAAAGTAAGAAATTAGGAAAATTGGATGAAGGAAGTGACCTTCAAGAATGTGAAGTGTAAGACCGGTGGCATGATACCCAGAAAGGGAGACGCCAGGTATGAAAGATATCCCAACATTGAGATGACTGTTGAGATAAACAACAAAAGAAAATGAGGATGTATTAAGAAGATGTTCACGTTGAACACGACCAATATCTTCCAGAACATCCATGTTATCATTACCAAATCAGGAAAGAAAAGTGAATAACCATTGTTATCTTTTGGAGGCCATATGGATTGACCTCAGTTTGAATAAGGATGCTATTGTGAAATTGGTATAGACTATTGAGGTGGGAATGATTGAATAAGATAATCTATCAAAGATATATGACTTGATTTATCCATGTAAGGATGCAAGTACCTTTTTAAAAGGTGGAATTAAGGACATAACCTCAATAGCTTGAGATGAACCATGGGGGATGCATAAAGGATGGCATTTCACCCTTAATAGGGACATTATGAGTTTGGGTAGTATGGAACGAAGGACTAAGGTAACAACAACCTTTAAAGATCAGTAGAGAAATTTTTTAGAAGTACATAGACAATGGTTCTAGTATTAGTAAATGGTGTTTTGATATACCCTGTATCTAGGGAATACAGGAGGAACGATTCAAGGATAACCTTACAGGTTTTACAAGGAAAAAGGTAATATTCAAAGTTCTCAAGAATAGAAATTTTGATAAAGGAAATGTGACTTAATTATAATAATTCCAGGTGGGCACGTGTTGAACCATAAGAAAGTATAGATCGATCCAATGAGGGTCGAGATTGGTGAAAACAAGAAGGACCCAAGATAAGAGACGTCCTAAGTATGATCGAGAGTCAGTCGTGGCAATGTTCACATCTAAAGACTAAGGCAATGACTTATGGAAAAATGGTGATTTTTTTTCTCACCGGGACTTAAGAGAAGCATTTTCACATAAGCAGTGATTGGAAATGAGGTAGAAAATTTAGTTGAAGGTCATTTAAAAGACATTGATTGTAAGGAAATTTTACTATCAGGAAAGGCCAAAGAGGTGGCCGACACTTTAAATGTAAGAGGATAATTATAGGCGCTCGTGCTAGAGGAATACAGTGATGATGGTTGAAGCCGTGAAGGTTGTATTATGGTTTGGAAGATTGACATTCCTTCTGATGATTGTGCGATACTCAATCGTAATAGTAGTTTGGTAACGATTTAATTCATGTAATTTCTGTGAGCGGACTATCTATCTTAGAAGGTCCTATCTTGAGAATAAGCCAGGACCATGTTTTAAAAAGGACGAAATGAACCTTTGAGCTTCATGTCTCCTAATATAGACATATGATTAAGAATGGTATTAACCTGCTATCGTTGCTTTTATTGAAACTCTTCTGCAATTTTATCAGCTTCATGGAATATGTACGCCAAGTTCAGGAGTGTTCTTCATGAATCATGGAATGGCGATTATGTTTCCTCTCTAGATGATTTCGGTACGGCAGGAACGGACTCCGTATGGTTAGCTATTAAGCCTTCATGGAATACGAATGACTACAGTATGTCAACGGTGGACCATAGTAATGCAGGAATGATTCTACGAGTAATGAGCTGATTACTTACAACCGTGAGAGTTGTATTGGAATGGATGTTGAGATTGATTACCACTAATCGGGTCGTGGTGGTGTATAAGTTATCATTGATAGACTAATTAAGTAGATTATCTACCTATTGAATACTTATTCATTCTTATCAATAGAGAGTCATATTACTATACGAGGAAGGTTGCGGTGCAAGCATAGAATTCTAGTAACGATGATGTCTAGAATGAGATCCCAGATCCGATTTTTGATGTCGAGGGAGTTTCAAAGGTGATTGTATATAAGCTCGAGGAAGAGCATGGGTCCATAGAATGATGGACCGAATAACAAAAATATTTAAGCATGTGAAATGCGATGCTATAATACTTGATGTTGATATAAATACATATATGTTTTGTTCTCCTATGACAAACCTCTATAGTTCAGAGGTAGATTTCAAGCCAAATATTTTATGGCAATAATTTTTTTTACGTATATACAATTCTCTTCAGCTCGTTCTTTTCTCTTCTTTTCATTTCATGTAAGCTGAGAAGAACAACCCTTCCAGAAGGGGGGTATTGCCGAATGACTATCTATCTGTGTGATAGAAGCTTAGTAGGATACCACATGTTGTTTAATTGCTTGTCAAGTACTAAAGGCTGGCCACCTTCTGTACTAACTATGTAATAGAACAAGTGTTCATGATCATAGTGATCTCTCAACAAATTCCTTTACTTCTATATGATTGATCAAATTTTGGAAAATAGAAACAGCTGAAAAATGAATAGTAAAGTTATGGTGGTATTCGGAATGGAAACACATTCGTGATACTAAGGTGGACGTGGTTATTAAAAGGTAATAGAGCGCTAACGAGCAAAAGTATAACCAGTATAATATTAGGAACGGAAGGTAGTAGCGATTACGAACTGGAAAAGAATGGGTATTGAGAAGCAAAATCTCTAATGCTAGAAGCTATGATGAGAGTCTGTACAATAGACTTGAAAGAATTTGGAATGATCACTTAACACGGATTGAGTTTTCTCACGATAATAGATCATATGTTAGGTATCGAGATGTCGTCTTATGAGATTTTTGAGGGAAGACAATGTCGATCTCCCTTATGTTAGGATGAAGTTGTAGAGCGCAAGATGCTCGGACCCGCAATAGTTCAAAGGACCAGGGATATAATAGATCTAATCAGAGGACAGCTAGTAGTAACCCAAGATGGACATAAGAGGTATGCTGATTTGACTCGAAAGGACAAAGAGTATGAAATAGGGGACCTAGTAATGTTATAGGTATCCCTTGGAAAGGATTGATGAGGTTCGGAAAGAAAGGAAAGCTAAGTCTATAATTTGTTGGACCCTTGGATATTTTAAGACGTATTGGGAAGTTAGCATATGAGCTAGCTCTACCCCCGAACATGTAGCAAGTTCATAACGTGTTCCACATATCAATGTTAAGGAAGTGTAATTCGGATGCCAGACAAATAGGGGCATATGAGCGCATAGACATGCAACCAGACGTAACCCACGTGGAGCAACCGGGAAAGGTTATAGATAAAAAAAAAAGGAACAAGTACTTAGGAGAAGGGTTATCAAACTAGTCAGAGTTTAATGATAGAACCACAATGTGGGAAAATTTACTAGATAGTTAGAAAGTGCAATGCTAAGAGAGTATCCCTATTCATTTTCTACCTGATTCCGGGACGGAATCCTTTTAAGGAGGGGAGACTGTAATAACCCCAATTTTTGGAATTTTTGAAACCCTTATGAATAGTGTTTTGCTGGTTATGCTGAATAAGAAAATTTTCCATGCCACACTATGTAGGGTTCTTCTATTGTTATTCTGAGATCTTATTAGTACTTTATATGGGATATAAGTGTATGTAAAGATCGTCAGAATCCAAATTCGAACACTTTGATTTTTCCCGAAAATCCACCAGATACCGAAAGAATTGAGTATAAGGGAACAGGATAAAAATGATTTAAATTCAAGGATTATAAGAGAGGATCATAAAAGGAATATAATGTATTGAGAAAGGTTAATGGAACCCAAGTAATGAGATCCCGGGTATGATCCCTCAAACGATAAACGAGAACGAAAGTTAAGCGAACCGTATAACAGATCAGCGGTCATTAGGCATGCAATTAAGAGTTAATCAAGGAGGTTAGGGATGATGATGTCATCAAACCAATAAGAGGAGGACAAGTGGGGGAGGGTGACATAACAAGGTGACATAAGCATGACAAAGAAAGGTGTGTTGTTGGTTGATTAAGAACCACACAAAAGTTACCATGGTAAAAGGTAATAAATCAAAACAAAACAAATCAACCAAGCCAACCAATAACTCATTTCACCAAAAAAACAAAGTTATTTCCCTTTCTTCATCGAAAGCTCTCGGCTTTCTTCTTCTTCAAAGAAAGAAAAAGTCAAAATCCTAGATCCAAGCTTTGTTAATTAGCAAGGTAATTATCTAAGACTCCTTATGCATAGATATAGCTATCCTATAAGTTTGAGCTTCTAATTCATTCACAATCTCTTCCTAAAAATCATGGAAGAAGAGGGTGAATAGTGTTTTTCAAGAACTAAAATTTTTGTTCTTGAGTTTTTGTTTAGATTAAGCTTGGATAAGGACTTTTAAGCGTGATTCCAAGCTAATTACTTGATTCTCCACTCTCCAAGGAAGGTATAACCCCTCCAAACCCTAAATTTACTTTGAGTATTAGGTTTAGTTTTGTTGTTATAGTTCATGAGAGGCTTGATTGTTGTGTATGAAGAGGTTAGTTGGTTTTGTGATGTTTTTGGAGTTGTAATTCTTGGATTATTGATTAATGAACTTAAGTATAGTTTAAATTCATGTTTGAGAATAGTATAAATTGATAATATTGAGTTTTTGGGGCTGGTATGGTGAAGTATGGATGGAGTTTGGTTGGGATGTTGATTGTGGGTTGATTTGGACTGGTATAAATTTGGGTAATCGCGTAAACATAGCCGTCGTAATGCCCGATTCACTTTAGACTGTTTTTGTTCTTAACATTAGGACCCGTGAACTCACTTCTAGGTTTTGACCATTGCCATGATTAGATAGTTCATGTTACGAGCTTCGTTTTGATATGTGGTTCGTTTGAATCCGATGTACGGTTTAGGAGAAACGACCGTTTTAAGTAACGGCATTTCGCGAACGAACCATTACCCCTCGCCTTACTTTGAAACATAGGTTAAAGACTTAAAAGGACTAATTGGAATATGAAACATTTATGTAAAGTGTATTAGGCAGTTGGTAAGGCATTCGCGAAAGAATCGCCTTAAAACTCTTAATGGTAAATTTAATAAAAATGGTGGAGCCGAGGGTACTCGAGCGACTTAAGACAATCATTAAGCGCAAAGCGAGCGTTAGAGTCTAAATTGGTTAAAGTATAGATTTATTAGTGACTTTGGTTTAATTCCAACTTATGTTATTTATAGGTTACCAGACTCGTCCCAAGCCATTTATAACCCCTAGTCGCTCAGGCAAGTTTTCTACCTGTTATACTGTTGTTGTGATGTATACATATGTATATGCATTATCTTGTGATAGATGCATGGTGGTTAATTAGCAAATCTTGTGATATATTGGAGCATGTGATATGGTATATATGCATGTCTGTTTCGTAATCTTGATATATATTGTTGATTCAATTGCTTATAAGTTGCATAATACCTATGCTAGAGATAAGCAGTAGTTGCGTATACCCTTAGTATAGGGGACCCAAAGGTGAACATTTTCTAAAACCGGGAGTCGATGTTCCCGAGTATAATATATGTATTTATATATATATATTGATATAGTTTTCAAAACTATTAATCGAATAAGGTTTATTCGATAACTTTATTTTATTTAATGAATATTATTTTGAATATTCATTCGAGGACTTATGACTCCACTTATTTTATTTAATGAATATTATTTTGAATATTCATTCGAGGACTTATGACTCCGTTTATTTTATTTAATGAATATTATTATTTGAATATTTATTCGAGGACTTATGACTCCGATTATTTACTAATTAATATTCTTTATTTTATTAAAGAATAATATGTCGATAATCAAACTCACTTTTGATTATTCAAAAAAAGATAGTACTTTCGTATAAGTATATCTTTGGTTATTTAATATTCATTTCAAGTATAAGTTTTAAAAACTCTACTTCAATTATTTTAATAAAGGTTATCCTTTATGGGAATATTATTTAAATAATAATATTCAAATATTTTCTAATATATTGGGACTGATTTATTTTATTAAATCAGCATCACTCCAAAGATTCTTAAAAATGTTTTCGAGTCTTCAAAATAATTTTAAAGGTTAGGGTGGATCCTAAAACTCATTTTTATATTTAAGATCCTCCTTTCGAAGGGGATTTAAATACTCGCTCAAAACCTGAGGGATCCGGCTCTGTGGTGTATTTTATATTCGCAACAAGGTTGCTATTTTGATAAAAGAGTTTTTGATTACTTACCCAACACTCGGGAAGTAAAATTCCTGGAACAAGTTAATCCATTAACAGGCATTACCTGGGAAATATCGGTGAGTTTTCCTTTCCAACTAGATACGACTTCTTGGTGGAGCCGTATCAACAAGTTTCTACTTGGGGAAAGGGGGGGGGGGCGAGCTTTACGTTTCAGAGTCATGGATTTCATCTGAACTAGGAGTGGTGTAAGTGGTCGAGTGGCGCCGGCCCAGCCTTATTATATTGGCCCAAATGGCCTGGAAGTTCCGCTAAGACGGTCCATTCCGTAGGAGTCCAGTGTTTGGTTGACAAGTAAATCGGACAGGTTCTCCTCTACATGTAGGAAATGGTGGGGTTGCACTACTGCGACTGTGGCGCCCTCCAAATCCGGGTCAGAAGTTTGGGGTCCACACACACACCTTATTTATAACCTGCTTATAACAATAATAAAGATAACAATAATATGCAGTGACCCTATTTACCAACTACCACGGATCGCAACCGGTTAAAGTATGCACACAAGCCACACATCTACTTATATTACATATCGTTCAAATCCCAACCATTTAAACTCAAACTGAGTATTAAACTTTATTACAAACTTTTACAAACTTAAATTATTCCAAAAGAAGCCTACAAGCTCAGCTCAATCAACCTGAACTCCTAGCTCTCGCGCTGGACTGGGGATCCTCAATACCAACCAGTTCCTTTTTAAGTTGAAAAGAGCAGAAATAATATCGCACAAATGAGCTAACTAGCTCAACAAGTCAAATGACAAAACTGAGAATAATGATCATCAGGTGAACATGATTATGATATCAAGTGAACAATGGATTATGATTTAGAATTGGATATTATACTTTTAATTTAAAAACCAAGGTTAGGCTGCTGATCAGTCACGCACTAACCCCGAGGGCACACATCATTGCTCTAACTACTGGATCCAAGGCACACATTGGCCTAACTTGACCATTATATGGTCTGACCACAAATCTGGTCCACAATTTTATAAAAACAATCCAATTCTAACATAATAACAGAATAAGCAATAATAACCAATAATCAGAATCATTAACAACAATGAGTGTTTAACAATGAAAGAGTTTCAATCCTTATAAGGATCAATAAGATAATTTAAAAGCTTGGATACTGGTATTGAAAGAATTGTATAACCAAGGAATCAATATTCCAGGGTTTCAAAGATTTGGGCTTTCAAAGCATAGGATACAATGTTTGAGTATATAATTAATACAGTTTAGTGTTTGGAATTTTGTTTGCATGTATTTGTGGAGTAGTATCGTATACTTGAGGTTCGTGTTTGGGTATACAATAATCAATGGTCTAGAAAAAATAAGGTTCATGGCTCAAGATCAATAACTGGAATCAGGGTTTAGGTTTCTGTGCTTCGAAGCACTTGCAATATCACAGGATTATCAAGTACTACAATATCTCGAGAAAGTTCAAAACACTTGCCTGATATTAGCTTACTACACTGTACTCGCTTCCAATCACAACCGTTTTACTCCTCAACTACTTGTTTCCCTTTCCTACGCCTTGCCTCTTCTGCTCACATTTCATAAGCATCATCAATAATCGACTCATAGAGTTCTATTCAGCACATACTTCTATCTACCCTTCGTTTTACCCAAATCCGATTAACGGATTGAAAGTTATGCAATAACCAAGTAAATACCGAATATATAGACCGATAGTCAATCAACAAGTCATGTATAACACATAATACATCACGTAATCAATGACATATCATTTATAAAGAAGTCTCGGGTCATAAATATGCTTTCGGGTATTTAAAATGATTTTTAATATATTTTTCAGAATTAATACGGGTCTTTGGATCAATTTCGGGTTAATAAACAGGGTTCGGTTGGCCAATTCTGGCTCCGAAACAATTTTGTAATAATTATCGAGCCTTGGAAATAATTTAGAATAATATTTTAAAGCTCGAAACTATTTTTCGGAATTTTTTAATCATTTTTAAATAATTAAATCTAATTAAATATTTGATTAAAATCAATTAATAATTAATTAAATCAATTAATCAATTAATTTTCGAATTAATTGACCAATTAATTAATTAAAAATTAACTGAAATTAATTAACTAATTAATTTAGATTTATTTTGGAATTAAAAATAATTTTCAGAATTAAAATAATAATTTTCAGAATTTTCAGAAATTAAAAATGAATTTTTGTAATAAAAATAAATAGGAAATATGATTTTTAAATATTTTATAAACAGGAATCCTATTTTTGCAAAGTCTGGAAACCTGGGGGACCAAACTTCATCGTTTTCAAAAGTACAGGGACAAAACTGCAATTTTGCAGTTCTAGTCGCCGGAAAATCGGGGGTGGCCGGAGAACTCACCTCCAGCATCCTCCCACCACCATCACCTTCAGAATTAAACTACAGATTACCAGGAACATATCCATGCAAACAAATCATTCTAATCATCCCTGTTCTGGCCGGAAATTGGCCAAGAACATCGCTGGTTTCCGGCGAACATCGGGAATTTTAAAAATCACAACTCCCTACGATTCAAGCATCCTCTGTTAACGAGCTATATATCAATCGATCGCAAATTTCATAAGAAACACAACCCACTATAAATCAACAGCTAATAACCCCTAAATCAAAAACCCCCAAATTTCAATTGAAAACATTCATACGGGTTATAAACCCTAATTTTGAAATTCGAAAATTAAACCCAATTTTGAGCATGTTATTGAACTCCAAATCAGACGTATGACATATGAAAATCATCTGGGAAAACAAGCTCTACAACATGAAATCATCAAATCATACAAACAATCATCCGAACAAAAATTCATATTTTTAATAAAATAAATTCGAAAATAAATAAATTTTTAGAAATTAACCCTTTGATTCTGCAGGTGTATGGATTACAGATTCTGATAGAGCTTCTCAAGACCTTCAAATCCAGTACTCGAGCTTTTTAAACAAAGATCAATAACACCTTCAAAAGTTGGTTTGATTCTTGGAGTAGTTTATGAATATGTGATTTTTCTCTGTAAAATTATATATTTATCTGTCTGCAAATGATTTTGATACGAAATAAAATCATATATATGCCTGGAGTCTCTATCGGACTCTAGAATCTCTATCAGACTCTCTACATATGACAAATCTGCCTGAAACTCTATTGGCTCATATTATATTACATGCCTAGAGTCTGGATTGTATTTCTTAATCATTGATACGTGAAAGACATTGTGAATGTGCTCCATGTGCGGGGGTAACGCCAACTCATAAGCTACTTTGCCAACGTGCTTTAAAATCTCAAAAGGTCCGACATATCTTGGGCTTAGCTTTCCTTTCTTCCCAAACCTCGTTAGTCCTTTCCATGGTGATACTTTCAATAATACCAAACTCCCTTCTTCAAATTCCATGTTCTTCCTTGACTGGTCTGCATACTTCCTCTGACGATCTTGTGCGGCTATTAATCTTTTCTGGATAATTTCAACAATTTCCTTTGTCTTCTGTACCAGTTCAGGTCCAAGTATTTTGCGTTATCCTACTTCGTCCCAATATACTGGAGATCTACATTTGCGTCCATAAAGGGCTTCAAAGGGTGGCATCCCAATGCTGGCGTGATAGCTGTTGTTATAAGCAAACTCTACCAGGGATAAATGCTCGTCCCAACTTCCTTTGAAATCAATAGCACAAATACGTAACATGTCCTCGATTGTCTGGATCGTTCTTTCACTTTGGCCATCCGTACTCATATTCAATCTTGTTCCCAAACATTCTTGAAAACTCTTCCAGAATCTTGAATTAAACCTTGGATCTCGATCAGATACGATAGACACGGGAATTCCATGACGAACTACAATTTCTTTTAGGTACATATAGACCAACTTGTCGAGCAAAAATCTTTCATTTATAGGCAGAAAATGAGCTCACTTGGTAAGTCTATCCACTATAACCCAAATGGCATCATGATTAGCCCTTGTCCTTGGTAATCCAACTGTGAAATCCATGGTAATATGTTCCCACTTCCACTCTGGAATCTCCAATGGCTGTAACAATCCACTTGGTCTCTAATGCTCTGCTTTAACTCTCTGACAAGTATAACATTTGCTAACCCATTCCGCAATTTCCTTCTTCATGTCTGGCCACCAATAATTCTTCTTTAAATCTCTGTACATTTTGGTACTCCCTGGATGGATAGAATATCTTGAACTATGTGCCTCTTGTAAAATTTCATTCTTCAGCTCCGTCACTGGTGGAATCCAAATTCTTGAAGAAAAACCTAAGAATACCTTGATCATCCTTCTGCGTGCATAATTCCTCACCTACCAAACGATTTATATCTTGATCCATTACATTTTTCTGACACTTCTTTATTTTCTCCAACAACTCCGGCTGGAAAGTCATACTGTATACTTTCGCTTCCTTAGGCTTGCAAACTCTAATTTCTAATTTCAATTTCTGAAATTCCTTATATATATCTTCGGGTACTGATAATATATTCAATCTTTCCTTTCGACTCAATGCGTCTGCCACAACGTTAGCCTTACCAGGATGATAATTAATCGAGCAATCATAGTCTTTGATCAACTCTAACCATCTCCTTTGCCTCATATTAAGTTTCTTCTGTGTGAATATGTACTTTAAGCTTTTGTGATCCGTGAAAATCTCGCACTTTTCTCCATACAAATAATGTCTCCAAATCTTCAAAGCGAAAACGATGGCTGCTAGCTCCAAATCATGAGTAGGATACTTCTGTTCGTGTGGTTTTAATTGCCTTGACGCATACGCAATCACCTTTTCGTGCTGCATTAAAGCACATCCTAGTCCTTTATGAGAAGCATCACTATAAATTACGAAATTCCCTTGATCGTCTGGAAGTGATAAAATAGGTGCTGTGATTAATCTCCGCTTCAAATCCTGAAAACTTTCTTCACACTTGTCGTTCCATATAAACTTTTCATTCTTTCGTGTAAGCTTTGTTAATGGTGTTGCAATCCTTGAGAAATTCTGAACGAATCGTCGATAATATCCCGCCAATCCCAAGAAACTTCTTACCTCGGTGGGTGTTCTTGGTCTCTCCCAATTCGTAATTACCTCGATCTTTGCCGGGTCTACTTTGATCCCTTCGTTACTGACTATGTGTCCTAAGAATTGAACTTCCTGTAGCCAAAACTCACACTTCGAGAACTTAGCATGTAACTTCTTTTTCCTCAAAATCTCCAAAGCCGTTCTCACATGTTCCACATGATCCTTTTTCATCTTTGAATAGATTAAAATATCATCTATAAACACAATAACAAAATTATCCAAATATTCCTTAAAAATTCTGTTCATCAGGTCCATAAACGCTGCCGGGGCATTGGTCAATCCAAAAGACATCACTAAAAACTCGTAATGTCCATGACTTGTTCTGAAAGCTGTCTTTGGTATATCTTCTGGCTTGATCTTCAGTTGATGATATCCCGATCTTAAATCGATCTTGGAGAAATACTTGGCTCCCTTCAATTGGTCAAACAAATCATCAATTCTAGGTAACGGATACTTATTCTTGATTGTAAGCTTGTTGAGCTCTCTATAGTCGATACATAGTCTCATGCTTCCATCTTTCTTCTTGACAAATAATACCGGTGCACCCCACAGGGACACACTGGGTCTGATTACTCCTTTCTCTAACAGCTCTTGCAATTGCTTCGCTAGCTCTTTCATCTCAACAGGCGCCATTCTCTACGGGGCCTTGGATACTGGTTCTGTTCCAGGTGCTAAGTCGATCGCAAATTCAATTTCTCTATCTGGAGGAAGTCCTGGTAATTCGTCGGGAAATATGTCTGGAAATTCATTTACAACTGGAATATCTTCAAGTTTTCCTGACTCCTGACTTCTGTCGATCACATATGCTACGAAATGCTCACATGCTTGTTGTAGTAACTTCTTGGCTTGAATCATCGTTAAGAACTTCTTTACTTGTTTTTGACCCTTGAACGTTACTATCCTTTCGTCAGGCGTTTTCACCATTACCTTCTTATTTCGACAATCTATCTGGGCATCGTGCCTAGATAACCAATCCATCCCTAATATAACGTCAAATTCTCCTAATTTAAATGGTATCAAATCTACACAAAATTTACTACCAGAGATCTCAATCTCACAATTCCCACAAACTTGGTTAACAGTTACACGTTCTTGATTTGCTAATTCCACAGTCATTATTTCATTTAAACATTCAACTGGACAATTTAACTTACTAACAAAGTCTTGTGAAACAAATGATCGAGTTGCTCCCGAATCTATTAACACTTTGGCACATAAAGAATTCACATTAAGCATACCTGCCACGACATCCGTATCCTGAATAGTATCCTTCACAGACATATAAAAAACTCTAGCCCTTGGAGTCTCATTCATTGTTGGGGTAGATCCCATAATCCTCAATGCATTACTGACTGGGGCTGGTGTCTTACAATCCCTGGCCATATGTCCTGGCTTCCCACATTTAAAGCATGTAAATCCAATGGCTGGAACCTTCACTACTGGATTCCGGATAGGCTGATCCTTATTTGCTGGCTCTCTTGCTGGCTGATTTCGGCACTCCCTCGAATAGTGCCCTTTTCTGGTTACATTTGAAACATACCACGTTCAACTTATTACAAATTCCTCCATGCTTCTTTCCACATACTTGACAATCTGGAAAAGTTAGTCTCAACTGATTTGGCTGATTTGCATTAACTGGACGGTTGCTCTGGCCTCCGTCTCCTGCATTTTGTCTTCTAAAATTAAAATTTCTCCCTGGCTGAAACTTGCCCTTCTTAAAATTTGGAAACTTCCCTGTTTGTGACTGACCCTCACTTCCCTCAACTTTCCTCTTCTTGCTTTCCTTTTCCTTCTGGAACATCTCACTCTCTGTCTCTGCGATCATAGCCTTCTGTACTACTCCTGCATAGGTATCCAATTCAAAAATGGCTACCTTCCCTTTGATCCATGGTTTCAAACCTTGCTGAAATCTTTTAGCTTTCTTCATGTCAGTATCCACATACGACGGTACGTATCTTGACAATTCCTCAAACTTACCCTCATAATCTGTTACCGACATGTTCCCTTGCTTTAATTCTAAAAACTTCAGCTCCATTTGATCCTGAACAAATTGAGGAAAATACTTTTCTAAAAACAATTCCTTAAACCTTTCCTAAGTAATAACATTTGTACCTTCCAATGTCTTCACCATCTCCCACCAATAGGTGGCTTCATTCTTCAGATAGTAACTTGCAAACTCAACCTTCTGTTCCTCCTTTACTTTCACTAAGGCAAATGCCTTCTCTATTACCTTTAACCAAACATTTGCTTCAATTGGCTCTAAGGAACCCTTGAATTCTGGTGGGAGTGGTGAGAGACGACTTAGGGAGAGGCTCCAGGAATTTCGTAGAGTCGCTGCTGTGAGGATTGCTGAGGCTATACATGAGGACATCACCCCTGATTTCCTAGTGGAGTGGGCTAAGTGGGTTCTAGAGGAGCTTGAGGAGATAGGAGGTCCAGATTTGCCATGAGCCAGAGATTCAGAGATGGAGATGCTGAGCAGTGTTGTTATGGTTATGTAGTATGTACAGTGGTGTGTAATATGTACCAGTAGACTTTTGAGTTGTATTTATAGACTAGTTATGCTGACTAGTGAGTAGGTTGTTGTACCCTTTTTGCTTTCACTTCCGAAACGTCTTTACGCTTGTACTACCTAAAACTTTTGATCTATATATATCAGCACCTTTTTCCTTTCCATTATTGTCATTTATTTTATTGCACCTGTTTTACCTTACCTTATCTATTGCACCAGTTATACCCTGTGATACCATGTACCCTGTTTTCCATAACTGTTTATATTCTGTAAAGAAGCATGCAATTTACTTAGTTACAACTGTTTTCAAAAAGAGATACCTCTGTTTTACAAAAAATTTCTTTTATACAAAGATTTGATTCAAAAGCTGAATAAGTTGTTTGATTCTTTACAGAAAATGCCTCCCAAAAGAAATACCCGCACCAACACCCAGAATGAAGAAACCAACAACAACAACCAAGATGATACAAATCCAAATGTGAACCCAGGACCCATGGACCCAGTAATAGCCCATATTCTTTAAATCTTGGCCCAACAAACAGTTCACCTGGCACAACAACAACAAAGACAGACCAACCCCCAGGTAACTTTTAAAACTTTTCAGGCAGTAATCTCTCTGGTACGCATGATATGCAATAACTCCTGGATCTGACCCTGTAGGAATCGCTGCTCCATAAGGCAAGCCTCAAACTGATGATATGGGACAGGATAGGAAGAGAACTGGAAAGGTACTCCTGTGACTGAACGACTAGTAAAGCCTGAATCAGCAGGTGGGGGTCCTCTGACAGGTGTCCTCATGCCTGGAGGTGGAATAGCCTGCAGTGGTACGGGCTGCAACACAGGTGGAGGTAGTATAGCCAACACTGGTGGAACAACATGACGTGGATCCGAAGACGGCACTCCAACTGAAAGCTCCGAGTGATCAGCTGATACGGGGATAAAAGAGTCGGTCATCGCTGCTATCTGAAATCATATCGCAATATAAGAATCTCGAACCACGACGCGAATTATACTACTACTGGTTATACCGTAACACTCAACCTCTCAACGTTCTATCATTCTATTCCTTACTTCTAATCCTAACCCTCTACCCATTCTCGTCAACCTAGGCTTGTGTCAGTAACTTATAACCTGTAGCTCTGATACCAAACCTGTGGCGCCCTCCAAACCCGGGTCAGAAGTTTGGGGTCCACACACACACCTTATTTATAACCTTCTTATAACAATAATAAAGATAACAATAATATGCAGTGACCCTATTTACCAACTACCACGGATCGCAACAGGTTAAAGTATGCACACAAGCCACACATCTACTTATATTACATATCGTTCAAATCCCAACCATTTAAACTCAAACTGAGTATTGAACTTTATTACAAACTTTTACAAACTTAAATTATTCCAAAAGAAGCCTACAAGCTCAGCTCAATCAACCTGAACCACTAGCTCTCGCGCTGGACTGGGGATCCTCAATACCAACCGGTTCCTTTTTAACTGGAAAAGAGCAGAAACAATATCGCACAAATGAGCTAACTAGCTCAGCAAGTCAAATGACAAAACTGAGAATAATGATCATTAGGTGAACATGATTATGATATCAAGTGAACAATGGATTATGATTTAGAATTGGATATTATACTTTTAATTTAAAAACCAAGGTTAGGCTGCTGATCAGTCACGCACTAACCCCGAGCAAGGCACACAACATTGCTCTAACTACTGGATCCAAGGCACACATTGGCCTAACTTGACCATTATATGGTCTGACCACGAATCTGGTCCACAATTTTATAAAAACAATCCAATTTTAACATAATAACAGAATAAGCAATAATAACCAATAATCAGAATCATTAACAACAATGAGTGTTTAACAATGAAAGAGTTTCAATCCTTGTAAGGATTAATAAGATAATTTAAAAGCTTGGATACTGGTATTGAAAGAATTGTATAACCAAGGAATCAATATTCCAGGGTTTCAAAGATTTGGGCTTTCAAAGCATAGGATACAATGTTTGAGTATATAATTAATTCAGTTTAGTGTTTGGAATTTTGTTTGCATGTATTTGTGGAGTAGTATCGTATACTTGAGGTTCGTGTTTGGGTATACAATAATCAATGGTCTAGAAAGAATAAGGTTCATGGCTCAAGATCAATAACTGGAATCAGGGTTTAGGTTTCTGTGCTTCAAAGCACTTGCAATATCACAGGATTATCAAGTACTATAATGTTAGGTCACACTTTCACTGTAGAGGGGGTGAATACAGTGTTTATTACAATCAAATCAAACTTCAAGAACTTATGTAACAGAAAACAAACTTTATTTAATCAATAAACTCTGTTACAATCTGGAACTGTTATCTCTCAGTGATGAACAAAATATCACGAGAGCTGCTAGGGTTATAGTAAATAATATTCTCGATTATGATAACACTTATAGTGTAAATCCTATGTCTGTGTTTATATACTACACAGTTACAAGATAATCGCTAATTGATATGGAATATAATTCTGCTTCCTAAAATATATCAATCAGATATCTTCTATTCCAAGTATTCCATTCTTCACGGAATTCCTTCTTCATGCATATCTCTTCTTATGTTTATCTTGATCTTCTTAACTTTAATCAGCTACTGTCCTTATCTGATCGTCCTTCAGCACTTAAGTTCTGATATCTATCTCCTGATAACATAAGTACTGATATCCCTTAAGTTCTGACTTCCAGTATAAGTACTGATCAGTTAAGTACTGATTTGTTCTGTTCAAATAAGATCTGAAATCTAAACATAAAACATATTAGCCATGACATTATCAAATATATCTAACAATCTCCCCCAACTTGTAAATTAGCAAAATATACAAGTTTAACAGATATTTGATGATGTCAAAAACATTAAGTACAAATGCATGAGAAATAGACAAGATAACTACAACTTACAGTCCTTAAAGTTTTTACCAATTCAACTTCTGATAACAACTTCAATCTGTATAAATATCAGAATTTAAGCAGTTGTAGATCTTCGACTTGGCTTCATCATTTTCTGATCTCTCTGATGTCAGGAGTTGTTCTGAGATAATTCTTCAACAAACATTTCTCAGCATATCTGAGTTCATCAATCATTCTCCGTTTGACATCTTTAAGCTCTGCAGTATTTTCATCAGTTTGAAATATTGCAGCTCTGAGATCATTAATCTTTGCTTTTCTCAACTCCCGATCTAGTCTTATGACATAAGCTTTGTTAGACTCTAGATTGAATTCAAGCCCCTTAATACCAAGATATGTTCTGATCTGTGCAGTATTAGGCTTCATATCAACAATATCACCATTGTGATCTCTGTACTTTGGAACATATCTGCTGTCAGACCTCTGAATCTGTTCTTTTAAGTAGTTTGCAGCAGTCTCTGTTATTCTGTTATCCACTTGAAGTAAGAAAAGTACATGCTCCAATTCTTCAAAATACTTCAAAGGAATAGCATTTTGTCTTATATGATAAACCCTACCATCTGTCATGAAATACAACATAATGTATTCTTTCAAGTAGGTATGGTAAACCATCTGTACAGATTCTAGTTGATTCAATCTCTCAGGAGTTGCTCCAATACCTGGTTCACTCAAGGAAGTTGGATCATCGGTAGTGTTGTGTACTCTTCTTTCATCAGCACTTCCCAATCCAGTTTTATCTCTAGCTTCCTTTCCAGTAACTACTCTTGCTTCAAAACCACTTGAAGTAGTCTTCAAAGATTGAGTCTGTTTTGCTTTAGTGAATCCTGGTAGGAGTGTTTTAGATTTATTTTCTGATATCAAGTTAACTTGAGCACTGTCAGAGGTTACTTGCTTCTTTTGAATATCAGAACTTACAATTTCTTGACTCTGAACAACTTGAGCCATGTCAGAGGTTGTTTTAAGAACTTTTCTTGAAGTCAGAGCAAGATTATCTTTTCCATCAGTAATTTCTTCTTCCTCAGGAGGTACATAAGGCTTGATAGGTTCACCAACCTTTTCTTTACCCTTGGATCTTGGATCTATCTGTGGTTGTGATCTAGCCAAAGTTTCTTCAGTATGTATCCTTTCTTTGATCACAATGCCTTTAGATTTTGGAAGTAACTTTTTACCAGAAGCTTCAGATTTATATGTGACTTTATCTGATTTAAGTCTGGCTTCTTCTTCCTTTAAACTTTCCAAGTCCATCCCTGGATTTTCTTGAAGAAATAACTGTCTTGACATTTCCTCATCAAGATCTAGAAGTTCATCAGAACTTATCCTTTTACCAGCAGCAGAACTTATTCTTTTCCAAGTATCAGAACTTGTTCTGTGACTAGCTTGTCTTGATGTAAACCTTCTACCTTGACTATGACCACCACCCATTCCAGAGTTTCCTTGGTCATCTTTTCCATCATCCTTTCCTTGCAGTGACTTGTTGGTTTTGCATTTGGACTTAATTACCTTCTCCCCCTTTTTGGCATCAGCAGGTAATAAAAGAGAGATAAGTAGTTCCACTGAGGTCTGGATTTCAGTAAGTTGCGATTGCTAAGAAGCTTGATTTGTCGGAATTTGATCAATCTGAGCTTGTTGCTTCTCTTGAGTTTTCTCAATATAAGCAACCCTGTCAATGGTAGGTTGGAAGAACTTTTTCTTATCAAGTTTCCAAACTTGTTCCTGTTTAATAAAGTTCTCCTGAATCTTGTGTAGCTCTGCATGAGTGTTGGAATGAAGACCTTGTAGATGTTTAGTACTCAATGCAGTGACTCTAAGCTGGATTTTAAAATCATCAGAATGTAACATTTCATCAGCTTTAGTCAAGTGCTCAGCAAGATGTAAAGCATTTGGAACACATGAAACTGAGTTCCATTCCTTAGTCCACTCCTGACCTGCAGGAGTTTCACTCCAAGGTACTGGTGCATCCCTGATAACAAACTCCTTTAGCAGTTCAGACTTAGGAAGAGTCAGTGGAGGAGTATGTTCTGAAGGACCTGCTTCATCAGCATCTACAGTTGTAGCAGCTTCACCAGTATCTCCAACATTTGCAGCATCAGAACTTAAAGAATCAGTATCTTCTGATAAGACAACTGTGTGAGTAGCAATGGAGGCTTCAACATTCTCTAATTGCTGATCTGATACTAAGTTCTGATCAACAGCCATATCCTGATGCTCACCTAAAATCTGATCATCAGCATCTTGATGCAGATAAGGTGTTAGTGATAACTCAGGAGTTTGAACAGCATCAGTAACAGGTGTTGTGGAAGGATTATTTGCTGTTGGAGCTTCTAAGAAAAGTATTTCAAGCACAACCAAGTTCTGAATATCAATTTCAGAACTTGTGCCTGGATCAACAAGAGACCTAGAAGGTGAATTAGCCTTGTCAGATACAGGTTCCTGAGATGGAGTTGATGGAGAAGAAGTGACTGGAGAAAATTCCTTGTCTTGTGAGATCAGAGATTCCTGATCCCCTTACTTAGCTGCTTCCTCCTCATCATCTGAAACTGGCCTCTGTGCCCTCTGTTTCTTGTACTTCCTTGTTGATTTGGATTCCTTGGGAGTTTCAGGAACCGTCATACGTCTAAGCCTCTTGAGAAGCCTAGAACCCCCAATTGCAGAATCCTTCTGAGAAGGTGCCTTCTCAGCTTCATTTAGCACAGGTTCTGAAGAGGGAATCTGATCCTCAGAATCTGATTCATCTCTCAAAGTAATCATCCTCTTCTTCTGAGATGTTTGAGGAACAGTCTTTGTTCTCTTTGGCTTAGAGGATGTAGGCTTCACAGTAGGTGCTGAAGAAGAAGGTTGAACAGTCTGTGAAGTGGAGAGATAGGATTTGAGATAAGTTCTGAGGGTAGGTTGAGTAGAATGAGAGGTAGGGACTGAGGTTGATGGATTTTGGTTATGGTGAGTTGGTTGAACATTTGAGTAAACAGATTTGTAAGTAGCAGGATCAGCATTTACCAGAATCTGTTTCACAGACTGAGGAATCTGTAATTGTCTCACCATTGATTTCTTTGTGTCAGCATTTATCAGGTCGTTAAAGTACCTTTTTGCAACCTTAAAAGGTGGGGTTTGAGTGCTGACTAACTGGGGTTCAGCAGTACAATACGTATAAATAAGTTGACAGAATCTAGCAAAATAAACAACATCTCGATCCTCTGTCATCCTATCCCCAATAAAACCAATTATTCCAGTTGCAAAATCAAAATGAGTTTGATGGATAATAGCATACCCGATGTGCTGACTCAGAATTGGGATGGCATCAAAATTTGAACACTTGTTGCCAAAAGCCTTGGTGATGCAATCGAAGAAGAAACTCCATTCTCTTCTGATATTAGCCCGTTTCAACTGTCCAAGTTTCGTCAGACTCTTTTCATATCCCAAATCAGTCATTAACCCCCGAAGTTCTGATTCCTCTGGTATAGAGAAGGTACAATCTTCTGGAAGATGTAATGCTCTTCGTACTGTACCAGGAGTGACTACATAGGAAGAATCACCCACTTGGAAGATAATACTGGGAGTTCCTCGTTTACCACCATCATCATAAACTCCAGTCCTCCAGAACCGCAGAACTTGTTGACTTGAAAATAATTCAGGCTGAGTTAAGGCGTACCCAACCTCACTATGTGCAAGAAGATCTTGCACAAAATGCAATTCAGATGGAGCTTCAGCATGATCAAGAATTGCAGCATAGTTGTTTGGAACAAACTTTGCTCCATCAATGATTAAATCCTTTGGTGCCATGTGAAAAAATATTGAAATTCAAGTATGCCTGTTAGGTGTTGGAGATAATGTCTGTATGAAAAACCAACGTGAGAAAGAATGAGAAAGAGAGTAAAAGTAAGAAGAGAGATAAAGTATAAAGAAAGTAAAAGATTAAAGAAATCTTCTCTCTGTTGTTCTTATACTCTAAAAAAAATGTTACCGTTGGACACCTGTCAGACATGCAGTAATAACGGATAGTTACTGGGCTCGAGAAAACAGGAATGATTACTTACCCAGTTGCCTTGTTTCAAGGAAAAACCATTTCAGTTATCAAGAGACACAGGTTTAATTCAAAATTGAAACCGTTAGCACTGATTGAATTGTTTTTCACTGCAACATTAATATTCTGAAAATGAATCATGTTAAAAATGACCGAGATAATTTCGATGAATAAGTGCTGATAAAGAATCAGAACTTAAAAAAAAAAAATTAAAAGGTCATCAGAATATCAAGCAGGATTTAACAACACAAGATAAAATAACTCAGAGACAAAATCTTGAAGTAAAAACAGTTTTCATTAATATATCAAGTCAATACATATATGAAATAGAGATTACATCAATACAAGATTTGCCCTAAGCTTCTAATCCTAACGTCAACAGCTTTAGTCCTAGCTAAGAAGCCTGACAAAGCTGAGGATGAAGAAGAACAGGAAGAAGATGAGATTAAGTCATCTTCCTCTTCCTATCTTCGACAAACAAGATGGCGAGTCGTATGATTCGCTCTTGCTGACGGATAGCTTCTCGCCTTTCCTCCTCTAGGCGCTCCAGATGGTGATGGTAATCCATCTCGAAGAATAGAAGGTGAGCCAGCACCTCCTGTGGGACAGAGTCCCAGATCTCCTCAGGAATGGCTGTTATATGCCACTCCTGCTGCCACTCGGCACAACTGAGCTCCATTGTGAAGGTTTGTGTGTTCAAAAACATGTTGTATCGAACCATTGTATTTTTGACAGAAGAAGGAGGATAAGTGTGTGTGATGGAAAGACTAATGTGAAGTGGCTGTGTATATAGGCAAGAGAATGCCAAGAGACGCAAAGATATTTAATGCTGACAGGTAGAATTAATTCTACCTCGTCTCCCTAGTCTTTGAAAAAGAATAACAGTCATTGGAAAAGGAATGTGCACATGTAACAAGAGTGAACTGTTCAAGGACGAGTGCCATTATGTTTTAACCATAGACTATTAATCTTCCACTTCAACATTTCGAAATTGAGTTGAGACTGTTACCAAATTTTACTCACAGATAAGTCAAGTAAAGGGTTAGACTGAAAAATCAGAACTTAGACCTATACCAGAACTTAACAGTCATCAGAACATAATGTCTTAACTCGAACAAGGAATATCTATCTTAGTAAATACTCATATAAGTTCTTAGTTATGAACGTCAGAACTTAATCATCAGAACGTGTAACTAGAACTTGTCCTCAGAATTTGTGCAAAAGTGACACAATGACTGTTTATCTAAAATAACATAGACCACCACAGAAATTTCATCATTCATATGGAGTGATGTGTGTGTGCGTTAAGCTAAATAACAGACAAAGAGTAAAGTCTGATCTACTTCAGTACATCTTAGAAATAAGTCATAATTAAAATTTTGCTAAATAGCTGTCATTATCCTGAAACCTACTGATAAATGAGTTCATGCATGAGTCCACCTCAACTGTTTTGTGCTAATTTTATGCATCTTTTGAAATTCTATTTTACAGAGGCTTCTCAGTGTAAGTGAGTCACGACTGCTTATCAGAATTTATGCTATTATCAGAGTATTTCTCCAGTAATCATAGAGTGTGAAAAGTCACCAAGAAAAAATATTTTGCTTTTCTAATGCATATTTACTTAATACCAGCAATGCACTTGGGTCGTCCCATTCACATTTTTACTCTAGATCTCAAAGGAGTACCTGATATTATTCTTTGATTCTTTTTCTTTTTCTTTTGATAAGTGAGGTTTATCAGCACTTAGTACATTCAGCAGTTTTACTAGAATCAGAACTTAAACAGATGAGTAGCATTATTCTAATTTGGGACTTAGTAGTAAGATGAATAAAGTAAACTAAACTAAGCTCAAGTATCAGAATTTGCTTGTGTCATAAGATTTCCACAGAAATAATTACTTCTTTCATGGGATCATTTGTTTATTGAAGACTAGTAGGTCAGTATCTTGCACAATTATCCTCATAGGGTAGAATAGTTACTGAAACAGACATATTACTTATCAGAGTTTAGAAATATGTATCAGACAACAATCAGTACTTAAAAACATTTATCAATTAATGCACAGAATATACAAAGAGATTAATTCTGTAAATACTGATCATAAAGTCTGATAACAAGTTTAAGCAGATTTAGAGAAAGAACCTGAAATCATTCCAAGTTCATTTACCAATTTTGTAAAGGTAGCTTCACACAGTGGTTTTGTGAAGATATCTGCTACTTGTTGATCTGTGGGAACAAAATGCAATTCCACTGTACCTTCATCCACATGTTCCCTGATGAAATGGTACCTGATGCTGATGTGCTTTGTCATAGAGTGTTGAACTGGATTACCTGTCATAGCAATAGCACTTTGATTATCACAGTAAATAGGGATTTTGAAATACGTTAACCCATAATCCAGTAACTGATTCTTCATCCAGAGAATCTGTGCACAGCAGCTTCCTGCAGCAATATACTCTGCTTCTGCAGTTGATGTGGAAATTGACTTTTGTTTCTTGCTATACCAAGAAACCAACCTGCCTCCAAGAAATTGGCAGCTACCACTGGTGCTTTTCCTGTCAATTTTACAACCTGCAAAATCTGCATCTGAGTAACCTATTAATTTAAAATCTGATTCTCTAGGATACCATAATCCTAGATCAGCTGTTCCTTTAAGATACTTAAAGATTCTTTTTACAGCTGTTAAGTGAGGTTCTCTTGGATCTGCTTGAAATCTTGCACAAAGACAGGTAGCAAACATGATATCTGGTCTACTAGCAGTTAGATAGAGAAGTGAGCCAATCATACCTCTGTAATCAGTAATATCTACTGAATTACCAGTATCCTTATCCAGTTTTGTTGCAGTGGCCATGGGAGTGGATGCACTTGAACAGTCTTGCATTCCAAATTTTTTCAGCAAGTTTCTGGTGTACTTAGATTGACAAATAAAAGTTCCTTCTTCACTCTGCTTGACTTGAAGGCCCAGAAAATAACTAAGTTCTCCCATCATACTCATCTGATATCTTGACTGCATTAGGTTGGCAAACTTTTTGCAAAGTTTATCATTTGGAGACCCAAAAATAATATCATCAACATAAATCTGGATCAAAAGTAAGTCCTTGCCATGGTTGAGATAGAACAGTGTTTTGTCAATAGTTCCTCTGTTGAATCCACTTTCCAGAAGAAACTGAGCTAAAGTCTCATACCATGCTCTAGGAGCTTGCTTAAGTCCATAAAGTGCTTTATCAAGCCTGTAGACATAATCTGGATGTTTGGAATCTATAAAGCCTGGAGGTTGTTCAACATATACTTCCTCTTCCAATTCTCCATTGAGAAAAGCACTTTTCACATCCATTTGAAAGACAGTAAACTTTTTGTGAGCAGCATAAGCCATGAATATCCTTATGGCTTCTAACCTAGCAACTGGAGCAAATGTTTCATCATAGTCAATTCCCTCCTGTTGAGAATATCCTTTTGCAACTAGCCTTGCTTTGTTCCTTACAATTATGCCATCACTGTCAGTTTTGTTTCTGAATACCCACTTTGTACCAACAACCGATCTATTCTTGGGTCTTGGCACTAAGGTCCAGACTTTGTTTCTTTCAAATTCATTCAACTCTTCCTGCATTGCTTGCACCCAATCAGCATCTTGAAGAGCTTCTTCCACTTTCTTTGGCTCAGACTGAGAGAGAAAAGAATTGTAAAGACATTCATTCGAAGTACCTGTTCTAGTTCTGACACCTGCCTCAGGATTTCCAATTATTAAATCAGGTGTATGTGATTTTGTCCACTTCCTTGCAGATGGAAGATTTTCTCTAGAACTGGATGCTACCCCATGATTCATGCTGTCTTCGGTTTCATTTTCTGATGCTCCCCCTGAAACTATGCTCTCTGAGTTGGATCCTTCAGTATTTAGATTTTCAGTACTGTCAGTACTTGGCTTATCAGAATTTGACGAATCTGAATTTGAAGAGCCAGATGTATGTTCTGATGCTTCTTGAGATGTGATAATATCTTGAGTATGCTCCCCCTGCATTGGTGCATCTTCCTTTGACGTAGTCACCACAGTTTCAATAACATCAGAGTTTAATCCATCAGAATTTACAGTATCAGGACTTAGACTGTCAGGACTTGAGGTATCAGAATATGAATCTTCATTTTCAAATCTCAGCTGATCATGATCAATGCAATCTTCAAGTCCAGTGATCTTCTTGTCATCAAAAGAGACATTGATAGATTCCATGACCACTTTTGTTCTCAAATTATAGACTCTGAAGGCTTTTGTAGAAAGTGGATATCCCACAAAGATTCCCTCATCAGCTTTTAGATCAAACTTGGATAGCTGTTCAGGATGAGTCTTGAGAACAAAACACTTACATCCAAATACATGAAAGTATTTGAGATTTGGCTTCTTGTTCTTCACCATCTCATATGGTGTTTTTCCATGCTTGTTAATGAGTGTTGCATTATGAGTAAAATAAGCAGTCTGCACAGCTTCAGCCCAGAAATAGGTTGGAAGCTTTGCTTCTTCAAGCATTGTTCGTGCAGCTTCAATTAGAGTTCTATTCTTCCTTTCAACAACTCCATTTTGCTGTGGAGTTCCAGGAGCAGAAAATTCCTGCTTTATTCTATGATTTTTGCAGAACTCTTCCATTATCAAATTCTTGAATTCAGTGCCATTATCACTCCTCAAAATTTTCACAGAATCTTTGATCAATTTATCCAGATGTTTGACATGATTAATCAGGATAGATGCAGTTTCACTTTTTGTGTGCAAGAAATACACCCATGTGTATCTGGTGAACTCATCTACTATGACCAACGCATATTTCTTCTTTGCAATAGACATGACATTCACTGGACCAAATAGATCAACATGAAGCAGATAATAAGGCTCAAGAATTGATGATTCAGTCTTGCTCTTGAACGAAGATTTTCTTTGTTTAGCCTTCTGACATGAGTCACAAAGACCATCAGGAACAAATACTGATTTTGGCAGTCCTCTCACAAGATCTTTCTTGATCAGTTCATTTATCTTGTTGAAGTTTAAATGAGAGAGTTTCTTGTGCCAATTCCAGCTTTCTTCAGTTGAGGCTCTACTCACTAAACAGATTGCAGAACCATCAAAACTTGTTGAAAGCTTAGCTTCATAAATGTTACCACGCCTGAATCCCTTCAGAACAATTTTTCCTTTAGATTTACTAATTATTTCACAATGTTCTGCAAAGAAATCAACATGATAACCTCTGTCACAGATTTGACTTATACTCAGTAAGTTGTGTTTAAGTCCTGAGACCAGAGCTACATTTTTAATAATGACATTCCCAAGATTGATATTGCCATATCCCAAAGTTTTTCCAATGTTGCCATCTCCATAAGAAACACTTGGGCCAGCTTTCTCCACAAAGTCTGATAGCAGGGCCTTATTTCCAGTCATATGTCCTGAACATCCACTGTCCAGAACTAAAATATTTTTCCTGTTGCCCTGCAATCAAAAAGACCACTAATTATTAGTTTTAAGGACCCAGACTTGCTTGGATCCTTTGGCCTTTTTAGATTTGTTAACATTTGCAGCGGATTTAGCATCAGATTTTATGTTAACAGTTTTCTTATCAGAACTTATACTACCAGACTTTGAATCAGAACTTACACTAGAAGGAACAACAGAAACTTTCTTTAAAGAAGGTTTTATTTGATAATAATCATAGTACAAACTATGATATTCCTTACAAGTATAAATGGAATGCCATAAACTACCACAATGAAAACAAGGATTTTGTGGTTTGTATCTAACAGACTGACTCTTAACTCCTGACTTTGTAGATAAGGAGTTAATATTCTTATTCTTCCTGCAAAAAGAAGCCAGATGGTTAGAACTTCCACAGTTATGACATGCTTTCCTAGGAGCATCAGGAACAGATTTATAGTTATTGCTTTTATTCACACCTTCCTTTCCATTCCTATTTTTCCTAGGTGATTTTACCTTGTTTGCATTCTTAACATCTTTCAGCTTATGCTTAAGCTGCTTCTTTGTCATTAAGCCTATGTTAACTTCAGCTGTCTTTTCCTGTTTTAGTTTGTCAGAAGCTAATTCCTTTTTAACTTCTGATTTCTCATTTTCAGATTTTTCAGTTACAAACTTAACAGGTTTTAACTTCGGCTTTTGCTTATCAACAGGCTTAATTTCTACAGTTCCTTTTTCATTTTTATTTTCTCCATAGCCTAAGCCCTCTTTCCAGTTTCCACTGCTTAGCAAATTTTGAGTTGTTTTGCCAGAGTTAGTCCAAGTTCTTATAATCTCTCTCTCCTTTTCTAACTCAGTTTTTAGAGATTCATTCATTTTTAGCACTTCATCCCTAACATAAAAAGCATCATCTCTATCCTGCTGAGTTTGATGGAACATGACTAACTCTTTTTCTAAGAAATCATTTCTTTTCCTAAAAGCAAGATTTTCAGAAGTTAATCTTTCACATGTTAAAGTTTGATCTCTATAACTAACAAACATGGTTTTAAGATATCTTCTCAACTCATTAATATCATCAGTATGAAAAGCATAAGTAGTCTGAGGTACCTTTGTTTCAGCAGCTTCAGAACTGCTCTCAGAACTTGATTTATCAGCATTTGCCATCAATGCATAGTTCTCCTCACTTTCAGAGTCTGAGGTGTCTGTCCAGCTTTTCTGCTTTGTGACAAGAGCTTTGCCTTTGTCACTCTTGGTCTTCTTGCAATCAGGAGATATGTGGCCTTTCTCACCACAATTATAACATTTAACATTAGCGTAATCTCCTCTGTCAGACTTTCCTACTCTTCCTTCAGATCTTCTGAAATTCTTCTTATCAGAACTTATGCCTTTTCTGGAAAACTTCTTTCCCTTCCTGAACTTCCTGTATGCAATCTTTGTGATTCCTTTCACCATAAGAGCACACAGCTTCATCATCTCCTCATCAGCATCAGTTTCAGGCAAGCTTTCAGAATCTGAGTCATCATCACTCTCAGAACTTGATGACTCAGTATCAGACTTTATGATAAGAGCTTTACCCTTGTCTTTCTTTGAGGAAGGTGGTTTGGGGGATTCCTCTTCAGCCTTGAGAGCAACTGTCCTTGACTTTCCTCCTTTCCTCTTGCTTCTTTGTTCCATCTCAAGTTCATGAGTCTTGAGCATTCCATAGATTTCATCAAGAGTTGTCTCATCAAGATTGTAGTTGTCTCTTATTGTTGTTGCCTTCAAATCCCAACATTCAGGAAGAGCTAACAGGAATTTAAGGTTTGTATCTTCCAGATCATACTCCTTATTTACTAATGACAAGTCATTCAAGAGTTTGACAAATCTATCATATACATCAGTCAATGACTCATTAGTCCTAGAGTCAAAGTGTTCATACTCTTGAGTGAGTATTGTCTTCCTGTTCTTCTTAACTGTTTCAGTTCCTTGACACCTTGTCTCCAGTGCATCCCATATCTCCTTAGTAGTCTTGCAGTTGATTACCCTGTTTGACATTACATTATCAATGGCACTATGCAATAAGTGTCGTACCTTGGCATCCTTAGCAATAGATGCTATATCTTCAGCAGTGTAATCACTCTTTTCCTTTGGTACGGTCATTGCTGCTTCACCTGCAACTACAACAGCGAGCTTGGTAGGTTTGTGAGGCCCTTCCTTGATTCTATCAAGGTATTCTGGATCTGTTGCTTCCAGAAACATGGTCATCCTTACCTTCCATATGGGATATTCAGATGGTCTCAATTTGGGAACTCTGATAGTCTCATATCGACTCTGAGTTGATGTCTTTGATGATTCCTCAGTTTTGGTAGGCTTAGTTGGAGTTTCTGTGTCAGACATGATTGTTTTTGGATCTTTAACTGTATGTGTGTTAACAGAAGGCTCTGATACCACTTGTTAGGTCACACTTTCACTGTAGAGGGGGTGAATACAGTGTTTATTACAATCAAATCAAACTTCAAGAACTTATGTAACAGAAAACAAACTTTATTTAATCAATAAACTCTGTTACAATCTGGAACTGTTATCTCTCAGTGATGAACAAAATATCACGAGAGCTGCTAGGGTTATAGTAAATAATATTCTCGATTATGATAACACTTATAGTGTAAACCCTATGTCTGTGTTTATATACTACACAGTTACAAGATAATCGCTAATTGATATGGAATATAATTCTGCTTCCTAAAATATATCAATCAGATATCTTCTATTCCAAGTATTCCATTCTTCACGGAATTCCTTCTTCATGCATATCTCTTCTTATGTTTATCTTGATCTTCTTAACTTTAATCAGCTACTGTCCTTATCTGATCGTCCTTCAGCACTTAAGTTCTGATATCTATCTCCTGATAACATAAGTACTGATATCCCTTAAGTTCTGACTTCCAGTATAAGTACTGATCAGTTAAGTACTGATTTGTTCTGTTCAAATAAGATCTGAAATCTAAACATAAAACATATTAGCCATGACATTATCAAATATATCTAACATATAATATCTCGAGAAAGTTCAAAACACTTGCCTGGTATTAGCTTACTACACTGTACTCGCTTCCAATCACAACCGTTTTACTCCTCAACTACTTGTTTCCCTTTCCTACGCCTTGTCTCTTCTGCTCACATATCATAAGCATCTATCAATAATCGACTCATAGAGTTCTATTCAACACATATTTCTATCTACCCTTCGTTTTACCCAAATCCGATTAACGGATTGAAAGTTATGCAATAACCAAGTAAACACCGAATATATAGACCGATAGTCAATCAACAAGTCACGTATAACACATAATACATCACGTAATCAATGACATATCATTTATAAAGAAGTCTCGGGTCATAAATATGCTTTCGGGTATTTAAAATGATTTTTAAAATATTTTTCAGAATTAATACGGGTCGTTGGATCAATTTCGGGTTAATAAACAGGGTTCGGTTGGCCAATTCTGGCTCCGAAACAATTTTGTAATAATTATCGAGCCTTGGAAATAATTTAGAATAATATTTTAAAGCTCGAAACTATTTTTCGGAATTTTTAAATCATTTTTAAATAATTAAATCTAATTAAATAATTGATTAAAATCAATTAATAATTAATTAAATCAACTAATCAATTAATTTTTGAATTAATTGACCAATTAATTAATTAAAAATTAACTGAAATTAATTAACTAATTAATTTAGATTTATTTTGGAATTAAAAATAATTTTCAGAATTAAAATAATAATTTTCACAATTTTCGGAAATTAAAAATGAATTTTTATAATAAAAATAAATAGGAAATATGATTTTTAAACATTTTATAAACAGGAATCCTATTTTTGCAAATTCTGGAAACCTGGGGAACCAAACTTCATCGTTTTCAAAAGTACAGGGACCAAACTGTAATTTTGCAGTTCCAGTCGCCGGAAAATCGGGGGTGGCCGGAGAACTCACCTCCGGCATCCTCCCACCACCATCACCTCCCGAATTAAACTACAGATTACCAGGAACATATCCATGCAGACAAATCATTCTAATCATCCCTGTTCTGGCCGGAAATTGGCCAAGAACATCGCCGGTTTCCGGCGAACATCGGGAATTTTAAAATCACAATTCCCTACGATTCAAGCATCCTCTGTTAACGAGCTATATATCAATCGATTGCAAATTTCATAAGGAACACAACCCACTATAAATCAACAGCTAATAACCCCTGAATCAAAACCCCCAAATTTCAATTGAAAACATTCATACGGGTTATAAACCCTAATTTTAAAATTCGAAAATTAAACCCAATTTTGAGCATGTTATTGAACTCCAAATCAGACGTATGACATATGAAAATCATCAGGAAAACAAGCTCTACAACATGAAATCATCAAATCATACAAACAATCATCCGAACAAAAATTCATATTTTTAATAAAATAAATTCGAAAATAAATAATTTTTTAGAAATTAACCCTTTGATTCTGCAGGTGTATGGATTATAGATTCTGATAGAGCTTCTCAAGACCTTCAAATCCAGTACTCGAGCTTTTCAAACAAAGATCAATAACACCTTCAAAAGTTGGTTTGATTCTTGGAGTAGTTTATGAATATATGATTTTTCTCTGTAAAATTATATATTTATCTGTCTGCAAATGATTTTGATATGAAATAAAATAAGGTAAAAGGCTATTTATATTTACGGAGAATTAGTATCCCGTTGGATCATTCCGGATATAAAACGGTACGTTTATTTGTAAAAACTGATCCAAACGGTATCGGTTTTCGGGATAATTATCCAAACCAGTACAATTTGTACTGCGGTCTTGGTCTCAGCGCCTGGTTACATGTATTACGAAGTGATAATTGGGATAGTTTAATAAAAAACTCCCGTTTATCGAAAATACGGGTTTTATTGATTTACCGAAACGAATATTGTATCGAAAATGTTGCACCGGGACCCGCGCAGAATAAACCATATTCCGGATCGAAAAAGTCGAAACATGGAATATGCTCGGAATATTACAATTAGGTTAGGAATGAGTTCTCGGAAGAGTTTCGTGTTCCAAAAACGTAACAACGGTTGACGTCGGTTGGTTCCCGTTTTTATAAAATAAATTTTAAATACTCGGAAAAAGATTTTATAAATTTCATATGATCCTTATAAATCCATAAATCTACATCAACATCATTAGGAAGATATGACAATTATCTATATTTTATTTTGGACATATAAAAATTAAAATACTCAATTAATATTATTTTTGAATATCCAAGTACAGATAACACTTAACAATTAACTCACAGAATAGATATTGAACACATATAATAATTATTTAATATCAAAAATAATTACACGATATATCCCGGATATTACAGCGACTGATCATCGTAAGTGGTCTTCCTGGCGCGACAAACTCCCGTAATGAGTTTATCATCCAGTTGGATATTTCTGCAACACTACCCGGAGCATTTCGGTCGAAAGGCTACGAATGGGTGGTTGCCGAAGCATTGACATGGTTAAGCAATTATAATGGTGTTTCCATCAAATGAAGTATCTCGTAACTTCATTATTTATAATGATATTTCAAGGATTGAATCTATTCAAGTCTTATCTTGTAGTCTCATCTGGGTGATGAACTTTTGAAATTGATTATAACTTGAACGGTGGTAGTTCAAGTAGTATTCGGATATAAGTATATTGGAGTATCTTGTAACTTCATCTTTTAAACTTATATCTAGTAAATGATTATCTTGTGCATGTCAAAGATTTTCGGAAAAACGTTGAGACAAGGTTAGATATATGGGATCACCTTGCAACGATATTTTATACAATTATAAACGGGAACTCTGCGTATATTATACATGTCAGAGGATTTCAAAGATTGTGAAAAGTATATATGTATATATATACTGAATATTTTGCGACTTGGTCGCGTTAAGATATCAGCTTGGTTCATTTCTTCTTTACCAAGACTTTCATGTGTACTATGAGAATGCTCATATATTGTTAATTATTATACATATTATTTTGGTGGGCTTGTTGCTCACCCTTGCTTTCTTCTTTCATCACACAACATCAGATAGACAAGATGAACAGGACCAAGCTCCCAATTCGTGAGCGGATAGGAAACGTTCCGTAGTTTCCTATAGGCGTTGATGTCGTTGTAGCTGAGGTAGGAACTACCAATAGGCTAGGCTTTCAACTCTTGATGTACCAAACTTATGTATCTTTATGAATAGTAATAATGGCAAAGAAATGTAAATTTATTCAGAAACCCTTTTAAGGTGTAATGGCATATAATTGTGGAATAAAATAACTCGTCTTATTTTTGGATATTCATCTCTGAGACTATAACTTGTGGTGTGTGTGTTTATTGTGGGGTCACAGTACATAGTAGTTGATTGTTTATTAAGATTGGGTGTTATTAAGGGAAATGGAACTCGTGACAACCCGGATCCCCGACCCCGGATTTGGGGGTGTTACAGATGAGTTCACAAGATACACTTGGGTGTATTTCTTGCAAAAGAAGAATGAAACTACATCTACTCTAACTGATCATGTCAGACAGCTGGATAAGTTGGTCAAAGTTTCTGTTAAAATTATAAGAAGTGATAATGACACTGAGTTCAAGAATTCAGTCATGGAAGAGTTATGCAAAGAGCATGGAATCAAATAGGAATTTTCTGCACCTGGAATTCCACAGCAAAATGGAGTTGTAGAAAGAAAGAACAGGACTCTTATTAAAGCTGCACGAACTATGCTTGATGAAGCAAAGCTACCAACCTACTTTTGGGCTGAAGCTGTGCAGACTGCTTGTTTTACACAAAATGCAACACTCATAAACAAGCATGGAAAAATACCATATGAGATGGTGAAGAAAAAGAAGCCAAATCTGAAATACTTTCATGTATTTGGATGCAAGTGTTTTGTTCTTAAGACTCATCCAGAACAACTGTCAAAATTTGATCTAAAAGCTGATGAAGGAATTTTTGTTGGATATCCACTTTCCACAAAAGCCTTCAGAGTCTACAATTTAAGAACAAGGGTTGTCATGGAATCTATCAATATATCTTTTGATGATAAAAAGATTACTGGACTTGAAGATTTCAATGATCATGATCAGCTGAGATTTGAAAATGAAGATTTAAGTTCTGATTCTGCAAATTCGGATGGCTTAAATCCTGATTCTGTAAGTTTTTACGGGTTAAACTCTGATGTCATTGAAACTGTGGTAACTACTCCAAGGGAAAATGCACCTATCCAGGGGGAGCAAGCTGAAGATCCTACCACAACTCAAGACTCTCAAGAAGTATCAGAACCTGTCACTGGCTCTTCAAGTTCTGATTCATCAAGTTCCGATGAGCCAAATTCTGATAATTCTGGAAACTCTGATTCTTCAAATCATGAAGGATCCAACTCAAATTCTGAAGTTTCAAAGAGCATAACCACAGGGGGGCATCAGAAAATGCTGATGGAGACAACATGGATCACGGGGGAGGATCCAGTTCTAGAAATCAACTTCCATATGCATGGAAGTGGACCAAATCACATACACCTGACTTAATAATTGAAGATCCTGAAGCAGGTGTCAGAACTAGAATTGTAACATCAAAAAAATGTCTCTACCATTCTGTTCTATCTCAGACTGAACCAAAGAAAGTGGAAGAAGCTCTTCAAGATGCTGATTGGGTGCAAGCAATACAAGAAGAGTTTAATGAATTTGAAAGAAATAAAGTCTGGACCTTGGTGCCAAGATCAAAGAACAGATCAATTGATAGCACAAAATGGGTGTTCAGAAACAAAACTGACAGTGATGGCATAATTACAAGAAACAAAGCAAGGTTGGTTGCTAAAGGCTACTCTCAACATGAGGGTATTGATTATGATGAAATATATGCAGCAGTTACTAGATTGGAAGCCATAAGAATCCTTTTGGCTTATGCTGCTCACAAAAAGTTTAAAGTCTTTCAAATGGATGTAGAAAGTGCTTTTCTCAATGGAGAATTGGAAGAAGAGATATATGTTGAACAACCTCCAGGATTTGTAGATCCAAAATTTCCTAATCATGTCTAAAGACTTGACAAAGCACTTTATGGCCTTAAGCAAGCTCCAAGAGCATGGTATGAGACTTTAGCTCAATTCCTTCTAGAAAATGGATTTAATAGAGGAACAATTGATAAAACACTGTTTTACCTCAACTATGGAAAAGACTTACTTTTGGTACATATATATGTTGATGATATCATATTTGGTTCTACAAATGCCAAACTCTGTGAAAGGTTTGCAAAGCTAATGCAGTCAAGATATCAAATGAGTATGACGAGAGAACTTAGCTATTTTCTGGGACTTCAAGTCAAGCAAAATGAAGAAGGTACTTTTATCAATCAATCCAAGTACACCATAAATTTACTGAAGAAATTTGGAATGCAAGACAGTTCAACTGCATCCACTCCCATGGCCACTGCAACCAAGTTAGATAAAGATACTGGTTCATCAGTAGATATTACTAACTACAGAGGTATAATTGGCTCTTTACTCTATTTAACTGCTAGTAGACCTGATATCATGTATGCTACCTGTTTTGTGCAAGATTTCAGGCTGATCCAAGATAACCTCATCAAATAGCTGTGAAAAGAATTTTCAAGTACCTCAAGGGTACAGCTGATCTAGGATTGTGGTATCCTAGAGAATCATATTTTAAGATAATAGGTTACTCAGATGTAGATTTTGCAGGATGTAAAATAGACAGGAAAAGCGCTAATGGAAGATTGGTTTCTTGGTTTAGCAAGAAACATAAATCAATTTCCACATCAACTGCAGAAGCAGAATATATTGCTGCAGGAAGCTATTGTGCACAGATTCTTTGGATGAAGAATCAGTTATTGGACTATGGGTTTGAATTTTCTAAAATATCTATTTACTATGATAATCAAAGTGTTATTGCTATGACAGGTAATCCAGTTCAACACTCAATAACAAAGCACATCAGCATTAGGTACCATTTCATAAGGGAACATATGATAGAAGGTACAGTGGAATTCAATTTTGTTCCAACAGATCAACTACTAGCAGATATCTTCACAAAACCACTATGTGAAGCTACTTTTACAAGACTGGTAAATGAACTTGGAATGGTTTCAGGTTCTTTCTCAAAATATGCTTAGTTTTTGTTCTCATGCATCAGACTTTATGATCAATGTTTACAGATTGTCTTATCTTTATGTAATCTGTGCTTAAATTGTAATACATTAAATACTGATTGTTATCTGATATGGATCTATATACTCTGATAGTGTTTTGAATGTTCTGTGACTATTCAACCTAATTAGGATTAATGTGCTAGATGCTGACCTAGTAGTCTTTAGCATACTAGAAATCCCATGTTTGAATTAGTTGTTTATGTGGAAATTCATTAACACATGCAAATTATGATTTTGAGCTTAGTCAAATTTACTTTGTGTATCTTATTACTAAGTCACAAACTAGTTTCTTTCTTCTTATCTGTCAAATACTGATGTCAGTAAATCTTAAGGATGAACCACATGTTTGATAAGCCTCACTTATCAAAAGAAAAGAAAAGAAAAGAAAATTGAAGTCAGGTACTCCTTTGAGATCTAGAGTGAATATGTGGAAGGGAAGACCCAAGTGCATTGCTGGTATTAAGTTATATGCATTAGAAAAGCAAATAAATTTTTCTTGGTGACTTTTCACATTCTTTGATTACTGGAGAAATACTCTGATAATAGCATAAATTATGATAACAGTTGTGACTCACTTACACTGAGAAGCCATTGTAAAAAGGAATTACAAAAGATGCATAAAATGAGCACAAACAGTTGAGGTGGATTCTTGCATAAATTTATTCTATAATAGACTTCATTATTAATGACAGATTATAAGCACTTTTTTTAGTTATGCCTTATTTCTAAGATGTACAGAAGTTTATCAGACTTTCATCTTTATATGATATTTTGCTAAATGCACACACTCTCACTCCATATGAATAATGAAAATTACTGTGGTGATTAAGTTGTTTTTGACAAACAGTTAAGTGTCATTTGCATAAATTCTGAGGACAAGTTCTGATGGAAGTTCTGATGATTAAACTCTGAAGAAACAAGTCAGTATTTGTATGAAGATTCACAGATACAAACATTCACGTTTTGAGTACAGAAGCCATGATTCTGATGACTGTTAAAATCTGATAATAGTCAAGTTCTGATATTAAATCCTGATGTAAACTCTGATGCTTACGTGACGTTATTTATTTACTTGACTTATTTGTGGTAAATCCTGTAACGGTCATATTTTATCAGAATATATTTAGGTGAGATAAAAATAGTCATAATCATTTAGTAAGTGGGAAGCGTGTTTTCCTTGAAACACTGCATGTGCACATTTATTACTGCTTAATACCCGTGCCAACTAATAATGTTTTGACTAATAATATGCTGCCAGGTGTCTAAAGTCTGTTCTGCTTTAATCATAACAGTTGTCAAAAAGAGAGTATATATATGGGAGTTAAAAGATTTTATAATCTTTTACCTACTTTTCTTTCTCTAATCTCTCTTATTCTCTCTCTCTCACTAATATTCTCTGAAACTATTTTCTTACAGGCCTTTTATCAAACACCTTGTGTACACTCTATTTTCTCACTTATTTTTCATAGAAATGGCACCCAAAGACATCGTTTTCAATGGATCTAAGTTTGTTCCAAACAATTACTCAGCTATTCTGAGTAAGGATGAAGCTCCATCAGAACTTCATTTAATCCAAGACTTTTTGTCTCGAAGTGAAATTGGGTATGCTTTGACCCAACCTGAAGCAATCTCAGGGACTCAGGTGCTGGAGTTCTGGAGGTCAGGAGTTTATGATGATGGTGGTGTTAATGGGTCCCCAAGTATTATATTTACAACAGGGGAGGATGTACATGTGGTGACTTTGGCCATAGTTCGAAAAGCACTACAATTGCCAGAAAACTGCACTTATTCAACAGTTGAGGAGCCAGCTCTTCAACAGCTAATGGCCAATCTGGGCTATGAGAAAACTTTGGCAAAGCTTGGACAACTAAAGAGGCCCCACATCAGGAGGGAGTGGAGTTTCTTCTTTGACTGAATCACAAGAACCTTTCCAAACAAGTGTTCAAATTTTGATGCAATATAACTGTTAGGTCACACACACTGTAGAGGGGGTGAATACTGTGTAAAATACAATCAAATCGAACTTTTAATATTTCAAGTAACAGAAAACAAACTTTATTGAAACAATAAACTCTATTACAGTATGGAACTGTTACCTCTCAGTGATGAACAAATATCACGAGAGCTGCTAGGGTTACAATGAATAATCTCTTCGAATATGATAACACTTTTAGTGTAAACCCTATGTCTGTGTTTATATACTACACAGTTACAAGATAATCGCTAATTGATATGGAATATAATTCTACTTCCTAAAATATATCAATCAGATATCTTTTCTTCCAAGTATTCCATTCTTCACGGAACTCCTTCTTCATGCATATCTCTTCTTATGTTTATCTCGATCTTCTTTCCTTTAATCAGCTACTGTCCTTATCTGAACGTCCTTCAGCACTTAAGTTCTGATATCCATCTTCTGATGATTATCTCCTGATAATATAAGTACTGATATCCTTAAGTCCTGACTTCCAGTAAGTACTGATTTATCCTGTTTAAGTAAGATCTGAAAACTAAACATAAATCATATTAGCCATGACATTATAAAATATATCTAACAATCTCCCCCAACTTGTAAATTAGCATAATATACAAGTTTAACAGATATTTGATGATGTCAAAAACATTAAGTACAAATGCATGAGAATTAGACTAGATAACTACAACTTACAGTCCTTAAAGCTTTACCAACATTTAACTTCTGATAACAACTTCAGTCTGTACAAATATCAGAATTTAATCAGTTGTAGATCTTGACTTGGCTTCATCTTCTGATCTCTCTGATGTCAGGAGTTGTTCTGAGATAGTTCTTCAACAAACATCTCTCAGCATATCTAAGTTCATCAATCATCCTCCTTTTAGCATCTTTAAGCTCTGCATTATCTTCACCAATTTGAAAGATTGCAGCCCTGAGATCATTAATCTTTGCTTTTCTTATATCCTGATCCAGCCTGATCAAGTAAGCTTTATCAGAATCAAGATTGAATTCCACAGCCCTGTAACCTAGAAAGGTAGTTATAATCTTAGCAGTGTTGGGCTTCATTTCAACTATATCACCCTTGTGATCTCTGTACTTTGGAACATATGTGCTGTCAGACTTAACAGAATAAAGTCTTTTCTGTCTCTGAATCTGATCCTTCAAATAGTTTGCAGCACTTCCTGTCAATCTGTCATCCACTTGAAGTAAGAATAGTACATGCTCCAGTTCTTCAAAATACTTCAATGGAATGGCATTTTGCCTTATATGATAAACCCTACCATCTGTCATGAAGTACAACAAGATGTGTTCTTTCAAGTAGGTATGGTAAACCATTTGTACAGACTTCAGTTGATTCAATCTCTCAGGAGTTGCTCCAATACCTGGTTCACTTAAGGAAGTTGGATCATTGGTAGTGTTCTGTATTCTTCATTCATCAGCACTTCCCAATCCAGTTTTATCTCTTGCTTCCTTTCCAGTAACTACTCTTGCTTCAAAACCACTTGCAGCAGTCTTCAAAGGTTGAGTCTGTTTTGCTTTAGTGAATCCTGCTAGGAGTTTCTTTGGTCTATCTTCTGATATCAAGTTAACTTGAGCTATGTCAGAGGTTACTTGCTTCTTTGGAATATCAGAACTTACTGTCTCTTGACTCTGAACAACTTGAGCCATGTCAGAGGTTGTTTTAAGAATTTTTTTTAAAGTCAGAGCATGTTGTGAATATGTTGTGTACTTAATGATCACTTAAACAAAATGTCTAAGTAGATTTTACTTAGTGAAATTATGTAGCACTCGACGGATAAGAGTTTTAGTCCCGACGGATAACTCATTATAGTCCCAACGGATGATTAACTTATTATCCATCGAGTGAGTAGCTTATGTAATAATAAGTTTGTAGCACAGTGTTGTATGCACCTTTGTATAGAATCTGTAGTAGCATATAAGTCATGTTGACTTTAACTAGATATGCAGAATAGGTTGATTAACTGTACATAAGTAATGTCTTGTAATTCTGTATAAGTGAAATAAAGTCAAGTGCCAAAATGGCTACCAACGGATGCTTAACAAAGCTTCGACGGATGATCAAATTACTATCAACGGATGTTTAACATAACAGTCGACGGATGATCAATTAAGTCATCGACAGATGATCTGAAAGTCGACAGATGATCATATCAAGATTCAAACATCAGTTGAACAGTGAAAGCTGACACACAGCCATTGAGTTGGATACAAGTACACTGTGGAAGCCCATTAACTGGGAAATAGAGGACAAAAAGCAGCAAAGATCAAGACTGTTAGATTTTATATTTGTTCAGTTCTTTTGACTTTGTAATCTTGGTAATATATAAACCAAGAGAGTAGTAAATAGAAAAACAAATGAGATAGCTAAGAAACAACAACAGAGAAATCTTTGTAAGCACTATCTTTAGCATTTCCTGTGTTTTTAGCAGTTCTATTTTGTAAGCAGCTGTGAGCATTTCTGCACACAGAGTCCTCTCGATATATTAAATATATCTCTGGTGGAATTGTTTAAATCCACCAGAAAGTTTTTAAAGACTCTTATTTTTAATTACTTATGTTTTGATTCATTCAAGTTTACATTCCGCATTGTGCTAATCAAAACAAATATATCCATAATCGAGTTGAACATTTTTATTTCAAGAAAAAAGGTTCAAGAATTCCATTCAACCCCCCTTCTGTAATTCTTGCTATATTGTTAAGGGACTAACAATTGGTATCAGAGCAAGCTCTTAATCTACAAAGTGTTTAAAGATCAAAACAATTCAGCAAGATGAACAAGAAAGATGTTGGAGTCAAGATTCCTTTTCTTGATAAAGATAATTACCATCATTGGAAGGTAAAGATGCATCTTCATATGCTTTCTCAAGATGAGGCCTATATGGACTGCATAGAAAGAGGCCCTCATGTTCCAATGAGAGCTGCAACAGGAAATGAACCATCTGTTCCAAAGCCAAGGCATGAATGGTCTGATCCTGATACTGAACAAGTCAGGAAAGATAAAAAGGCCATGAACATTCTGTTCAATGGTGTTGATGCAGACATGTTTGATAACATCATCAACTGCAAGACTGCCAAGGAAGTTTGGGACACAATACAGATAATCTGTGATGGTACTGAGTAAGTAAGAGAAAATAAAATGCAGCTCCTGATTCAGCAATATGAGCATTTTCACAATGAAGAAAGTGAGTCACTCACTGACATTTTTAGTAGATTCCAAAAGCTACTAAATGCTCTTAAATTGCATGGAAGAGTCTATCAGACTAAAGACTCCAATCTGAAATTTCTCAGATCTTTTCCAAAGGAATGGAAACCAATGACAGTCTCATTGAGAAACTCACAAGATTATAAGGAGTTTACTTTGGAGAGACTGTATGGCATTCTGAAGACCTATGAGCTTGAGATAGAGCAGGACGAAAGAATGGAGAGAGGAAAGAAGAAAGGAGGATCATTTACACTAGTGGCTGAACTGGAAAAGGAGAAGGAAGTGAAGATGGAAGCTGTGGAATCAACTTCAAAGGCCTGTGAAAGCAAGGGTAAAGGGCTAGCTGCAGAAAGTGAAGATTCATTGAGCCAAGATGACATGGAGGACATTGATGAGCACCTAGCATTCCTTTCAAGAAGATTTGCCAAGCTCAAGTTTAAAAAGAACTTTGGAGCTGCCAAGCCAAATAGAAACATGATGGATAAATCAAAATTCAAGTGTTTCAAATGTGGCTTGGCAGGGCATTTTGCAAATGAGTGTAGAAAGTCAGATTCCAGTAAGAAAAGATTTGAGTCTGTGGATTATAAGCAAAAATACTTTGATCCACTCAAACAAAAGCAAAGGGCTTTTATTACACAAGAGAATGACTGGGCAGCTGATGGTTTGGATGAAGATGAGGATGTCAGCTATGTCAATCTAGCCCTTATGGCCAAGTCTGATGAAACAGAGACAAGTTCCTCAAGCAATCAGGTAATCACTACAAACCTTGCACATTTATCTAAAGCTGAGTGTAATGATGCAATAAATGACATGTCTACAGAATTGTATCATTTGCGTGTCACACTTAAGTCCCTCACTAAAGAAAATGCTAAAATCAAAGAAAATAACTTGTTTTTGAGTGAGAGGAATAATGTGCTTGAGTCTCAGTTTGTTGAGTTTGAGAAACTAAAAATTGAGTGTAGAATTGCCAAGGAGGAATTAACTGAGTCCTTGAAAAAGGAAGAAATTTTAAAGAAGCAGCTCGATCGTGAACAGGAGGTGATTAAAGCATGGAAAACATCCAGAGATGTTCATGCTCAAATCACCAAGGTTCAAGGAATTGAGTCTTTCTGTGATGAAGCCTGGAAAAAGAATAAGGATAAACTAGAACCTACTTTGGTAGATGGATTGCTGACAGATGTAGACTCGACGGATGATGAGGACTATCCGTCGGATAACAAAAAGTGCTATCCGTCGAATGATAAAAATCCTCATCCGTCGGCTGTGAGCAAACCCATTAGCAAAGCCAAATTAACCAAGCTAAATGAAAAGTATGGGTCTGTTTCCAAGAACTTTGTTTCAGGAGAGTCAAGTCAAGCCAAGAAATGGAAGAAGGCTAATGTTGGTCACATGACTGTCAAACAGTTAAGTGACAGACTTGAGAAGATAGAGGTAAAAACAGAGACTAAAAGGAAAAATAATAGGAATGGTAAAGTAGGGATTAACAAACATAATAACTACACACCTGACAAATATGCTCCTAGAAAAATCTGTGTCAAGTGTGGTAGTGTAAATCATTTGTCTGTTAATTTCAAATCTGCCATGCCTACTCCCATGTCTGTTCAGCCTCAATTCTCTAATATGAATGCCATGCCTCCCATGCCTGTTAATGCTATGCCTACACAGACCATGAATGCACAGTTTGCTAACATGCCATTTGCACCTAATCCATATTATGCTGCATACAATATGCCT